>NW_021604643.1:785910-876593 GCF_004785775.1 Grammomys surdaster | reverse complement strand
GAAAATGTGGTACATTTATACAATGGAGTACTACTCAGCTATTAAAAACAATCAGTTCACAAAATTCCTAGGCAAATGGATGGAGCTGGAAAATATCATCTTGAGTGAGATGACCCAATCTCAAAGGAACATACATGGTATGCACTCACTGATAAGTGGATATTAGCCCAAAAGCTCACAATTTCTAAGAATCTTCATAGAGACCACATAAAACTCACATAGAAGAAGGAAGACCAAAGTATGAATGCGTTGGTCCTTTTTAGAAGGAGCATCAAAAGTTTCAACCAGAACTCCCAAAGTCTAAACCACCAACCAGAGAGCACAAAGGGAGGGACTCACGCACCTGTATAGGGAATTGAGGGTGACCTTGTTAGACTCCAGTGAAAGTGGAGGGCGAAGGTCCCCAAAAGTTTGGATCCCCTACTGTGTTGGAATTCGAGAGCAGGGAGATGGGACTGGGAGGATGTTTGGAGCACACCATCACAAAAATTAGGAGGAAGGGGTAGGGGATAAGGGATTTGGGGGGAGAATGAGAAAGGAGACAACATTGAAAGGTAAATACGTATAATACCCAATAAAAACCCCACACAGATAAAGGATTTAAAAAAAAGGGAGTCTATTTATTTTAAATTAATTTCAAAAGTTTCTAGGAGATGCAAATTGGCTAAGATACTATTTTAAGCTCTCCACAAAAGAATTTAAATCTCTGTTCAATATTCTCAAGAGAGAGGTAAACCCTAACTTCCTCAACAGTTAATTGACAAAAGTAGTAAATTGACAAAAGTGGTAATCTCACAAAAAGTAGAAAAAGCTATTTCTAATCGATATATCATATAGTCTGATTAATTGTCAGTGGAGCTATAAAAGTCCTTTGACAAAAGATTATTAATATAGATTTATATATCCTTAAATAAGGCCTTCATGACTCTCTGAGTGTGGAAGGAGCAACTGTTGGCGCTTCTGCCCTGATTTTACAAGAACTCTGAAAAATTGGCTTTAAAAACAAAAGAGGGGGAACGGTACCCCCTCAGAAGGAGTCCCCCTGAAATACTCTCCATCATGCCTTGTTCACTTTTCTCTCTCTAAAGCTGAAAGCTCATGGCAAATCTCTTGCTGACCATGTTGGTGACCTCGGGCACCACCAAGACCAACAAAACTTTGCCACAGATATGGGGAAGGACCCTCATACCCATAAAGGGAATGCCCCAGTCCCAGTTCCCTTATGGAGCCGAGGACTGATATGCCTGCCCAATACCACAGAAGGCACAGCTAACCGGCTACCACAAATATTAATGAAAAAAAATAGATACCCTCACAAAGCCAGGCCCAACCATAAATACGATGAATAACAATTTACATCCAGGGAAGAGAAATCTCCCTGAGAATCCCCTTCTTTTTTCTTTCCAGGTAAAATTGAATCACCCGTGATGCCTGCTATTAGAAGTTCTAATCCAGATGGACCAGAAGCCAGGAGCCTCGCCCTTACCCTCACCCCCTACCTTTTCCCACCTGCACAAGGTCCCCTGAAGCTGGGCAACTGCAAGATCCTGCTTGGCAACTGCAGATAGACTCAAAGCAGTGTACCATATCATCTGAAGAATAGCAGGGAGACCATAACTCAAGCAGTGTACCATATCTTCTGAAGAATAGCAGGTTGCAGTCCTCCTCGCCCCCACGAATAACCAGGACCCGCCGGTCAGGTCAAGTGGCACCCAGACGTGGGGCTCGAGGCACGGACCCATCCGGACGGACCCTCATTGAGAGGATGTGCGCACGACATCAAGATTGAGCAAGACAGAGATCGTCGCCCGTGACCTGTCATCCACGGAACCAGGTTTATGCTGCCATCAAGAAGGCAGTTGAAGTTCATTACCATCAGCTGAAAATTGCAGAGGATCCAGAAGTGACTCCGCAGGAGACTGACACAGCTGTCAGCTCCCCTGCCTCCCCCTACGGTCGACCCCTAGACTTCCACGCCCTCCAGAAGGGTTCCTGGTATGCCTGGCTTTGCCCTCATTTCTCTCGCTAGAGAGCTTGGCCTCTTGATCACCACAACAAAAATTGGCTTTTTCCTAAACCAAGGCCACCCTTGATATGGCCGCTAACATTGGGGAGCCTTCCTTTATGACAATATTATACCCCAAACTGACAAATGGTTGGTAACTTGAACATTTACAAGAGACTAGGATGGCTGTGAGTTAGCCCAATGACGGGATTATTGTAGGTCCACTTCCCAGGGGCCCACCCAATGCAGCCGAAAAGGAGTGCGTGGTGCTGGGAGTGGGTGCAGCCTACATGGCCTAAGACAGGGCTCTCACCCTCCTTTCACCCACATCAGAGTCCCTTGACGTTGCCCATCGTCGACAGCCTAAAGCCTTCGACCACCGATGTGACTCGTCTCACATCAGTGTTTTGGGGTTGTGAACTTGTCTAAGACCCCCCATAATTAGACATCCAAATTCAAAACTCACATAGTTGGGATTGAACATAAGACGCCTTCTCTAACTAAACAGAGAAGGGGGAGATGCCAGAAGCCAGGACCCTCGCCCTTACCCTTACCCCCTACCTTTCCCCACCTGCACAATGTCCTCTGAAGCTTGGCAACTGCAAGTTCCTGCTTAGCAACTGCAGATAGACTCAAAGCAGAGTACCATGTCTTCTTAAGAATAGCAGGGAGACCATAACTCAAGCAGTGTACCATATCTTCTGAAGAACTGCAGGTAGATCATAATTCAAGGCAGTGTACCATATAGACCATGACATGTTTCAAGGCACAGGCCAAGAAGATTTTGTACTTTTCCACCACCTGGACCCTCTTACCCCCTCCCCTTGTAAAACATGCTATAAAAAAGCATTTCATGTTCAAAAAAAAAGAAATTAAAAAAAATAAAAACAATGGCATTATGAATTTTGAAGGCAAGTGAATGGAACTAGAAAATATCATCCTGTATGAGCCAACCCAGACCCAAAAGGACATGCATGGTATGTATTCACTTATTAGTGGATATTAGCCATAAATTACAGGAAAAACACAGTGCAATTCACAGACCTAAAGAAGCTAAATAACAAGAAGTGCCCATGGAAGGATGCTTGAATCTTACTCAGAATGCAAAATAAAAATAGATATAGGAAGTGAATGGAGGGAACGAACTAGGTGGGAAATGGGATGTGAAAGGGAACTAGCCTGGAAGATCAGGTATATAAACAGCTCAGGAAAGGGAAAAATTGGCAATGGGCTGAAGTGGGGGGGGTGTCTGTAGGATGTGCCATTGACCTGGGACAATGGGGAGACCCCAAAAAGTTTATGAGGATGACTCTATTTAAGGCTCCTAGCAGTGGGTAATATAGAACCTGACATGACTATTCCCTGTAGTCGGACAAGACTCCCTGTGGAGGTATAAGGACACAAACACCCACAAAACCTTCCACCCAGAGTGTTTCTTGCCTACAAGATAAGGAAGGACAAAGCTGTAGCAGAGATTGAGGGAATGGCCAAGCAATGACTGGCCTAACTCGAGACCCAACCCTTGGGCAAGAACAAGTTCTAACACTATTAATCACACTCTGATATGCTTGTAGACAGGTTACTTGTTGGGTTACTTGACAGATATCATCTGAGACAGGAGCCTAGCATAACTGTCCTCTGAGAACTCCACCCAGCAGTCAATAAAAACAGATGCAGAGACCCAAAGCCAAACATTAGGTGGAGCTCAAGGAGTCTTGTGGAAGAGTTGGGAGAAAGGATTAAGGGACATGACAAGGATAAGGATGCCAAAAGAAGACCAACAGAGTCAACTAACCTGGAACCTTGGAGGTTCCCAGAGACTGAACCACCAACCAAAGAGATAGCATGGGATGGACCTAGGTCCCCTCTGCACATATGTAGCAGATGTTCAGCTCTGTCTTCATGCAGGTTCCCCCAAAACTAGAGTAGGGCTGTGCAGTTGTCTGAATGTGGATCCTGTTCCCTTAACTGGGCTGTCTTTTTTGATCTCAGTGGGAGAGCATGCATCTAGCCCTGCAGTGATTTGTTGTTCCAGGGTTGGGTGATACCCAGGGGTATCCTCTCCCTTCTCAAAGTAGGAGTGGAGTGAGCAAGGGTAAAGGCCTGTATGAGAGGGATTTAGAGGAAAGGGTGGGCTGCAATCGTGGGATCAGATTATAAAGTGAGTAAATAAATATATAGATACAAACAAACAAAAAGAGTCTTTAATATGTTTCTTTACTTCGTTAAACAATATATTAGATTCAAAATATATTATGCAAATAGCTCTTGTATAAGCATGCAGTGTTATTGCTTCTTGGTACCAGAGAAGTACTTTCTTCTCACCTCTTGAATATTTTCCTTCTGCATGCTGCTTTTACAACTGGATGATAAGATTAACATAAGCACATACATACCTGTATGAGGAGACATTATTTTGAGACAATATTCAATCTTATTGTGATAGATTTCTCCTTTAATAATTTGCATATATTTTATAAGTACCAAAATTTTATCATGTATAAACTGAAAAGAATAATAGATATTATTTTGTGCATATTATACCACATATGTAATTATTTGAAGTAATCATTTTCCTATTAAAATATTGTGGATGATTTACAGTTACAAAATTTAATTGTGTGAATCACATTCATATCTCAAAGATTACCAGCTCTTAAATAATATGAAGTAATAGGAAGCCAAAGTCAAAATGACAAATTAAATTTCACTAATGGACATTAATGGTAATGTATTGTGAATTACTGTTGCTAATTTTAAAATATTGTGGCTTTCAAACAGATTTTTTTTTAAGAGTATTTTCAACACCCTAGTGTAAAGCTTCTGTCGGGTTACTTGACAGATGTCGTCTGAGTTCCTTCAAAGCAGGAGATAAAAGTATAGTTCTCCAAACAAGAAAATTTGAGCAGAATGGCTTTTGGGCATGTGGGTGGGGAGGCTGCCACATCCTCAGTTCAAATAAATGCAACTCAAGTTGTGAATTTGCACAGAGCTTAAAAAGACAACCATGTGGAAGTTTGTTTTGTTTTTATTCTGAAAGTGAATTTTGTTCTGCCCTTGATACACTCACATGGCGTTCAGTGCTGTGAGGCAGACTCCTTCTTAACTGTGGGAGGTTGTAACATAGACTGCTAGAAACCAGTTTGCTTCCCAGCAGCCAAAGTATAATGGTGACTGCAGTCAATTGCCTTCTAATGTGATTGTCTGGCTGACTTTTTCCATCCTAATGATTTTTCTCAAGATTCATCAGAATGAAACACAAGTGTCTTTGGCTGATTTTTTCAGCTATTGGATATGAAATCTTCATATACACTGAAGAGTCCTACAGATTACAACTAAAAATCTCAATGCAATTTTCAGAGGAAGGCTCAGAATGTTCTCAAAATGGAGAGAAGGCTGTACGTAGCCTGGCTGGATAGTTGACTTAGCTAGGTATGGCTTTGTGACAATTATTGTGGGGAACAAAAATAAGGCACAGTCCTGAGGAGCTCAGGAATGTCAATGAACATAGATAAAAATCAAATGAATAAATAAAATTAAAATTCAACTTTCTCTAGTGAAATAATTAAAAGCAGAGTAGTCTTAAAGAACAACATTCTCTATGGAAATTCTCTATGTTGAATTCTCTATGTTGTTAAAGACAAGTTTTCATGTGATAGACAGAAATAAATGTTTTCCCAGGACAAAAAGAGATAGCATGATCAAGTGATATATGCCATTCTTGACGTTTGACCAAAATGGAAATACTGTTTATTGTCTTGCTTGTTCCTTGACTATTCCCATCTATTGCATTACTAGTTCCTCAACCTAGAACTCACCTTAATAGTTGCATATAATTAAAAAGGTATAAAAGCAAAAAGGAGGAGGAGGGATGGGACAAGGGGTTTATGGGAGGGCATGTGTAAAGGAAATAACATCTGAGGTATATATAAATAAAACATCTAATAGAAAATGAATCTGGTCCTGACAATAAAAAAAAATGGAAAATGGTTCACCAGAAAAAAAAGAAAGAAAAAAGAAAGAAAGAGCACTCTGAATCGAGTATCCAGAAATCAATTTTGTCAACCAAAAGTTGCTCTACAGTTTGACAGTTCTGAGCCAGGAATGATTGTTTGGAGCAATTTCTAGAGCCATCTCTCTGTAATTCCTTACTGTAGAGCTAGAGAAATTTGAAATTCCAGCAATGTACACATCTTAATGAACTTGCAAATGGCAAATACAAGTTATGTGCTTGTATGGTTTCAGTGCCATGATTGCTTCCCCTAATCCCAATGCAGCTAGTAGACATGCCTCAGCTAAAACAGCCATGTAACAAAAGAGAACTTGGGGAGACTACAGAAGATGGGGAAATATGATCATGTCAAAGAATGCATAAGGCAATAGTGAGCAAAGAGGTTCTTAACTCATAGAAGTAGTAAAAGTGGCTGCAACCACATGTCATGGACATTAGTCTATTCTCTAGCACAAAGTCAACAATGGAATATACAGGAAAACAAATGAGAGTGTAGTTCAATGATCCTTGTACCCTCCATGTGTATTACTAAGTGTGCCCAATTTACCAGGACCAAGAAAGAATCTACATTAGTACTATTATACACTGTAAATCACTCTTTCTTTGATCTTATTTTTGTGTTTGTTTTTTCATATGTATAGCAGGATTTGTGATATAGCATATTTTTCTGTTTTATTAAAACATATTAATTATAAATAAATATGGGCTTGATTTTGAAATTTGCATAATGAACAAACATATTTTGATCACATTTTATCATTTAACGTAATGCCGCTCTTACTCGTCATCCCCTTTCTCCTCCTTTACCTAATTCTTACTTTCATAGTTCATGAATGTGTACATGTATATGCATGTGTATGTGATTTATTATTAGTTTTCTGAGAATTATTTATATTTATTACCAGAGCAGTTGCACTAATTTTCATTCCCACCAATAGGAAATAAGGATTTCCCTTTCCCCATGACCTCACCAGTGTTTGTCCTTAGTTGTTTTACAGACTTTAGCCATTCTAAATTGGGTAAGATGAAATCTCAAAGTTATTTTACTTGGCCTTTGGTTAATTATTAAACATGGAGAATACTTTTTGAGGCATTTTCTACCCATTTCTATTTCTTATACTGAAAATTCTATTTGGATTCTTAGAATGTTTTTCTATTGAATCATTTGTTTCCTTAGCTCTTCATTGTTATTTGTATATTTTCCATATTAACCCAATGTCAAATGTATAACTGACAAAGTTTTACTCCGATTATGAGATTTTCTCTTCATTTAATTGATTGTTTTCTTAGCTGAATTGAAGCTTTTTAGTTTTATAAAATCCTTATTGTGAATTGTTGGACTGAATACCTCAGCAAATGGAGACCTTTTAAAAACTTTTTCCTACATATATAACACATAGGCTACTGCCTATGTTTTTTACTTGCAACTATAGTATTTCAGTTTCAAATTGAAGTATTTCATTCACTGATCTATTTCATGTAGAGAGTTTTATTTATTTATTTTTTATACAAAACCCCCAAAAGGCAAGTTTTACTTTATTTGAAATGTGTACTTTTTTATAGGATATTTTATTTATTTATAATACAGATGTCATTCCCTTTCCCCATTTCCCCACCCTAGGACCCCTAATCTTATATCCCCTCTTCCTTCATGCTTTTATACCATTTTGTCATTTTATATCATTTTATACCATTTTTTTACCATTACATGCATGTATTAAGATAAGTTCTAGTCTGAGGGTCAAGTAATACAATAGATGCAAATAGTTGAGGAATAAGCAATACAATAAACACAAATAGCCAAAGAAAAAACAAGGCATTAAACCCAGTTACATGAACACTCCTGTGATAACTGTTTCTAAAAGGTTATAAGGATGACCAAAGTATCTGAGCCTAATTCCCTATCCTAGCCCAAGGTCATTTTCATGTCTGAAGCCTACTTCCTTGTTCTAGCCTAAAATTTAGATTCCTGTTTGAAATTACTTCTTTGTTCTAGCATAATAGATTTCTGCCTGAGATTACTTCTTTGTTGTAGCCTATGATTTAGATTCCTACCTGAAATTACTTTTTTGTTCTAGTCTTTTTTGTTCCTGCTTGAAGCCTACTTCCTTGTCCTTGCCCAATGTCACATTCCTGTCAAGCAGCCCATTTCTTTGTCCTTGTCCCATGTCAGCTTCTTGCAAAGCAGCCTCAAAGACCCTCCACCTCTCCCCCTTTTTTATTTCATTAACAAGACTGAGCCTGTCTTAGGTCATTCTGACAAAAATACCTTCCTTACCTGTCATGGAATATGCATTATCAAACCATGCACTTTTGTCTTAGGTTGGTAAGGCTCTGTGCAGAATCTTACCCATTCTTGGCTTGACAGCCTGTTAATTTAATAACTCTGGGGTTCCATTTTCAGGTTTAAGCCATGTACTTTGGCTGCCAACATGTTGATGTTGTTAAAGATAAGCTTTAACATGAGGTCCAGGAATAAATTATTCCCAGGACAAGAAGAGCTAGCCTGATCAAGCTATATATGTCATTCCTGAGGTTTGACCAAAATGTAAATACTGAGCTCAGGCTATGGATAATTTTATTGGCATTATCTGCAGCATCAAAGGTCATCAGAGCAGCATTCTTTAAACTCATGATCTCACTATGCAAAGTTAACACATCCAGAGAGGTGTTAGGAGTATGTCAATATCCCACAGGTGTCTTTAAACTTCTTTATAAATATAATGATAATCATTGTGAATTTCAAAAGTAACAGTACTCCAATGATATTTGCCATGACACGTGAGATGGGTCCTAACTCTTGAACCCTGAACCTCCTTCAGAAAATCTGAATGGGTTATAGACCATCTTTCATTGTTCCAGATACCTATATAAATCCTTTTGTATACTCAATACATTAGTAACATTTTTTGCTAGATGATTAACAAAAATAGCTGTCTTAACTCCTTGTGTCAATGCTATTGCATAACAGTGGTACTAGCAATTAATGGAATTAAAGCTGTTATACCAGCAATAATCAAGTCTGCTATGCTCTTGCTTCTGCTTAAAGCCCAACCCTTCCAGCACTTTCAACTTTTTTCAGAGAATCAAGGTTTTCTAATACTCAGGGCAGTGAGACAAAAGCTGGTTGATAGAGTTCTTTAACAGACATGCCATTTTTTGTTCACACTAACATAATTGGAAATTATACTGTCAATGCAACTTAGAATAATAGCTGTAGAAGAGACATAATTAATTTTAGCTTGACAATTAACAGAGCCTTAAAACATGGACTAACCCTTGTTTGAAATCCAGATCCTGTCCCAACATTATCTCTTGCTACCCTAACATCATAGCGAGCTACAGCTAGCTTCCAAACATTCTTCTGACAAAGTCCAGATCCAGTCTTCCAAAAGTAGACTGTTATTTCCTATTGGATTGAATTCTAGAACAGTACATGATTGAGTCCTAATAGCTGGGCACCTTTAAAAGGAATACAAGAGACATAATTTCTCTTTTCGATTCTCTATCCCACAAGGTCCTAAAACTTGAGGCAAGGCAGCTTGTCCCATTTGGGATATAGTCAAGCAAAGGTGAGTCAGGAACATATGTCCAATACAGCTCCCCAGTCACCCATGTCAGGGCACTCAGCAAGCTCAGAGGTCGGCGTCACTCTTTGTCTCAGCATCAGTATGTCTAACCAATCTTTTAAAAGTTCCATAGCCATTGAACTGATCATGGGTTTCTCAATAGAGGAGTTAGAGTGAAGACTGAAGGAGCTGAAAGGATTTGCGGCACCATGAGGAGAACAATAATACCAACCAACCACAGCTCCCAGGGTCTAAACCACCAGCCTGGGAGCACTTAGGGGGGAGATCCAGGGCTTCAACTGAATATGTAAGAGTGGAGGGCCCTGCTGGGCATAGGTGGAAGAAGAGAACCTTGACCTCATGAAGGCTGGATGCCCCAGGGGGTGGGAATTTTGAGGGTGGGGAGGTGGGAGTGGGGGGGAGTAGATAGAGGTTACATCCACAGAGAAGAAGGAGGAGGGGTGAGGGGATTGGGGGTTCCGGGGTGGATGGGGGATGGGGTAAGGGGACAACATAGGAAATGTAAATAAAACATCCAATAAAAAAAAAATATTCCCTAAGAAGAAAAAAAAAAGTTCCATGGGCCTCTTCCACAATACCTTGTCCATGAGGATTATACGAAATCCCCATATTAAATTGTTGACAAAAGTTCTCGATTGTCCAACTACAATTGCCAGACCCATTATCTGTTTTTTAATGGATATTTTATTTATTTACTTTTCAATATAATCTCCTCTCCCATTCCCCCCCAAACCCCTTATCCCATCCTCCCTCCTCCTATTTCTATGAGGGTATGTTCCCACCATCCTCCCATTCCTGCCTCCCTGCTCTCAAATTCCCCAACACTAGGGAATCCAAACTTTCAGGCACCAAGGCCCTCTACTTCCAATGATGCCTGACAAGGCCACCCTCAACTACCTATACAGTTGGAGTCACGAGTCTCTCCCTTTGTGTTCTTAGGCTGGAGGTTTTAGAATGGCTACTCCAGCTTGTTTCCTAGGACGATTTGTTTGAAAAATTGTTTTCCAGCCTTTTACTCTAAGGTAGTGTCTGTCTTTGTCACTGAGGTGGGTTTCCTGTATGCAGCAAAATGCTGGGTCCTGTTTACATATGCAGTCCGTTAGCCTATGTCTTTTTATTGGAGAATTGAGTCCATTGATATTAAGAGATATTAAGGAGAGGAGATTGTTGCTTCTTGTTATTTTTGTTATTAGCAGTGGCATTATTTGTACGGCTATCTTCTTTTGGATTTGTTGGAAGAGGATTTCTTTCTTTCTCTTTCTAGAGTATAATTTCCCTTTTTGTATTGGGGCTTTCCTGCTATTATCATTTGTAGTGCTGGGTTTGTGGAATGATATTGTGTAAATTTGATTTTGTCACGGAAGATCTTGGTTTCTCCATCTATGGTAATTGAGAGTTTTGCTGGGCATAATAGCCTGGGGTGGCATTTGTGTTCTCTTAGAGTCTATATGACATCTGTCCAGGATCTTCTCACTTTTATAGTATCTGATGAGAAGTCTGGCGTAATTATGATAGGTCTGCCTTTATATGTTACTTGGCCTTTTTCCCTTACTGTATTTAATATTCTTTCTTTGTTTTGTACATTTGGTGTTTTGATTATTATGTGATGGGAGGTATTTCTTTTCTGGTTTAGTCTATTTGGCGTTCTGTAGGCTTCTTGTATGTTTATGGGCATCTTGTTCTTTAGGTTAGGGAAGTTTTCTTCTATAATTTTGTTGAAGATATTTATTGGCCCTTTAAGTTGGGAATCTTCACTCTCATCTATACCTATAATTCTCAGGTTTGGTCTTCTCATTGTGTCCTGGATTTCCTGGATTTTTGGGTTACAAACTTTTTGCATTTTGTGTTTTCTTTGACAGTTGTGTCAATATTTTCTATGGCATCTTCTGCCCCTGAGATTCTCTCTTCTATTTCTTGTATTCTGTTGGTGATGCTTACATCTATGACTCCTGATTTCTTTCCTAGGTTTTCTATCTCCAGGGTAGTCTCCCTTTGTGATTTCTTTATTGTTTCTACTGCCATTTTTATGTCCTTGATAGTTTTGTTCAATTCCTTCACCTGTTTGGTTTTGTTTTCTTGTAATTCTGTAAGGGGTTTTTGTGTTTCCTCTTTAAGTGCTTCTACCTGTTTACCTGTGTTCTCAAATTCTTTGAGAGTGTTATTTAAGTCCTTCTTAAAGTCCTCTATCATCATCAATAGAAGTGATTTTAAATCTTAATCTTGCTTTCCTGGTGATATGGGGAATTCAGGACTTTCTAATGTAGGAGAGCTAGGTTCTGATGATGCCAAGTACCCTGGATTGCTGAAACTTATGTTCTTGCACTTGCCTTTTGCCATCTGGATCTCCTTAGTGCTACCTGCCCTGTCTCTGACTGGAGCCTTTCTTTCCTATTACCTTGGTTGTGTCAGAACTGTGTGGGGTGGGTGTTGCTACTGGGGTTAGAGCTGAGGCCCAAGATCTGCTCAGTGCTTGGATCCAGACTGGAAGGAACCTGTACAGAGTTTTATACACACAGTTAGACACACACACACACACACACACATGAAAGACATATATATATATATGATATCACAGTCTTCAATAGATGTGTAGATAGTGAAAATATGACACATAAATATTTGAGATACTGTTCATCTCTAAAGAAAAATTAAATCATAATTTTTTCAGTACATGGATATAGAGATATTGAGTGAAATTACCCAGAACTAGATAAAGACCGCATGTATTTTCTTGTTGGCTCATAGCTCCAAATTTTCAGATCATACCTCATCTTAGAAGTTTCTCTTTATAATAAATAGAGATGAGCACATAAAACCACAACTCAAAAAATGCAGAGTTCAAATGATCGTGGGAGTTGAGCTTCATTGGATGCATCTACATCACAGATACTTCATCTATAGCTCCAAGGATATCAATGAGAACAGGGTGAAAACATTATAAAAGCCAAATTATTAGGAACTCTGCCAGGAAACAGTCTCTCAGTAAAACAACTGAATAGAAAAGATCTGAAAAAGACAATATCAGTATTCATACTAATATGGATGGTTGAAAAATCTATAGGTTCGCAACTAAATCAAGAAATTAAGACAACTGTTTGGAAAGGAAGCATTAGCCTTTTCTAAGGATAAGCCACTTAATTTGCTATCCAATACAAAGTGATCATTCCTAAAACTACACACACACACACACACACACACACCACATACACACAGAGAGACAGAGACAGAGACATGGAGAGACAGAGAAAGAGAAACATAGTCATCAGAATGAATGCGTGTATTTATGTATAAATATACACCTATGTAACAATAATTATTCTGGAAGAGGAGGTTATCAATTTCACAGTGGACTAGCAAAGTAAGAGTTGAATAGACGGGTCCTGGGAGGAACTTGAGTAAGTAAAAAAACGGGTAAAGAGATGTAATTATATTTCAAATGTAGAAAAAATTAAAATTCTGTACCATAGAATTAAAAAATGAGAGAGAGAAAGAAACTCAGAAAAGGAATTTATATTCTGAAAAGAATATTAGAAAAGAAAATGTCAAAGAATTAAATAAAATCTCAGTGGAAAGTAGGAGAAAAAATATCATGGATTGAGGACAAGGCAGAGATAATGTTTCATTCAAATTTTAAAAAGGAACAGAGGTGTGTGAATATGGGATTCAAGGACTTTGGTTCATATACAACAAACCAAAGTAAAGGATCCAGGAGAGAAGAAGTAGCTGAAATAAGTACTAAAACCAGAGAGAATCAATTCAATGAATTATAGCAAAAAAATCCCAAATTCAAAGAAAGAATAAATCAGGACTCATTTAGAGATACAAATGAGAGACAGAGGCAGCCTCCACCTCAATTTTTAGGGAACCCACATGAAGACCAAGCTGCACATCTGCTAAACAGGTGTACATGGCTTAAGTCCAGCTCATGCATGCTCTTTGGTTCTATCTCTGTAAGCCACCATGGGCCCAGCTTACTTTACTGTAGGTTTTCTTGTGATGTCCTTGACCCTGTCTGCTTGCTTTGTTCTATTCCCTACTCTTCCTTCTAAAAGACTCTCCAAACACTGCCTGAAGTTTGACTTTGGGTCTCTGCATGTTTCTATCCAGTGCTGGATAAAGTCTCTCAGGAAACACGCGAGGCTCCTGTCTGAACACATAGCAGAGTATCATTAATAGTGTTATGGATTGGCTCTCTTATGTGTGATGTGACTCAATTTGGGACAGTCACTCATTGGCCATTTCCTCAATTTCTGCTCCATCTTTATTACTGTGTATCCTCCTTTTTTTCGGAGGAGGATCACAACAGAACTGTAAGTATTGGCTTTGATAATTTGAGCACAGACTAGGTTATATGAAGTCAAATATCTTCAGAGTATGATTATAATGAAAAAATAAACCCCACAAGCTTGATACTTTGAACATGTGTTTGAATATGTAATTGAATATATTGAATTGTATCAAAATGTCCTTGTGAGTAGACTGGAATTCACAGGGAAGTCTGATGGAGGGAAGCAGCATCTTCTCAGAGACAGAGAAGAAGAGTAATAAGATGAGGACTTATGGGGTGGGCAAGAGGAAGGCAATGGCTGGATTGTAAATAAATAAAATAATAATAAAACTTGAGGGAAAAATCCTTTCTTATTTATTCCCCAAATCTCATATTAATATCAACATCACAATATTGAACGAATTAAAAGTCCCAATTTTTAAAAATGCAAATACTTTTAAATTACAATTTCTTTTAAATATACAGTCTTAAAATCTCATTGAAATTATAGTCTCTCTTTTTTTTTTCAGTCACATATTTCCAAAGTGTTAACTATGAGTCCCTATTGGGAAAAAAAGGAAAAATACTTACAAAGCAAGATTCATTGCACAGTTACAAACAAGCCCTTGTGTAAAATGCAGTCAGATTTCTGGGACCTAGAATGTTCTAAGTAATAAAGGGCTTGGCAGGTACACCTCTCTCACTCTGTCATCCTCAATGCACACAGCTTGTCTCAGAGGTTCACAGCAGCTCTGGTCCACAGCTGTTGTTGCCCTTAGTCATCATCTTAGGGTACTGGCATCTCCAAAATGCTGGAATCTCCACAGTAAGTTAACCACTAACCCTTCTTTTTTTTTTTTTTCTCTCGAGACAGAGTTTCTCTGTGTAGCCCTGGCTGTCCTGGAACTCACTCTGTAGACCAGGCTAGCCTCGAACTCTCAAACTCAGAAATCATCCTGCCTCTGCCTCCCAAGTGCAGGGATTAAAGGCGTGCGCCACCGCCCGGCACCACTAACCCTTCTTGGGCTGACATCAGGGATTCTGCACCTACCATATGGTTCCAAGCTTCAACCAACTACTCTACATGCATTCTTGCCTAGACTATCTCCTTTTCTCATCTTTCAGAACTTGTAAAATATAAGCCCAGGCCTTTCTCATTTCCCAAATCACCATGGAAATATCATGTATTAATCTGATGGGGTGCATTTACATGTGACTTAGACAATTGTTGGAGTTTTCAATATGCTTTTTTTTTGTTCTGTACTTGAGTTGGTAGGTTTTTTCCACTGTAACTTTATTACTGTTTTTAATTTTATTTAATCTTTTTTTACAATCCAGATTTTATCCCCTCCCTGGTTCACTCTCTGCCTGTTCCATACCCCATACCTCCTCCTGCTGTCTCCATAAGGATATTCCCACCCACCCCACCCCCACTCCCATTCCACCAGACCTTCACACTCCCTGGGGCCTCCAGTTTCTTGAGGGTGAGGTTCATCTTCTCTGACTGAGTTCAGACTCAGCAGTCCTCTGCTATATGTGTTGGGGCAGCTGGTTGGTGTATGCTGCCTGGTTGGCAGCCCAGTGTCTGAGAGATCTTGGGGGTCCAAGTTAGTTGAGACTGCTGGTCGTCCTATAGGATCACCATCCTCCTCAGCTTCTGCCAGCTTTTCCCTAATTCACCCACAGGACTCACCAGCTTCTGTCCATTGATTAGGTGTAAATATCTGCACCTGACTCTTTCAGCTGCTCGTCAGATCTTTCATATGGCGGTCATGAGAGGTTCCTTTTTGAGAGTGCTCCATAGCCTTAGTAATAGTGTCAGGTTATGGGGCTTTCCCTTGAGCTGCATCCCAATTTGGGCCTGTTAATGGACCTCCTTTCCCTCAGGCTCTTCTCCATTATTTTCCCTGTAGTTCTTTCAGGCAGGAACAATTATGGGTCAGAGTTTTTGATTGTGGGATGGCAACCCCATCCCTCACTTAATGCCCTGTCTTCCTGCTGGAGGTGGGCTCTACAAATTCCCTCTTCCCACTGTAAGGCATTTCATCTATGGTACCTCCCTTTGAGTCCTGAAAGTCTCTCACCTCCCAGGTCTCTGGTACACTCAAGAGAGTCCTCCAAACTCCTACCTTTCGAAGTTCCCTGTTTCCATTCTTTCTGCTGTCTCTCAGGGCTTCAGTTCTGTTCCTCCACACACACCCAATATCTGATCATAATTTCTCCCTCTTTCCCTCCCTGTCCCCTTTCTCACTCAAGTTGCTCCCTTCCTTCTACTTCCTGTGATTGCTTTCTTTTTCTTCCCAAGTGGGATTGAGGCATCCTCACTTGGACCTTTGGCTTGTTAACCTTTTTGAGTTCTGTGGGTTGTATCCTGGTATTCTGTATTTTCTTTTTGGATAATATCTACTCATTACTGAGTACATATCATGCATGCCTTTTTGGGTCTCAGGATGATAATTTTTAGTTCCATCCATTTGCTTACAAAACTTAGGATGTCCTTGTTCTTAATAACATGGTAGTAATCCATTGTGTAAATGAATCACATTTTCTGTATCCATTCTTCTGTTGTGGAACATCTGGGTTGTTCCCAGCTTCTGGCTATCACAAACAAGGCCACTATGAACATAGTAGAACACATACCCCTGTGGAATTGTGGGGTATCTTTTGGGTATATGCCCAAGAATGTTATTTTAATTATTAAGTGGCTTTGTGAGTTCCATTCCTGGCCTTTGTTGTTGATGTTCTGGAAGCCTTGTACTCGTTGACAAGCATGCTTTTCTTTAGATTTTGGAGTTGTTCTTGAAATTTTTTTTCTGTGGCTTTTGATCTATTCTCCTCCATCTATACTGATAATTTGTAAGTCTGATTTTTTATACTATTCAAGTGTTATTGCATGTTTCTTTTTAATTAATTAATTAATTAATTAACATTTCAAATATTTTCTCCCCTTCTGGTTTCCCTTCCAGAACTACCTCACCACATCTACCTTCACCTTTACCTCCATGAGGATGCTCCCCCACCCACCTACCCACTCCCACCTCACTCTCCTAGCTTCTCCCTTCTCTGGTACATCAAGGCTCTACAGCAACATATCCACTCCCACTAAAGCAGACAAGGCAGCCCTCTGCTACATATGTAGTGGAGGCCACAGACAAGCCCATTTATACTCTTTGGTTGGTGGCTTAGTCCCTGGGAGCTCTATGGTGTCCTGTTAGTTGATACTGTTGTTCTTCCTATGAAGTTTTAATCCCCTTCTGCTCCTTCAGTACTTCTCTTAACTTTTCTAAAATGGTCCCTGGGCTATGTTGGACAATGGTTGGCTGTAAGGATCTCCATCTATCTCAGTCAGGTGTTATTAGAGCCTCTTAGAGGACAGCCATGTCAGACTCCTCCCATAAAGCATATCTTGGTATCAGCAATAGTGTCTGGGAATTTGGTATCTGTACATGAGATGGATCTCAAGGTGCGGCAGTAACTCAGTGGCCTTTCCTTCAGTCACTGCTCCAATTTTGTCCCTGCATTTCCTTTAAATAGGAACAACTCTGGGTCAAAAATGTTGAGATAGGTGTGTTGTCCCATTCCCTCAACTGGGGACCATGTCTATCTACAGGAGGTGGTATCTTCAGGTTACATCTGCCCACTGTTGACCATTTTGTCTAATGTCATCACCATTGGGAGCCTCTCACATGCCTGGTGTTTGGGACTTTCTAGAGGCTATCCCTGTACCCACCCTACACTACTGCATATTTCTATACATTTTCCTGGCCTCATGGGAGTTTTTTCTGGTCTTCCTTCATACCTGATCCTACCCCTCCTCTTTTTCCTTTTCCTTTCCCACCCAAGTCTCTCCCTTCCTCTGCCTCTTATGATTATTTTATTCCCCATTCTAAGTGGAATTGAAGCAGCATCCATACTTGGGCCTTTCTTCTTATTACGTTTCATATGGTGTTGGAATTGTCATGTGAGTATTCTGAACTTTTTGGCTAATATCCACTTATCAGTGAGTACATACTATGTATGTCCTTTTGGATCTCGGTTACCTCACTCAGGATGATATTTTCTAGTTCCATCCATTTGCTTGCAAAATTTTTAATATCCTCATTTTTAATAACTAAGTAGTGTTCCACGGTGTAAATGAACCACATTTTTTTTCTGTATCCATTCTTTGGTTGAGGAACATATGGGCTGTTTCCAGCTTCTAGTTATTATTATACATAAGGCTGCTATGAACACAGTGGAGTATGTATCCTTGTGATGTGGTCCAGCATCTTTTGGTTATATGCCCAGGAGTGGTATAATTGGGACTTCAGGAAATTTTCTAATTTTCTGAGGAACCGCCAGATTAATTTTCAAATTTGTTGTACCAGTTTGCAATCCACCAGCAATGTAGAAGTGTTCCTTTTTCTCCATATCCTTGCCAGCATTTGCTGTTCCCTGAGTTTTTTTTTTCATTTTAGCCATTCTGATTGCTATAAGGTGGAATCTTACCTGATGACTAAGGATATTGAACATTTCTCTAGGTGCTTCTAGGCCATTCAAGATTTCTCTGAGAAGTTGAGAGTTCTCTGTTTAGCTCTGTATCTCATTTTTAAGTGAGTTCTTTGATTTTCTGGAGTATTTTTCTTATATTTTGGATATTAGCCCTCTATCGGATACAGGGTTAGTAAAAGATCTTTTCCCAATCTGTAGGTTGCCATTTTGTCCTTTTGACAGTTACCTTTGTTTACACAAGCTTTTCAGTTTCATGAGATCTCATTTGCCAATTGTTGATCTTAGAGCTTGAGCAATTGGTGTTCGGTTCAGGATATTTTCATCTGTGTCAATGTATTCTAGGCTTTTTCCACTTTCTCTTCTATTGATTCAGTGTATCTGGTATGTAGAAGTTTTGATCCATTTGGACTTGAGCTTTGTAGAAGGAAATAATATGAATAAATTTGCATTCTTCTACATGCAAAGTTCCAGTTAGACCATCACCATGTGTTGAAGATGCTTTTTTTTTCCACTGTATGGTTTTGGCTTCTTTGTCGAAGATCAAGTGTCTATAAGTGTGTGGTTTTATTTCTGGGTCTTCAATTGTATTGCATTTATTGACCTGTCTATCAATAACATGAGGACTTTATTACTATTGCTTTTTAGTATAGTTTGAGGTCAGGGATGATGATTTCCCTAGAAGTTAACACAAAGTTAAAGGATGAGAAAACATCTTCCAAGCAAATGGTCCCAAGAAGCATGCTAGAATAGACATTTATCCAATAAAAATCGACTTTCAACCAAAAATTATCAAAAGAGATGGTGATGGATATTTCATATTCAGCAAAGAAAAAAATCCACCAAGATGATGTCCCAACTCTGAATATCTGTGCCCCAAATGCAAGGGCGCCCACATTTGTAAAAGAAACTTTATTAAAGCTCAAAACACACATTGAACCTCACACAATAATAGTGGGAGACTTCAACACCTGACTCTTACGAATGGACAGATCATTGAAACAGAAAATAACAGAGACATAGTGAAACTAACAGAAGTTATGAACAAAATGAATTTAACAGATATATAGACTATTTTAACCTAAAAACAAAAGAATATACCTTTTTCTCAGCACCTCATGGAACCTTCTGCAAAACTGACCATATAATCAGACACAAAAGAAACCTCAATAGATACAAGAAGATTGAAATAATTCCATGCAGTCTATCAGATCACCATGGACTAAGGCTGTTCTGCATGTTTAATTCCTAGGTTATTTCAGATTTGACCTTTATTTAAACTGAGTTATTTGTTTACTATACCTTGTCGTTGAGATCTGCTATGAGCTCTTTAACTTGACTCAGTCTACTGAGGAGGCTTCCTCTGAGTTTTTCTTTGACTTCCTGAGAATTCCATATCATGTTTGGCTTTAGTTTTCTTTTATCTGAAGTTTTTCTCTCTTCATTGAATTCTACTTACATAGCTTTTATTGTCTCATTATTTTACTCAAACATTTGTTTTATTGCTGAGGTCTCAATTAATTATCATCTTATTTGAGTTCATGATTGTATTTGAACAAAACGTTGCTCTTTGAAATTATCATCTTGTGCATTTGCTAAGTTGCTTATCTTAGAAAATATTATTATGTTAGTGCTATTTTATGGAGAAGACACACAGTTTTGGTTATGTTACTTATGTTTTGCAATTAATTCTGGGTAGTGTAATTCATCCTTGAAACCAGATAGGAACATCTGATTGGCGTCACATGACTGAACGCCACCTAAGGAAAAATACAGCATCCTTTTTCATTTATGTACTAGCAACATCTTCTGTGAACACAGTTGCTGTCATGCAATGACTTCTGGCACAAAATACACTTTGAACTCTTAAAGTATTACAGTGAGACTATTTAAACTTATGCAAGTGTTGTGCATAACCTCAGAAATTTCACCTGTAAACTGAGCTGAGACCATTCCTTGTACCCATTCATACAGCAACACAGGGTGCCCTCAAGTCTGAAAACTGAGAACCACGCAGCTGGCCACAACCTGAAAATGTGGAGTTCTAGTAAATAAATACCCAAATACCAACTCAACAAATATTGGACCAGGTATCCTTACAAAGAAAAACCACCATTGACTTAACTCCAGATGCTTAGATTTCATGAATTCCAATTATTACATTTTCATGTAAATACTGTAATATTTTATGGCACTGGTGTTTTGTGGCAATCTTCCCACTCATCAATTCATGAACAGAAACAAAATCCAGATAAAGGAGTCCAGTGGACCTGATTGCTCAGTGTGAGGGAGGTATGTGGCTCTGACTAAACTAGCTCAGAGAAGAAAGAGCACGAACAAAGTGTTCAAAATCCTCCATCAAGGCAGCCAAGAACATTCCATTCAACAGAGGTCAGAGTCTGGCCTTCAGGGCCTTGTCCTTGGGAGGCCTCTGGTTTTACTGCTTGTAAACTGCCTCACTTTGCTGAGATCATTATGTTTTCAGTCTAGCAGCACAGGATACTGTGCTTGTTTTTATGTTTTATGTGTATTTATCTCATTTTAAGATAAACAATCTGTCCTTAAGATAAAGATAGGAGGAATTATCTTAAAGATGTTTACTTTTCCCACTGAGCTAAAAACAACTTGCTAAAAATAGTTAAATTACACTAACCTCCTCAATTTCTTCTTAATCAAATATGATTCCAAAAATTTATATGGCAATTGTTTCCCATGTTTATATGGAATATTCACAATTCATTTGGGATAAGTTTTATTACTGTTTGGATGAGAACAATGAGCATGTTTCAAGGCTCATTGTTCATTCTGAAATTTGCTAGGCCTGACCAAAACCAAATAAACAAACAAGAACAAAAAACCCAACCAGTTTTAGAAATCCTTAATTACATTGTTTGATTGATATATATGTGTGTGTGCATGTGTCTATATGTGTGTGTTCACAAGTGGGTATGAATATTTTACAGTGCGCACATGGAACTTAAACTTGTGGGAGTCAGTTCTCTCTTCCGAGATATGCATCCTGGAGATACAACTGAAGTCGTCAGGCTTGGCTGTAAAAGCAGTCTCACCAGCCTCAGTAGAGATTTTTTTTTCTATTAAAGACAAATATCTGATTCCAGAATTAGTGGGCATGTGGAAGAGTATGGGGCTAAATAGTATCTTCCGAGTTCGTATCAAAACCCTTGGGAGGTAAATGTCATGTTATACAATTATAAAGTTATACCTTTAAGATGGCTTGTTTCTCACATCTGTCTGTAAGACTATTTGATTAGTAATTGTTACAGTTGATGGCCTACAATCCCATAGTCTCAAAATGTTTTTCATTGGTTTATGAAAGAAAAAAAGAAAGTGAGCTATAAATCTGTATATCTGACATGAGCTGCAAATCTACATGCTGATTATGTTTATATGAAGGGATAAATATTTGCCACACATGTATATACCTTTGTTCTACTATGACCACTTTCTGAATAAAACAAAACAGAGTTTGTAATAGAAAAAGTAATCAATCCTAGTCACCTTCAAAAATATTTTCTAAATGTTCTCTTTTGAAGCAGAATATTTTCTCTATAAACAAGCAAATATAAGAGAGTAAGAAAAACAAAGCACAATCAAAGAAAAGAAAGCTCTGTCTGTAACTTCTCAACTCAATCTTTAGTTCACAGTAAGAAATATCATTTCAGTATTGAGAAATAAACTATTTCTGACTCTTGGATAAGTTGCAAATCCTTCTTTCCTGGGCTCCATTTATTCTTAAAAGGTGGCCCTTGGCACATGTGTCATCCATACTGAAAAGAGAGGAAAGAAAGGAAAAGAGTACAAATTGTTACTCTTATCTTTATGTTGATGAATATTTTACAAAGCAATAGATATGTAACATTGTTCTTACATTCCATTGGCCAATTTTATAATCTAGCAATAAGAATAAGGATTGTTGCTTAATTCCAGGGTTCATGTTTCAAGATAACACTTCATATATTCACAAAAGATTCATTCTGCTTTATCAGTAGTTATAAAAATCAGCTTTTGGATATTTAAGACAGAAATATTGTAGCGAAAGTACAATGCTTGACTGTAGCATATTTTAGCAATTATATTGCAAGATGACTGTAGGAGAATCAAGACTATTTACTAATGCAACCTGTCACAAGACAGTCTACAACTTATTTCTTCTGCAAAGACATTAGTTGAAAAGACTCACAGGCCACATGAATCTCATGAAGAAGGAAGACCAAGTGGGGGTGATTCAGTCCTTAGAAGGAGCAACAAAATACTCAAGGGAGCAAATATGGAGACAAAGTGAGGGACAGAAACTGAAGGAGGGGCCGTCTGAAGGCCATTCCACCTGAGTATCCATCCCATGCGCAGTCACCAAAGGTAGATGCTGATGTGGAAGTCAGGAAGTGCATGCTGATAAGAGCCTGATATAGATGTCTCCTCAGAAGTCTACAAGAGTCTGACATATTCAGAGGCAGATGCTCTCAACTAGCCATTGAACTGATCATGGGGTTCCCAATGGAGGAGTTAGAGTGAAGACCATTGGAGCTGAAAGGCTTTGTGGCCCTATGAGGAGAGCAACAATACCAACCAATCAGAGCTCCCAGGGTCTAAACCACCAGCCTGGGAGCACTTAGGGAGGGATCCATGGCTTCAGCTGTATACGTAAGAGCAGAGGGCCCTGCTGGGCATAGGTGGAAGAAGAGATCTTTGACCTCATAAATTTCTGGACTCTCCAGGGGGTGGGAATTTGAGGGTGGGGAGGTGGGAGTGGGGGGTAGGTAGGGGTTACATCCGCAGAGAAGAAGGAGGAGGGGTGAGGGGATAGGGGGTTCCTGGGTGGGTGGGGGATGGGGTAAGGGGACAACATATGAAATGTAAATAAAACATCCAATAAAAAAATAGAAAAAAGAAAATAAAAAAAAGAAAAGATGGGGGTAAGTGTGAAGGAAAAGATATTAGTCCCTGAAATTACTAATGATAACATTTTACCATCTAAATTGCCCATGATATCTAAGGAAAGAAAGTAAAGTAGCCATTGATTCAGAGATAACTTCCCAGGAAAAAGACTGTCAACCTTTCAATCCTAATATAGACATCTGAAATATAGTTAGCAGACACTTGAGTCCATACAAAGTATTGTGGCATACCTATATTTCAAGGAAAAAATACATTAGAAATGCAAATGAATGTCTGAATGTTGTTATACTATTCCAATTTAAAAATCAAGTTTAAATGTTTCTCTGTGGGTTGCAAATCTTTACATATTTGAACAAATAAAACCACAAAATTAGTTGAATATACATGTATAAGTATATTTATATATGAGAGAATTGTATATGCTTATGTTTTTACTACATACAGACTACTGCTGAAAGTGGGGAATTTTTGATATATTTATTCTATTTTATGTGTATGGATATTTTGCTTGCATGCATATCTGTGTAACGTGTGTGTGTGTGTGTGTGTGTGTGTGTTTCGTACCCATGGAGGTAAAAAAAAATATGTGTCAGATTTCCTAGAACTGGTAGTGTACAGGACTATGAGCCACCATTTGGATACTAGGGATTCAACTTGGGTTCCCAGTAAAATCAATTAACTGCTCTAAAGAACTATCATCTCTTAAACAGTTAAAGGGGGTATTTATAGTCAGAAAGTTTGTGTTTAAATGTAACATGTAATAAAAATCAATGAGATATTTCACATTTATACTGCTACTCATGTAATTCTGTTATGTATATTGATAGGAATATTTGAATGTTCTTGCCTATGAAACAGTCATTCAAACACCATGTTCTAGGCACTGAGTCAATGTTATATGAATATCCTGCACAGACAAATAGAGGTATGTGCTGCAAAAAAACAAATATTTTATCCTAATAACTTTTACAATCACACTGAATAAAACCAGAGTCTGGTTCCTTGGTAATACAATATAATGAATGGAGAATGCTAAATTAATGAAACATAATAAGTGAGTTGCAGGAATTCAGAGGAACAGAAGATTAGTTTTGGTTCAGGGTTGGGCATAAGTTAGAAAATAAATCGAAGAGTCTGTAAAATTTAAATAATATTTTGAAGTGCATGGATATTTGGAGAAAGAACAAATCTTGCATTTAAAGCACTTTGGACATAATTATTCAAAAAAATACTTGAAATTATGTTTAAATTTATTTCCAAATATTTTGCAAGTATAGTCATGAACTGCATAGTAACATTTTGTCAGTGATAGACCAGTTACATGAGTATGGATCTAAATGGTTAGAATGGAATGGAAAGTGTCTAGTCAATAGTAACGTGGTGGGTATCACACATTGAAGCACAACATTTGAGGTGTGTTTGTGCTGGCTAAGGCATAAACACACCCACTGTGCTGGAGTCTTGCACAATGACATGTCATATACCTAAACAGACTATAGAACACTGATATAATAGAAAGGCTAGTGCTGATTTATACGTTCACTACATTATTTGTTTATGTACTTGTCTTGGCATTTTGAGGCAAGGTCTCACACTAGAGCCTAGGCTGGCTTCCAACTTACTATATAATTCAGAAGGGCTTCAAATTTGTGTTAATTCTCTGGTCTCTGCCTATTGTATGGTGAATTTTTAGGTGTGAGCCACCACACATATCATGTTATTTGGTATTATACTTACTACTGCTTGAAAAATAAAAAAGAGCTGATAGTTGAACAGTTGACCTTGTTACATCCACAACAGTCTCCTTAACCTTTTATGCACCAAGTCTCGTTTGTGTCAGTAGGTCACACAAAGTGATTGACCTATCTTCTATGGTTGTGTAAGTAAGCTGCATGGTATTTGTACAAAGGCAGCATTCCCTGATGATGCATTTCTCAGAACATATCATTCAAAGACACATGCCAGAATGTGATGGTGTGAGCAACGAAAAGTCCAGAGTAAAATGAATGTGTAACATCTGTGCTGACTCAATGAGATCCAGGATATGATTACTGTCAAGACCCAGTGACTCTGCGATCTCTGAGATACTCCTGCACACTGCATCTATCAACCACTTATAGAATGGATTTTTATCTTGAGACTTATCAGAAAACAGGATGTTACAGACAATAAATTATCAGTAAAAAAGTGAAATTGATTAACCAATACTAACTTACTTCAGTCACAGTGTGTCAGTCTGGCGTCATAGACCTCATGCAAAAGAACTATAGTATCATTTATATTATAATACTCACAGTATATAAAACACTTTAAGCTGTCCCTTAATCTTGTGAGGTCATATTTCTGTTTTTTGTTTGTTTGTTTGTTTGTTTGTTTGCATTAGCCTAACTTGATATGAGTTGATCACAGTCTGACCTTAAATAATTTGTGCAAGGAAACATTTTTAGTTTCCATTCTGTGCTAGTACCAGTCTTCACGGGTATTGTTTTAGCTTCTACTAACCATTGTATTATAGCTACTACATTTCTGTTCCATCTTCTTGAGCTTTCCAAGAAACATTAAGTCAAAATTCATAAGGAAAAAAAAAGTCAACTTGCTAAACATGTGAACATTACACATTATAACTAAAATTGTTACAGATTTTCAGTGTGATAGTCTTGAAAAATACTGATTGCTCTCAAGAATAAGTTGATTCTAGGTCATCATTGTATTTTTAGGATAGACACATTGTATTGCAAATAAATCTTCGTTGTACATAATGAAAAATAGTAGGTAAATATTTCAATTTTTAAGGATACTCAAGTAGAAAGTAATTTCAATATTATAAATGTCAGTCTATATAAAAGAGTGATAGTATAGAACTCATTGGGAAGGTCAGCAGAACATGCTACATAAATTAACAGAATTAATAATAGATAATGAAATTAATAGGTGATTTCACCACTGAAGACAATATACATTTCACACTATAAAATCCTTTTTTTGATCAAGAGCTAATCAATAGCTGGGAAGGTAGAACTTTCTCTAGCACTGAATAACTTAATAAGAAAAAGCATATATAAATGAATAATAAAAATATATCAAAGACTAGCATTTCAACTCAATGCATAGAATTTTGAGGTATATGTTTGCATATACATATAAGTGTTTAATTTTAAATAGTTATGCCTTTAACATTATTTTCGTTCTTCCAGTGTCTTAGTAAACATATTGCCATTCTAATTCTAACTTTAATTTTACCTTGTTAGGTTTTTAGCTTTACTGAGATGTAATAGACAAAAGTTATATAGATTTAAAATATAAAATATGATTAGAGCAAACAAAATAGCTAAATACATAAAGTTATTACTGAACAGAGCTTGATCCCTTGCTGAATACCAGCTTCAAAAAACTGTTCTGCACCATATCAGGCAGGCTCCTACTACACAGAGTAATAATAATTTTTGAAAATAAAATTAAAATGTGATATTATGAAATAAACACATATGTATATACTGTCATTAATCAACTCTTAGAGTTAATTTTCCCCTGTGATGTAGATATTTCCAATTCAACCTTAGAAAATTTCAAGCACAAAATTTCATATCACTAACTGTAATCATCATGCTGAACAATATTTGATCTCTAGAACTTACTAATTCTCCATAGCTGAAAATTTTTACTCTTTGCCAAACTCCATTCCTCAAACCCTAGTTCCTGACAATAGCAAGCTATCCCAATATCTAGCTTATATGAATTAGGCATTAGGATTCCAAACAAGAGATCAAGTAATATTTGCCTTTTCTACATGGCTTATTTCACTTAGGATAATGTGCTCTAAAACTGTCTCCTTGTCAATGAAAGACGATTGGACTGAGCACAGGGTCCCCAGTGGAGGAATTAGAGAAAGGACTGAAGGAGCTGAAAGAGTTTGTAACCCCATAGAAAGAACAACAATATCAACTCACCAGAGCCCCCAAAGCTCCCAGGGATGATACCACCAACCAAAGAGTACACATGGAGCAACCATGGCGTCAGCTGCATATGCAGCACAGGATGTCCTTGTCAGACATCAATGGGAGGACAGGCCCTTGGTGCTGTAAAAGCTATATGCCCCAGTGTAGGGGAATGTCAGGGCAGGGAGGCAGGAGTGGGTAGGTAGGTGGGGGAACACCCTCATAGAAGCAGGAGGAGGAGGGATGGGATAGTGGGTTTCCAGAGGGGAAACTTGGAAAGGGAATAACATTTGAAATGTAAATAAATAAAATATCCAGTAAAACATTAAAAAAAATAAAGCGGGAGAAATCTTACACTCTTTGTATGTTACTTTTTATAGGAAAAACTAAGTATTTTTGTTTCCAATTATCTATGAATTAACCTTTTCTGTTTTCTATTCATGCTATGGCTTCTATATTCCTTTGGTGATGGAAAGAGCCATCCTCCTGATCATCTCACTGGTTTACTTTCTGGCTTTGTACTATTATTAAATGTTTTTTTCAAAGTATACTTTGGCTTACATTTTCTAAACCTAGCTTACTGCATGAGGTTTTATTTTAACATGTATTGATTATATAAACAAATACGCCTTCTAAAAGCACATTATTATTTTTATTATTTGTTTAATTAATGAGGCAGATTATATTTTCTGATTTGAGTATATTAAACTACTCCTTTACCACAGGGATAACTCGCCTTTGACAACAAATTAAATCGATTTTATTGTGCTGTTGAACTCAAGTACCTAACATTTTGAAGGTTTGTTTAGAAGAGGAAATAATATTCATGAGTAGTGGATGGAGAGAGGAAACTGGATGTAAGAGGGGGTGAGGAGGCATACTGGGATGGTGATCGGGTTTGGGGGGAAGGGAGCAAGATGGTGATCAGGTTTGGGTGGTAAGGATGGAAATCAGCCAGGGCATCTTGGGGACTAGCTGGAGACTTGAGATGAGGGAAGCTATAGGAAGTCTATGGGGGTGATCCTACCAGTGGGGAATATAGAGACTGAAGTATTCATCTCCTGTAGCCAGGCAGGACATCCTGTGGAGGGAGGGGGACATCAACCCACATGCAAAGCTTTCAACCCAAATTTTGTCCTGCCTACAAGATGCACAGGGATAAAGACAGAGGTTACTGAGGGAACCGCCAACCAATGACTGGCCCAACTTGAGACACATCCCAAGGGAGAGAGCCAACCCCTGACATTAATGATACTCTGCTATGCTTGCAGACAGGAACCTAGCATAACTGTTTTCTGAGAGACTTCAAACAGTGGTGAATGGAAATAGATGCAGAGACCCATAGTCAAACATCAGTTGGTACTCTGGGAATAATGTCGAAGAGTCAGAGACAGGTCTGAGCAAGCTGTAGGGATCAGGGACACCACAAGAAGACCTACAAAGTCAACTAACCTGGGCCCATGGGGGCTCACAGATATTTAACCACCAACCAAAGAGCATTCAAGAGCTGGATCTAGGTCTCCCACACATTTGTCGCACATAGGCAGCTTGGTCTTCACGTGAATCCCTGTAGCAAGGGCTGTTTCTGGTCTGATGCCTGCCATTGAATACCACTGATGCCCTTCTCCTAGGTGGACTGCCAGGCTGGGCCTCAGTGGGAAAGGACGTGCTTAGTCCTCATGGAACTAGATGTTCCAGCATCTAGTGGGGTGATACACAAGGGGGTTTCCCCTTTTCTGATGAGAAGAGGAGGGATAACAGCAATAGCGTGAGAGATTTGTAAGGGTGGGACTTGGACGAGAGGAGGGAGCAGTGCTATGATTGAGGTATAGTGTAAATTTTAAAATATGACCAAAAAGAATACTAAGTATAATAAAACAAATAAAAAATTTTGATTAGGTCTTTTATATTTTGAGATTACAAGATAATTATATCATTTCTTCCTTCCCTTTCCTTCCTCTACCCGCCTCTCATTTGCCTTTCGTTGTTCTCTTTCGAATTTTTTTACCTCTGTTTTGACACATTTAAAAGCTGTTTTCACTGGGATAATTGGCCTATAATTTAATACCTTTGGTTTCCTTATGTGGGTTTGTGATTATAATCCGGATCTCAAAGAATTAACTTGAGAAATGTTTCTTCCTGTTCAGTTTGGCAGATTGTGATATGCTAACTTTCCATAAAATATCCAGTATTATCTATTAGAGAATCTGTGACATGTTCCTTTGAAGGGAAGTTTTTCACTGGTCTCCTAACTTGCTAGTTATATATTCAGGCTTTCTTTTCCTTCAGATTCAGTCATGACAAGGTGTGCATTTCTAGCTTGCATATTAATTTGAGTATATTTTATTCTTTATCATGTAAGTGTTCATAGTAATCTTTCATGATCTTTTTGCATTTAAAGTTTTAATTTTCTTCCTAATAATGACAATTACATTCAGAACACTATGGTGGGAAAGGAAAGTTGACATTACTTCAGTCTTCTCAGTTGTTAAGAAGCACTTTTTAAGTTTAATGTCTGATGTGTATCGAAATGTGTTTTTTTGATTACTCAAAAACAATGTCTGTTGTGTTACTTCTGCAAGGTCTCCTAGGTCTTTAATGTTGCATGTTCCTTTCTTATTGGATTTCTGTGTGGGTTCTCTACTCATTGAAATGTTGCAATTCTCTCATAATATTGTAATAATATTTCGGATTGATTCTATTTGTATGTCTTTCATTTGTAGATGGATCAGTGTTGGTCACATATACTTATAATTCTAATTTCCTCTGCTTAATTGATTGGTGGCACTAATAATTGTGTTATTTGTTTCTTAGGTGTCATTTATGAAATGTCATTTATAAAGGTCATTTACATAGAAACCTATCCTTTCTTCACCATACTCTTATGGAGGATTTTAAAATCAAATGTCTCTTGTTTCTGCATATAGGTGAATTTCATCTTTTTGTTTTTAAAACATTTTAATACTCCTTGTTGGTGGAAAGCTCAATTTACATTTAATATAATTATAATATCGGAGATATAATATTTAAGATTATGTTGACTTCTTTGTAGTGTTTTGTGCTGTTCTTGTTCTCTTTAAAGAGTTTGCAATTGTAAATTGGGAAAAATTTTTTTAAAGAGGTAAAACTTACTTCTTTTTCTTTAGTTTGTGTTTTCTCTAAAATTATGTACATTTACAAAGAAATTTACACAAAAGGTTCATTTCAAATTATCATTTTAAACTGTTAAGGCAACATTTATCATTTGCAAAAACACTACATTTTAATTTCTTCCCTATATCTTATATAACATAAGTTACAGGTTTCAACTTTTATTTTCTGTATTCATTATAAAATTACTTTTACAACAGAATATTTTAAAGCTAAAGGAATCACTAGCAGAGTTTTTCATTCCTATCCATGCATATATGTAACACACATACAACTTTACACATAAAACTTTAATATTAATGTTAATTTAATGTGGAAGATAGTGAATGAACAATCAGAAACACTTGGAAGTAAAATAAAACTAATTTTTTTCTACTAAGATTAAAAAATATTCAGCGAATATTTAAAAATAAAAGCATGAAAAATCTGATATAAGTCATCAATTATGATAATGAGCATAATTGGCTTAAAATTATCTTCAAAAACCAGATGCTCTTGCCAATTGTTTTATACAACAAAATTTAATTACATGCTGATTAAAATAGTTACCTAAAGGAAAATGATGCTTAAAGGGAAAAATAAAGAAAAAAGTGAAAGTTTTAGAAATGAAAGTGTAAAAGTATCATGTTGACCAAAAGAACAGAAATGAATTATTTCTGTTATATATAATAGACTCAACTGGTATGAAATGGCATGCATACTTTGATCTGCTTATTTTGTTTCTTTTTTTTAAAAATTACTCTCATCTATCAATCTTTGACCCATCTGACTGCTCTCTACAAGTTCTTTTTGCATGTTCACATCTTTTTACATTGCTTTGTACCCTGTGGAATTTAACCAGGGCATCTGTGTATTCAAGGGTTTGGACCTATCCAATAGAGCCTGGTAGGCTTCTCAGGAGCCATCAATGAATATGTAACAACTCAATGACTCCTTTCTCTGAATCCATCAGTGGCCAATTGTTCAGCAGATAAGGTAATAACACCTTTTGTAGTGTTCCCCCATCGATATTCTGGTCACTAACATCCCTAGTCTTGTTCTGGCTTTATGTAGGCAGTTTCAGTGGCTGTGAGTTAAAGCTTACAATTGTGTCTGATGTATATAATATTGTAATTCTGTATATAATATTGTAATTCTGGAACTCTTCTTTCCAACAGTTCTTATGTTCTTTCCATCTCTTCTAAAATGTTTTCAAAGTTTTACATAGGGTACTATATCTTTTTCTTTTTTGAGATGATCACCTAGTTGTCCCCTATTCTAACCATTTTAAGCAGACATCTCTCTGCATTTACCATCATTGACTGCAAAGAGAAACACCTCTTACAACAACTGAGAGTAGTCTTGGTCTATGAGTATAAACATAAATATGTTAGCCAAGCAACAATGATGAATTCACTCCTAAAAATATTTTCAATCATAGGTTTATGATGAAGTTTATAGGAGTAAGTGTACATTTCTTCCTCTGGAGAAGGCCTCAAATTTCATCAAAGAGCAGTTGGTGGCCTGAAGAACAGCCATGCCACTATTGTACTACTGAGCACACCTGCCTGGCAGGATTTTTTTTTTTTTGTAGTTTAGTTAGCTTATCACTCCATAGAGTGATAATCTTCTTGCCCAGCAGCTGGAATAAATCAGTAGCAAAAAAAAAAATTCTTCTAGCTCAACTTCAACTTCATTTTTCTTGCCACAGAATCAAGTTATGTGGTATCTTCAACTACAGAGCTTTAACATCTAATTCTTGAGGGATATAATGAACAATAGAAGAAGCCTGTATTGTTTAGGGTGGGGGGACATTTATGGGGCTGTTTTTACCCTCAACTCATAAGAAAGTACCCTATATCTGGCACTGAGGATTTTATTTCCTGTTCCATGGATTCTAAGGTCAGAATTATTCAAATAGTCTATGAGAAGCATGAAACAGGTTATTGGCAAACAGAAGCAAGTGGATGTAGCATTAGAAAATATAACTGTGAGTTATCTAAGAAAATAATATTATTTCTGAAATATGATGATCTGATTAATGGTGGTGGTTCACCTAGTTCAACTAGTCTATAAGAAGCATAAAACAGCTTAGTGACAAACAGAAGCAAATGGATGTAGCATTAGAAAATATAACTATGAGTTATCTAAGAAAATAATATTATTCCTGAAATATGATGATCTGATTAATGGTGCATAATTAATAAGAACCTTGTTAGAAAGAGTGGCAAAGTAAAAACATCTCAGACTGATACAGAAGACTGTGGCCAATTAATAGAAAGAGATGTAAAGAAAATCTACAATGCATTCTACATGAATGAGAAGGGAGTAGATGCTAATTATTAATGATATGGGACACTTAGACCACAAATAGAAAAAATGGAAAGTTCAGAGATACTTTTCATATGTACTGAAAAGCTAATAGTAACCTGAATCAAGGTCAATTAGGAATCAAAACAAAAATGCATAAAAAGGGATGCTATATAGACAATATTGCAGGAAATTCTAGTAGTATATTTTTTGGCATTATGTTAATACATAGAATTTTAGTGTTGAAAAGAGAGAATAAGAAGCAACTACAATATCTACTTTGGATGAAGAATTCTCCACTGGATGTTTAAAGTAATATTAAACAAAACAAATGGATATGCCAAGTAGGTATTAGATCCTGGAGGAAAGGTCATCTGCACACTTGCATTGCCTGATAGGTAGTTCAGAGTGAGCTCCATTCAGGCAGAACGTGTTAGAGTGGAATGTCAAGAAGGAAATGAGCAAGAACCATGAAAAGGAAATAAATAACTACAAATAAAATTATGTTTTTATTTAAAGGCATAAAATATACACAGATGCTTAGAGAAAAACCATGATCGCATAGTTAACAACTCTAGACAGGACTAAAGCAATTTTTATTATGTTTCTTAAAAGAAAGAATACAAACAAACAAAAATAAAACTATTTGTCATAGCTATATTTAGATAATAGGCAAAAGTCGAAATAAATAGAAACACATTTACTAGCATAAATGCTATTAATGGAACACTAAAAATCAGTATTTCTTATTTACCATGGTAAATATCAGCAACAAACATGTATTAAAGAAAGTCAATTCCTAAAAATACATAGCATTTAAGTAAGTAAAGCAAATATTTACCAAAATATAACTAGACATTTAAAATACAAAGAATATACTTTTGATAAATGACTACAAAGTAAGTATAAATACATTTTTATGTGGATAATATACATTTATCAAATCTGCAAATATTGTTATGAATACATTCACTACCCTTAATTCAAGAATTCTCAAATATGATAGCCAGGCAAACAAAGAAAACTTGTGTAGATTATAATTCTCAAATATGTAAAACTTCCCTAATCTTCGTTGTTAGCATGATTTAAAAATCAAATTTTCACATAAAGGAAATGTTAAAATATCTCCTTAGATTATTGTTTTATATATTAACGTTTATTATATTAAAAAATTAAGTTTCATTTAAAGTAAGGTATCAAAGTATTTTATTTTGCCATAGCATATATTTATTATTTTGTTAGATAATTTTAAAAAGTATTAGAAATATTTCAGAACAGACGCCTAGTGAAAATAACTATTAGGATATTATATATTCAGTCATCCAAAACACATACAAACCTCTTAAACTCTAGTCAAAGAGACTATGCTTTCATGCCAACATTACTTTCTGTATTCATAAGTTTAACACTAATGTTCATGTAATTTTTTTACAACCGAATTTCTTAATACTTCACAAAGAAACAATCTTTCAATTCAGAGTTGATGATCAAAATGTCCAGCTATTTGTATATAAGAACTATGAGCTTCATTTTAAAAGAATCAGTATGAGAACTTCAATAAATTCATGAGGAAGAACATAAATTTAATGTGACCCATGTAAAAATTTAAATGGGTTGAATCTCATTTCATGGATCTTTGAAGGTGAAACACTGAAACAGTGTTGTAACATTTTCTCCCAGGACGCTGATAATGATCTCACAAAGTTGTTTATAATCATTTTATTGCATTCATCATCTGAGACTAATTATAACTCAGATGAAAATCATCCTTGCAGAGTGCATTCTAAATATTAATAAACATAAATAATGCAAGTTTACTATTAAAGCAATTCAAAACAACAAACAGAACCCACAGGGAGTTCCTTAAAATTAATCCGGTTCCACATAAATTCCAACTTAAAATGTTCAAAGCAGCAATATCCTGTATCAGAGGATACATTAGCTTTTTCCTTTCTTTTTGTTCTATTTTCTAAATTTATAGGACAGAAGAATAGATGTAAGTGTTTGGAAGATCGAGGGTATTTAACAGTAACTTCTAATGAGGAAGGTGGAAGTAATCTCCACCTGAGTCAGGTAAGAAAAGTACAACCACCTGCTTCTGGTGCTCAATTTCTTCAGAATAACCTTCACACCCTCTTTTAAAAATTATTTTTTAAATTGTAAAAACTGGACACCAGCCAGCACTAACTAGGAAAAGGTAACTTTACAACTCTCTCTCTCTCTCTCTCTCTCTCTCTCTCTCTCTCTCTCTCTCTCTCTCTCTCTCTCTCTCCACATATATATATATATATATATATATATATTATTATTATATATATAATACTCAAATTTTATATGCTCATGCTTTAGTACTTAAGCACAACACTTATACTACTCATTACTCATGATTTCTGTGAATTTGAAAATCATATGCCAAATACTCAAAGAGACTGTTTTCATGACTTTGAGCAAATTAATACTTTGTGATTCACATTTCATAACTGAGATAAGTTTCCTTCTAAAGTTGTTGTCAACATGAAATTAGCTACAGAATTTTAAGAACCCACACATAGTGTCCATTCCTGTCCCTACCATCATGTTTTCCTTTCTGTCTCTGCATGTTGTCACAGTTTATTGCGGTTACCTTTCTGTGTTAAAAGAATCGTTAAATTTGAAGAGATGTGTGACTCTCTGTTTCAGATCTCCCCCAACAGGTAATTTCACTTTTGACATCTGCACCTTGTTTTACTTGTCAAACAAACATATTAACACTTGGTAAAACTACCCTAAATGCATTGACCAGTATCAAACAAGAAAATGGTTTTAAAAATTACGTAGTGCTACATTGTAATGCAAGAGTAATGTGAGCTAAAGATTTCACTTACTTATGATGCTGCCACTTCTTTTAGACCGTGATAGAATTCCAACTAACTACACTGTAATGAAGGACAGCATATTACAGGTTTCCATTTTGGGGGTAAAGATTCCCTTTTAATTTTATGTGTCTGTATGTGTGCCTGAGGGCATGTATGTGAGCCATTTGTTTTCAAGTCCCTACAGTCACAGTCCAGAAGGCAGCGTATGTGACCGCTGAACTGAAGTTGCAGGCCTTTGGGAGCTGCTGAATATGCGTGGTAGACACTGAATCCCGGGCCTCTACAGGAGCAGCAAGTGAGTAACCACTGAGACAAATCTACAGTCCATGTTTACTAATTTTTAATACATTACAGAAATATTTTTTAATATTTTGTAGTGATTGACTTTGCTTAACGAAAAGATACAAAGTTAAAAGAAGTAATTATGTTGCTTGTCCAATATTTTCTTTTGCCCAGTAAATATACTGTCATTATGGATATAAAATTTATATTTTCTGTAATAGTTCTTAAATGTTTGTCCCCATTAATGATTTATCATTGGAAAAATACAAGCACCATTAACCCTTCTTACTTTGATATTTGTTGACTATTCATTCTTTGATTTCTGACATGACTCAAGGAGAGATTTAAAGATTATTTTGTTTTGTTGTTGTTTTTTTCTTATCTGACATATAAATATTTAGGTGAAAACCATGACAGCTGTCACTAAATATGATAAAAATTAACACCTTAAGAAAATTAAAAGCAATTCTAGATCAACAACGGTAAGTAGGTAAAACAACTCACAAACACAAATATTTAAAATATATGTTAAATTTGAATACTATAGGATAAAAACTGTTCACTTTCCAATCATCAAATAATGAATGGTGTTGATTATATTCATGTCCAAAATAAGGTTAGATTTTAATAGAGAAGAATAAAATAATGAGGCACAATCACTAAACATTTTACGACAAAAACAGAACAAAATAAACTCACCAAAATTGGATAGTAGAAACATAGGAATAACCAAATTATATAATCATATTTAATCATTGCTGTTACTAAAATCCTTAGCATCTTCCAGCACTAACCAAATTAGCTAGTACTAATGAAGTTTACAGAAAAAATAGTATCACCTTGAATTCTCTATGTATTACAAGTCAAGAGTGTAGTATCTTCCACAAAAGTATATTAGTGTAAAGTTCTGGACATAACCAACAGCAATGGAAATAACCTAAAACACTTGGGAATCTTTAGAATCCCTTTGGCCAAAAGTTCCAAGGCAAGCAATTCATTTCTCAGACCAGAATTTTAATGTATTAACTGCTGGATTCTAGTAGGGGCATTGTTACCCTGATATACAGTAATTCATTTTAAAGACATACATACATTACATATACACATACACATACACTTACACATGCACATGCACATACACTTATACATATATATGCACAGCCATTTTGGGAAGCTACTATGGTAGTAAGTTTCCAAATGACTTTTACATTTTGTTGAAAAGCCTTTGGTATTATTTACCCCTCTCAGTTTCCATCTTCAACTATTCTCTCTCTTCTTTCACTTCAGTTTATCCTGATCTATAATTTCCTTTTCACTGTTCATGTATTAGAACATTCTATCTCCTCTGCCTTGAAGGTTCCTCTATGGGCCTTAGATATTTTCTGACCTTTGTATGTTCAAAATGAAGCACATATAGGTAAAGATTATAGACTAATATCCACAAATGAGTGACAATATGATATATTTGTTTCTTGGGGGCCTGAAAGACCTCACTCAGAATAATTGTTCCAGGCTGTACCCATATGACTAAAACTTTTATTTTTCTTAATAGGTGAAACCTACAGGAAGAGAAAAGCAATCATTAGTTTTAGCCAGCAGTGAATCTTGTAAGCTTTAATAATGACTGTTCTTGCAAGTCATGACCATTGTTATAGTAGGGGCATTAAGTCATCAATCACTTTCTGATTTGTATTTAAGCCTAATCAGAAGATAAAACCCACACATGACACCATTGTCATGACAAACTACATGACTACACATACAATAGACCATAGAAAAGAATCTACTATTACTATTCTGCTAAATGAAAAAAAGAAAAAAAACTAATTCCTATTAATCTACTATTGTACTAATAGATTAAGGCCTCTCTCCCCCCTGATCAGAGAAGCTGACTATCAACACAGAGGACCACAATGGGCCAATATGTAGAAAATAAGAGACTAAAGAAAGTTTTAACCGGAATATAACATATTTAATACTGTATCCCCTCCTCCAAAGCTCAGGGATCATTGAGAAATAGAGGGCAGAAAGAACATAAGAGCTAACGGTGGATGGTTATATGAAAATGGTGTCTTCTGGGTACAACAGGACAGTGCACATACAAACGCACAGGGAGCATAGCAGCATGCACAAAACAAACAAACAAACAAACAATGAAACAAATAAAACAACATTGTGCAAATTATATACAGACAGAGTCACAAAACAGAGATCATAGTTGAACACAAAATTCCATCCATAAATAAGGAACTATTTATTAGTAATTGCTAGCTGCCAATAGAGAAAGGGTCAGGATTTAAAAAAAAATGTAGCCCTGGAAAAATCTATCATGCCCCAGTAGAAAGGCCCATCTCGAGTAATACTTAATCAATATAAATATGTTAAAAGAAAAATTTAACTTGAAATCTGAAGATTCTGCCACTCAATTTGTATCAGAACAAATTTTCATCATCTAGTGAATGTGGATAATATCAGTGGTTCTATGGAATTTCATTAACAAGAGTCAGGAAAATGCTGAAATTAGAGTGTTAAGTTTAGTTGTCTATAATTCACAAGGCTATATCAAATACGTGTTATCAAATCCTAATATGAGAACTATATTGATATGCCATGAAATGAGAAGTACAAAAATTCATATTATGCTGAATTAATACAGAGGAAATATGATAAGATCAATTCATATTTGAACACAAATATCAAAGAGTGATAGGAGACAAAGTACTATAATGAATTAAGACGAGTGGGAGTAATCTAGTCTTTATTGGTTAAGTCACTTCACCATATAAGCATTTCCTAAGAGTACCACTGGGTAGATGCTCTTAATACTCAACCAGAATTTTTCTCTTCTCTCCGTTTTGTATTCTTACCCCTATTACCCCCACTCTTTAACACAAACTCTGGAATCATCAAATGTTTACGTTCACTAACTTTTCTATTGCAGGTTAAAGATTATTTTAAAATTCTCATCTGTAAATGATGTGTTTTATTTAATGTATAAATTTTTTTTTCAGAAATGTGTTTACAATTAATGTAATAAGGGTCTTGAGTTAAGGAGCATTAGGCTGTAATGTAAACATGATCATGTAATTGGAATAAGTATTCTTTACTTTTATTCTGTCCAAATTGAACAAAATTTAAACACAATTCCTTTAAGAGAGATGACAGAGGGCCTGTGAGGACATTCAGTTAACACTACTTTTACTGCTGTCCTTTTGACTTCATGTTACAACAAGCTCTTTTGTTGAATTTCCTTTTCAAATAATAGCAAACAGGTTTTGTTTTTCTTCAGTGGTGGTAGAAATAGGCTTTCTTGTGTTCTTAACATACAGCCGGACGACATTTATTTAAGCATCTGTTGATGCAAGATTTTCTTTTTTTTTTTTTTTTTTGGTTTTTCGAGACAGGGTCTCTCTGTGTAGTCCTGGCTGTCCTGGAACTCACTCTGTAGACCAGGCTGGCCTCGAACTCAGAAATCCACCTGCCTCTGCCTCCCAAGTGCTGGGATTAAAGGCATGCGCCACCACTGCCCGGCGCAAGATTTTCTTAATCAATAAAACAAAAAGATTCTACATGCCATCAGCTGACCAAAACCTCAGTATTCAAAGGCTATTTTTCCCAATAAATACATTAATACATTTCATGTGATCATACTATGTAATTTTTATGGTGACATTCAAACTAAAATGTAATAAATAATATTATAGATGATAATATAGATATTGTCAGGTATCCATGACTAAAGACATTACATTTGTGATTCAAGGCAAAATAGAAACCTAGATTGCTAGATTTAACTGTTTAATTTATTTCACTTCACAAATACTAATAGCTTACCTGGTATTATTTTTCTCCCATATATAAAGGAGACAATTACATAAGGACATTGAACCCAAAAGGATGATAAAATTAATTAATTTATATTATTCTTAACTTCAAGAGTACTCTCTTAAAATTGAGATGGAACAGTGGATGTGTGCACTGCTCTTCCTTCTGGGACAGGGAAAAGGAGGTAAATATAGCACAATATGCCTGTATTTTCTCTGTCCCCACAGTAACAGAACAATAAAAATATAATGAAAAATGCATATTTAGAATGATCCTCAGCATGAAACTATTTCCTTAATCTCCTAATACTCAAATAATGAGCTGGAAAAGTTTTAGAGATTTAGCAACATTAATGGTCAAGCTATTCAAAGCAGATGTTATCTTTTGTTATTTTTTAAGATGTACATAGCTGTGTTGTAATGTAATAACCTGGGTGGTCAAGAATGAGCTCAAACCTATCCTCAATTACAAACACTATCAAAAAATAAACAAAAGGCTAAAATATCAAAATGTTCTGGAAGGTAATACAAACAAATTTTCAACAGATAATTTTTAATTAGGTTTAAACATAGCAAAAAGTAAAATTCTTTCGAATTTAATGAGATATTCCAGTGTTTCCTAAAACGTTTCATAGATTTTTGTTTAAAAATACCCTTATGAAGTTAAAAGTTAAGGCATTTTCTTGCTAAGAATTTTCACAGAATTATGAAACTATAAATGCTCATAATAATCTGTGGCTTTCTATATATTATGTTCTTTTGTGAGATTGGGTATACCCACGCTTGGTCAAATATGTGTAGAATTGTACTATTCACTTGAGTTATCTTCTTGATAAGCATGACCTTTGTATTTCTTGGAAATAGTTTTGGTTTGAAGTCCAATTTTGTCAAATACTAGAATCAACTTCACCAGCTTTTTTTTCTAATTTTATTTGCTGAGATCATGTTAGTTTTGTTTTTTAAACATGTACTCATTTGTGCTAAAATAAAATCCACCTTTGATGATAAGATGAAGGTAGGGGAAGCAAATGTTTGAGTCCTGTTTCCTAATACAGTTGTTTTTTCCTTGACTTTTACTTGGGAATTCTCAACACCAATGTAAAAATAAGGGCAGACATATGTATATTTTCGTGTTGTTGATTTGAGTTATATTGTTAGAAATCTTTTTTCCTCTTAATATTGTTAATTTTTTGTCTGTGGCCTCTTGGATATGTTTATTCTTCTCATTAGTCTAAAATGTATCTTCTGGTATCCTTAATAGAGATAGTTTAGTGGTCAGAAGTTCTTTTGATCCTTTTTTATCATGGAATGTTTTATATATCTCATTCATTCATAAAAGATAGTTTTCTGGCCAGGCGGTGGTGGCACACGCCTTTAATCCCAGCACTTGGGAGGCAGAGGCAGGCAGATCTCTGAGTTCGAGAGTTCGAGGCTAGCCTGGTCTACAGAGTGAGTTCCAGGATAGCCAGGGCTACACAGAGAAACCCTGTCTCGAAAAAACAAACCAAAAAAAAAAATTTCTGGATATATTATTCTAGTTTAGCTCTTTGAATTTTCAGAAATTGAAGACCATCTTTCCAACCACATTGGTTTTAAATGTTTCTTTTTGTTTTTTTTCAATTTTATTTTCATGAGAAACAGAAAATATTAACAGTTTGCATTCTCACTAGCAATGTGTGGATGATTAGGTTGATTTACAGTTTTGACAGAATTTGACATTGTCACTATTTTCATTTTAAACATTTTAATACATTGTAGCAATATCTTAGTGACATCATATTCTGCATTTAACTAATGTTGTTTTGTGATGTGAAGATTAAGCCCTGGGTGCATGTGTTTATAGTCCAGTGTTCTAAGTCTGAGCAACATCCCCAGTGCCTGCTGAGTTTCGTAATAGATAAAAAAATTTAAAATACCATTCTATATAGTAGAAAAAATGAGAAAAATATGCATCGTTGTTTTTAAAATCCATACAATAAAATTTCTTTGCTCACACAGTTTTTATAATAGTACATCCATATATTATTTTAAGGCTTCTTTTATTACATTAGGTTTGTAAATGTTTCTAATGAATGGTTACTGTAATTGGCCTACTTCCATATGTGATTTGGTCCTTCTTTCTTGGAACTTTTCACACACTTCTTTATACTGTGTTTTCAGTGTTTTATCTATAATGTATTTTGTCAATCTTCATTCCTAATTCTTTTTACATAACATTCTGAAGGCCTCCTGTGCATGGATGGACCTTCCCTTCTCTAAATTTGTGATATATTCTTCTATGAAATTATCGCAGAACTTTTTTATTATTTGACATAGATTTCTTCTCCTTCTTCTTCTTCTTCTTCTTCTTCTTCTTCTTCTTCTTCTTCTTCTTCTTCTTCTTCTTCTTCTTCTTCATCCTCCACCTTCTTCATCCTCCACCTCCTTCACTTCCTCCTTCTTCTCTTCTTCTTGTTCGTCTTTCTTTTTCTTGTTCTTCTTTGTTCATAATGAGTAGATATGATGTTTTATACTGTTCCAAAGACACTCTCTATTGTATTTATGAGTGCCTTTAAATTTTTATCTTATTATTTGATTGAATGATCCAATTTTTCAAAATATTCAGTTCTTGAGCTCTGATATTTTATCTGCCACCTGATCTAGTCTGTTAATCAGTCTTTTTGCTGAGCTTTCTATTTGACTGAGTTTTTCTTTCACAGCTTCATTTTAGTGCAGGTTTGCTTCTATCTTTCTGTTTATTGAATTAAATTTTCATATCCTAAATTGCTTTCTTTAACTCTTCTATCCATTTGTTATGTTCATGCTTTCTTAGACTTCAGTCAGTTTATCCTATCTTCTCTAAGTTTATTCAGGCCTTTATTTGGATCTAGTTTAAATTCTTTAAATACACTTATAACAGGTCTTTTGAATTCTATGTCTTACATTTTATTTATTTTATTTTTTTTTAGATTTTACTCATATGAGATTGAGGATTTTTGGTAAGGACATATTGATTTGCATTTTTATATTGCTTGCAATTTGCATTGCATTTGGACATGAAGAGTTAGGTTTTTAGTTGTGATTCTTGATGTGGTTTTATTCCACCTGTTCTGCCTTCTGCTGTGGGCATACAGATAAGTATGGAGAGGGTCTGAGAATGGAGGAGAGATGAAGAAGGAGGACAACATTTGAAGTATAAATAAGTTAAATAATAATTAACAAACAAACAAACAAGTACACAAAATAGCTCATCAAAAAAAAGATTATTGAGTTGGAAAGATTTAAAACCATGGTCTTAAGTTTCCTTATAGGTCTGCATGTATGAAATACTATGACATGAGTGTTGTCTAGGTAGCTGGGGCCAAGGGATGCAGTGTTTCATTATCCTATCTGACCCAGTCACGTAGAATGAAGCTCCAACAAACATTTCTATGTTGATGTGTTAGGTTCTCAAAGTCACTAGTGCATAACGTTGGGGGTGTTTTAGGAAATTTTCAAGAATGGTAACATGAAATGGAAAAGTGAGGAAGGATCCAGAATTGATTAATTGTGAGGTAGAGATGTTGACCTATGCTCTCTTATAGAAATACTTAATGTGCTGTGCATGAAGCTAATTCATTTATTCTCAGAGAATAATTGTTATTATCAATGTGCAAATGCATGTAGTTGTTTGTTTGAGTAAGAACATGTTTCTTCTACAGACTGAATACAGCTGAAGTACAGGTGTCTAACTTCCAAGGGAAGACTCATGAAAACCAGTCACTTCTTTGTGCTTGTCCCTAAGGATCTATTTGGGCGTGTGTGTGTGTTTGTGTGTGTGTGTGTGTGTCAATATGTATACACCTTATCTCCTGAGGCAGAATGAGTAAAGTGGAAATGCCTTACAGCCATCATTCTGTGAGGTTTCCAAGTCACATGGAGACATCACATGCAGTCCTACCTTTTAATTTTCCTCTGTCTAGATCTGTGAAAGAATAAGAGTATGATTCTTTAAACAAGATTTGCACTCTTAAGAGGGTGAGATAATTCATGACGAGCTGCAAAGATATTACTGATTCCATTGGTTTATATTGCCACGAACGTGGAATATTTTTAATGGAAGCCCCTAAAACAGGTGAGATTTCAAAAACAGTGCATTAACAAGAAATTTAAATTCACCTTGTTTCTGATGGGAATGCTGGCTACCATCCCTCTAAGTTAAGACAAGAAAGGACAGGCGCTTTCTTCCTTACTGTGGCTTGTTCCACCAGTTCCAAGTGCCTTAAATCTTCTGTGGATACAAACATTTACCTTTTATCCTTTTATATAGTTTCCAGGCTGCATTCGGCCAATTTATTTTAATTTAATCTTTGTGTGCTAACAATCTGACAGGGTGTCAAAGACAAGCAGGTAACATAGCAAAATATTTTCTCTATCCATAAGCAGTAAAACAGGCAAGTACAACTTTCATCTTTTTAATATGAAAACATTTTTTTTTTATCCCTGGAATGAGAAAGCATATCTTGCATTATTTGAAAAGTGTTTCCTTTAGGAATAAAAGAATTTGTAGATAAAGTAAAACACTCTAAACTTCACAGCAGTTTGACTAGGTCACTTCAGCTACCTCTTATAAAAATGATTGATCTTCCAGATTCTTAAAGTAATGCTTGCTAGCAGCTACTGCTATCATTTGGCTATAGAAACAAATTCATTAAATCATTATTGTTGATCAAATTGTATTTTAAATGTTTTCAAAGGTGGAGAAGGCTGGTGGCTGACTTTAGGATTATCAAATATATTTATCAATATTTAAAGAAGTTGTTTAAGCTGAGTTTGACTTAGTACAAATTTTAAAGCACCAAAACTGTGAACTCTGTGCTATGTGATGTACAATTTAACTATACTATGCTCCTCTAACTCTCAAGACATCTGAATGATTTAAATTTACAATTTGGTATTTCCTATCCCCATACATGAGTAATAATCTAGGATAACATAAAGTATGTTGTAATATAATTACTGTCCATGGTATATGTGTATGTTTGTGTGTGTATGTATAAGTGAATGTGTGTGTGTGTGTGTGTGTGTGTGTGTGAGTGTAAATGAAATACAAGTCTATTTCTAACTCTAGGGTCAGTTTTCCCTTCTTCATTTAAGAGGCCACTTGTTTGAATAGACTTTAGCAATTGGGAAAGACAAGGTTTCTGATCCTCATTTGTAAGCTTTAATTTTTTCTCACCCTATTTCTAATGACATTTCTTAAAAGGCTTAACCTCCTTTCTAGCCCACTACACACCAAAGGTAGTGAAAAAGAAAGGTTATTATGATATGGGTTAAGTGGATCTGTTTAGAAATGGTTCTTTGGAGCAAATACCATCTGCATTGTCAGAAAATCAGCAGTTCAGTTCACAGGTCAACAGCAGCAGCTCAGTGTAAGCAGAAACACTTTGAGCATATATCAGCATTCTAGTTCAGTAATGTCAGGATAGCAGCAGAAATGGCATTACCTAACAGAAACACCTAGGTCTCAGCTGAATCAAATTGGCACTAGTCAGCAGGGACACCAGGGCAAGTTCTTTTCTGTGCCTCTTTCAAGGAAGTGGAGATCAGCAAAGACATGAGACCAAGAAGCTTTGCAGAGCTAGCCATATAAGCAAAGCAAGCCAACCCCCAGTCACTGTCCATTGAAACCTGTCTATACTCCCTCCAAATAGTACATGTCCCCCATAGGTCTTGCCTCACCATGTGTCTTGCCTCAGCAAGTGAGTCTGTCTTAGCAAAACTCTACATGAATCTGTATCAGCTGATATCACTCTGCCAATCAGCACAGGTCTGCTGAAGTGAAAGAAACCTCCAGCATACCACCAAAAGGTTGTTTTTTTTGTTTTGTTTTTGTTTTTTTTTTGGCTTATTTGTTTGTTTGTTTGGGGATTTTTTTTGTTTTTGTTTTTGTTTTTTGTTTTTTTAACACAGAGTTTCTCTGCGTAGCCTTGACTGTCCTAGAACTCACCCTGTAGATCAGGCTGGTCTCGAACTCAGAAATCCACCTGCCTCTGCCTCCCAAGTGCTGGGATTAAAGGCATGTGCCACCACTGCACGACTCTTCCAGACATGTTTCTCTCTGTGGAGTCCTGGTAAATGGAGCTCAACAACTCATGTCAGGAGAACCAATAAATGTGCCTTGTTAGCATAGAATCCTTCATCAAATGTCCTTTCATATGCTTGCTTTAGGAAAACATTCTTTTACCTGTGACTGCTTCAGCAAAACCTTCCTTCATGAGTCTAGCTTATCAGAACATCCTTTCACCCGTGTCTGCTTTAGAAAAACATTCCTATACATGTTTGCCCCAGCAAAACACCTTCTATCACAACTGACTTTTCAAAGAACCCTTAAGTTTCTACTTCAGTCATTTACTGCTCAGCAAGGACTGCCTTTTATTTTTCTTTTTTAAAATGTATTTTTAATATAAATTGAATTACATTACTTTTAAACTCTCTTTCCACACTCCAGCCCCTACCATGTCCCCATAATTTTCTTTACTATTGTTGCATATATGTAGGTATGTGTACATATACGTATACGAATGTCCTTTAAGTAAAACCTACTGACTCCAGTTTTGTCGGTTGCTTGTATAAGATTTCAAGGATTACTTCTCTGAATTTGACAAAAAATAAAGGGCTGTTCTCTGAGAGATACTAATTTTTCCTTCTCCCAGCAGTCAAATCAGTAGATACACCACAAAGAAACACACTGGGAAAGAGATCAAGGGGATACTCCCACTTACAGTAGCATCAAAGACTATAAAATGTCTTAAAATAAACTTATCCAAAGATGTACAAGACTTCTACAATAAAACTTTGAATCTTTAAATTAAGAGACAAAGTAAAAAAATATAAAGGATTCAGTGTTTATGGATTAGTAGGATTAATTTTGCAAAAATTGTCATTCTACAAAAATGCAATTTATACATCTAATTTAATCTCAGTTAAAATACATACAATATCCCTCACAGAGGTAGTAAAATATATTGTCATTCATATGCATCCAGAAAGATCTCAGATAGCTAAATCAACCTTAAGCAAATAGTTCAATACTGAAGAGACTGCTGTTCAAGAATCCAAGATACATTGCAAAAGCTACAGCAATAAAACTCATATGGTACTGCATAAAAATAAACATGTAGACAAATGGAATAAAACCGAAGACACAAACATGAGTACTCATGATTATATTTAATTGGCAAAATTATATGTATTTGGCAAACAGAAAAACACATATATTTGAGAAAAGTCAGCCCTTTCAACAAACACTGCTGGGAAAACTGGATTTCACACGCAGAAGAATAAAACTAGTTATATATCTATCACCCTGAACAATAAATAAATCCAAGTTAATCTAAGATCTCCACGTGAAATGCAAACTACTAAAACTACTATAAGAAAATATATGTAGTACCCTACCTGATGCAGAAATAAGAAAGGAAATTCTGAACAGAATTTCATTTGTCAAGGAATAGAAGCCAACATCTGATTAGTGGGACCTCATAATAGTATAAAGCTTTGGTACACCTAGGGAACTGGCAAATCAAGTGAAGAAAAAAACCAAAGAGAGGGAGAGAATTTTCTCCAGCTATACATCTGACAGAGAATTAATATTCTGAATATACAAAGAAGTGAAAAAATCCAAGCTCTAAAAAAGCAAATGACTAAATTTAAAAATGGGGATGGAATCTAAACAGAGCTTTCAAAAGAAGAAACAAAAATGACTAAGAAATAACCCAAAAAAGTGTTTACTAGAAATCAGTTAAAAGAATTCTCAAGAAACTAAAACTAGATCTACCATATGTTTCAGCCATACCACTTCTTGTCGTGTGCTCAAGGGATTCATCACACTACATACAGACTCTTGTTCAGCACCAATCATGTTTTTTTTTATTCATTAAGCTCTCTAGAGCTTTTTCTATTCTACCCTGGCTTCACATTCCTGTGCTTGAAATGTTTTCCTTAATCTCTTTAATAACGTACCTTTTCTTATTTATTATTGTCGTTTATGTGTGTCCTAAGTTATTGTGTGCATGTCTGCCACATGTGGGATTTTAGGGAACACTTTGTAGAGTTCCAATTCCCTCCTTCTACATTTTCATGTGTTTCTTATATCCTCAGTGGTTTGTCAGGCTTGGGAGGGAAAAGTTTAACCTATTGAATCATCTTTCTGCCCCAGAAATAATCCTTTTCTTAATCTCTCGCTGTGCCCAAAATTTTTCAGGAAACCCTACATATAAGCATCTAAGTTACTTGTTCATTTTGAGCCCATTATTAAAATTAGAGTTTTTTAATTTTAGAATAGAACTTCTACAGGACATCATACAGATTAATAGAGTATTCTATTTAAGACTCTACGCACAGTAGAATTACAGTACAATTTCTTACTATTTGTCAAACATTGTGATTGTCAACTTATGCAAATAAGATCTGCTTGTCAGAGAACTTTTATTTTTCTAAGTACTTATATGGAGATTATTGGCTCACATCTGTACATATAAACATACATAAATGCACAAATCTCAAGAATGAAGTAATTTTCTTAGACTCGGTAATCTAAACAAACATTCAAAGTAGCCCTTTTTTTATTTTTTTAAATTCGGTATTTTATTTATTTATAATACAGATATTATCCCCTTTCCCCATTTCCCCTCCCTAGAACCACCTATCCTATACCCCTCTTCCTTTATGCTTTTGTACCATTTTGATTACATGCATGTATTAAGGTCAGTTCTAGGTTGAGTGTCTAGAAATACAATGGATGGAAATAGTCAAGGAACAAGCAATACAATAAACTCAAATAGTCAAAAACAAAACAAAACAAAAAACAAGGCATTAAACCTAGTTATGTGAACACTCCTGTGATCACTGTTTCTAAAGGCTTATCATGATGACCAAAGTACCTGAGCCTACTTCCCTATCCTAGCCCAAGGTCGTTTTCATGTCTGAAGCCTGCTTCCTTGTTCTAGCCTAAAATTTAGATTCCTGTCTGAAATTACTTCTTTGTTCTAGCATAATAGATTTCTGCCTGAGATTACTTCTTTGTTGTAGCCTACAATTTTGATTCCTACCTGGAATTACTTCTTTGTTCTAGTCTAATGTCAGATTCCTGCTTGAAGCCTACTTCCTTGTCCTTGGCCAATGTCATATTACTGTCAAGCAGCCCATTTCTTTGTCCTTGGCCCATGTCAGCTTCTTGCCAAGCAGCCCCAAAGGCTTTCTACCTCTCCCCCTTTTTTTTTATTTCATTAACAAGACTAAGCCTGTCTTAGGTCATTCTGACAAGAATGTCTTCCTTACCCATAATGGAATATGCATTATCAAACCAATGCACTTCTGTCTTGGGTTGGTAAGACTCTGTGCAGAATTTTATCTGTCCTTGGCTTGCCAGCCTGTTAGTTTAATAACTCTGCGGAGTCCATTTTCAGGTTTAAGCTATGTACTTTGGCTGCTAACGTGTTTATGTTGTTAAAGATAAACTTTATCATGATTGCCAGGAATAAAAGTATTCCCAGAAAAGAAAGGCTAGCTTGATCAAGCTATATATGTCATTCCTGAGGTTTTACCAAAATGGAAATACTGAGCTCAGGCCATGGATAATTTTATCGGCATTTTCTGCAGCATCAAAGTCAACATAGCAGCATTCTTTAAATTCATAATCTCTCTATGCAAAGTTAACACACCATACCCAGTGAGATGTTAGGATTATAACAAATATCCTACAGGTGTCTTTAAACTTTTTTCTAATTATAATGACAATAATTGTGAATATCAAAAGTAACACTACTCCAACAATATTTGTCATGACACTTGGGATGGCTTTTAACTCTTGGACCCTGAACCTCCTTCAGATAATTTGAATGGGTTATAGAGCATCTTTCATTGTTCCAGATACCTATATAAATCCTTTTGTATACTCAATACATTAGTAACATTTTTTTTTTTTGCTAGATGTTTAATGAAAATAGTTGTCTTAACTCCTTGTATCAGTGCTATTGCATAAGCAGTGGTGCTAGCAATTAATGGAATTAAAGCTGTTATACCAGCAATAATCAAGCCTGCTATGCTCTTGCTTCTGCTTAAAGCCCAACTCACTTCTTCCAGCACTTTCAAGCTTTTTTCAGTGAATCAAGATTTTCTAATACTCAGCGCAGTGAGACAAAAGCTGGTTGATAGACTTCTTTAACAGACATGCCAGTTTTTGTTCACACTAACATAATTGGAAATTATACTGTCAATCTAACTTACAATAAATACTGTAGAAGAGACAAAACTAATTTTAGCTTGACAATTAAAAAAGCATTAAAACTTGTACTAGCCCTTGTTTGAAATCCAGATCTTGTCCAAACATAATCTCTTGCTGTCCTAACATCATAGCAAGCTACAGCTAGCTTCCAAATATGTCTCTGACAAAGTCCAGATCCAGTATTCCAAAAGTAGACTGTTATTTCCCATATTGGATTGATTTCTAGACCAGTACATGATTAAGTCCTAATAGTTGGTAACATTTAAGAAAAATACAAGAGACGTGATTTCTCTTTTTGATTCTCTATCCCACAATGTCTAAAAGCATGAGGCAAGGCAGCTTGTCCCATCAGGGATATAGTTAAGCAAAGGTGGGTTAGGAACATATGTCCAATACAGTTCCCCTGTCACCCTTGTCAGGGTACTCAGCAAATTCACAGGTCGTAGCCTTTATTTATTAACTCTATTATAAAAAATTATAAATTATAAATTTATTTAAAGGACTAAAGCCTTTAGGACTTGCTGGGGGAAAACTTATAGTCATACAGAACTAGACATTCTCTTATAATCATATTAGTGTTGCTGGTTGCTTTTTCAGAAAAACTTCTTCTTACAGTGGGAAGTTATAGGAACAAAAAATTATAAATTTTCAAAGTCATGATAAAAAGGGCTGAGTTGGCTCAGGAAGCTAACTGCATAAGCCTGATGACAAGAGATATTACCCATGAACTCATGGCTTAAGGAGGAAATCAACTCATCAAAGTATTCCTCTGACCTACACACTGGTATTACAATAAGTACATACCCCTGAGTGTATAGATCAAACACACACACACACACACACACACACAGTCTACAAAGAGAAAAAAGAGGCTGAGACTGAGAAAGTTGCTGAGGATATGTCAATTTCTTAGTGGGACATTTATGTCACTCTCTTAAAGACTTAGGAATAAATCACAGAAGACATGGTAGAAGGAATTATGAACAAGGGGATGGATTAGAATGTTGGCACATCATTGTCATCCATAGCATATCAATAATAGCAGCTCTAATCTGCAGAAGATGTGCCCAAGACTGGTCCTTTCAACACCCTGCTATGGAGAAGCCAGGAGCCCACAAGTCCATGCCCCTCACCTAGCGTTCATAGGGAATTAAATGTAGTTACAATGGAAAGGCTAAATAAGACCACACCTTCCCCTAACAATATAGTACTCTTAACATTTGCTGAAGAAGGTGAGACCTTTCCATCAGTGTTGTAGTTACTAGTAAAACATTCATGCTCCTAGAAATAGCTTCTTGCATATGCTCATCTATGTTGTGATGTTGAAGGCATAGAAATAGGAAGGTTGAGCAAAGCAGTAATATCAAGAGTAGGAGGGAGTAGTGTGACACTATTTCTGGGAAGACTTGAACAAAATGTACTCAATACAAATAGATAACTCATGACATATCAAAGTAAGGACACCACCAATGTCTAGCTCAATAAAACCAAATGTGTTTTATAGAGGTTATGTACAGGAGCATTGCTGAAGAGTTACTTAAAAGACTATAAATGACTGAAAGACAACTGTATCATCAAAACTAAACAAAATAAAGCACGGATGAGGCACGAAGAAACCTGAAAGCCTGGATATTAGTGCATAACTTGCAGTTACTGGACACATTGAGAAGGTTCACTTCCAGGCAACTCAGTTAACCTGTTTTCAATCAAACAGTTCAGCTGGTTATGATCTATTGTATTTCTTGACTGCTCTCTGCTTCTCTCATATAGTTTGTCTGGTCTAAGTCTTTTCAAGGTAGCTGAGCTTGTCTGTGGTTCAACAGTCCTTACTGCTCCTATAAGCTCGAACAGCCTTATGCATCTGGTCAATCTCAGGAACCTTTTGAAGCTTTTCAGTTGTTTGTTTCATTAGTATTAAGTCCTTTTGGAAGATTCTGGACCTCGTTGATGGATGGAACGTATCAAATTGGAGGAAATTGATATAAAAATAAAGCCACAATGGGAGAGAGGAGAGAATATAATCAAAATATGCTTTGTAAACATATATATATTATATATATAATATATGTATATATTATATATATATCATATACATATACATCATATACATATACATCATATACATATATATATGAAAATATAACTAAATGCACATTATCTATTACTAGTATGTGCTAATAACTAATATGCTTCAAAATTCTATCTACTCTGTAATTTGTCTGGTTGCTTTTTTTCCACTGTGAATTTAATACAATCAATTATTCCACAATTCAACTACATTTCATGTCTATTTTTGCCTAGGACAAAAGTAGAGTGAGTATTTCACTAAGGTGAACTCCTCTTAATGGCCTCAAATTTCAACCACAAGGCAAAGGTGAAGCTTTGAGAGGACTTTAAAATTTGAGCAGGATGTTAGCTAGACACACTGTGTTCATATAGCAATTCTTTTTGCGACATGGAGGAGTCAGAGACAGATTTATTTAATATTTTTATATAGATATAAATGATATACTTTGTAAGCACTTCTCAAATGGACTTACCTAAACAATTATAACTAATAAGACTGTTTTTAAGTCTATGTAGTTTTATCTAATTTAATTGTCTTCTGTAAAGAGAAGTCATGATAGAAAGCAGGTTTCATTATAATTTCTTCAAAATTTTGAGACTAGTCAGTCTGGATACTCAGGTTTGAGTTGGATTGTGAAAAGCAAACATGTAATATTGAGTTAGAATGGAGAAGAGCAATTCTTAATATAGGAATGACAATTTGGATATAGATAGGACTGCAAGATATTTGCCTTGTCTGAGGAGAAAGGAGTAAAATAGTAGGATATTTATGTGAATGGTGGAGGGAAGGTAAGGGAGGCTACATATGTCTGCTGAGGAAACAAAGTGTAAACAAAAATGTGGTTGCTACCCAAAGATGTTTGATACTTTCTGTTCAGAATACAAAAGAGTGTCTTTAAAGTATCTGCTCAGGATAAAAAGAGTATCATTGTATTCATAGGCCAAGAAATGTGCATAGATATTATATAAACCATGACAACTGTGCTAAAAATGTTTGGCCTGCAAGTGATGTATGCTGAGGAGATAATTTGGTGTGTGTCTTTAAAAAAAAACTCAAACAGGGTATGCTATATATAATATACAATAATGTTGTAGTAAGGAAACAAAGTATATCTTGGTGATTTAACAGATATTTTAAAGTTATAAATGGCCCAGAGGGTAAGAAAACCTTAGAGAAGAAAAACTGGATCAAAGAACTGAGTAAGGAAAGACTTGAGAAAACTGAGCTTGAGCAAGCACACATGGTTATCAGTGAATGGTCTACAGGGTATTTCAAGGCTCTGTGTAGCAGCTGCAAAAACACTCAGCAAGCCTGACATCCTCCTTTCTGAAACTGGCTTTGATATGTGAACACTTTGACACATCTTTGTTAGCAGAATAATGGCTCCATTCCAGTCCAAAAAGACACCAGAAATCTACCTTCCAGAATAATTTAGGAGCACGGATGGCTTGTTCCCCTTAACATACCAGTATTGATAGTTGCTGCTTTTACCTCCAATTTTTTTAAATTGTGCATAGTATGTGTTATGGGCTCAATTTAACAACAGTTGCCATTAACCAATCAGGAAAAAATAAGATTAGAAATTTTGAGTGATGTAGTTTCATTTGTATAAATGATAGAATTCTGCATCAAAAAAAGAAACATTTCAGTATTTGGTGACAATGTATCCACATGTCTCCTTATCAAAGCGTCAACCATTTCAGTTAATCCTCGGACTGGGTCCCAGATATCAAGAGTGAAAAGTCTATCGTGGTTTTGAAGCTAATGCGAAATAAGGTTGTTGGTATTCACAGTATACTATATATTATATATTCATGTAAGCAGTTTATAATAAAATAAATTTAAGTTCAGAATTCAAGATAGATTATATATATATACATATATACACACACACACACATACACACACACATATATATGGGTGAGTGGATGGATGGATAGATAGATGGACTAACAGACAGATGGACAAATGGATGGATGGACTGGTAGATAGACAAAAAGATACACAAACAGATATATAAAACACCAGGACACTAGGTATACCTCTTGGTAATTCAAACTTTAAGAATTTGAAGGGAGAAGTGATGGACTTAGTAAAGCAACAGCATGTGGAGTCAACAGAAGATGAGTCAATCAAATGGACCATTAATGGAATGACACGTTTCTTTAGTATCTTACAGAAAGAATACTAAGGACACTAAAATATCCTGAAAATGCTTCTGGCTTAAAAAAAACACATTGTCAAATATACATCAATGAAAATCATCCTGTATATGAAAAAGATAAAAATTAATGCAAATGGTGAAAACATATTACACATTTCACCTCTATATAGCCTAGTAAATTAATTTATAAAGGTATGTACAGTTGAAAGCATGGAACACGGGAATTCTATAGAGATGCTCAATGGTTAAGAGAGTACATTGCTTTGACAGAGGACTTGATTCAATTCCTAGCACCTGTATCAGGTGATTTATAACGTTTGTAACTCTAAGTTTAGGAATACAGGATGTCTCTTCATTCCAGGGGCACTTCATGTACACATACCAATACAAAGGCACCCATGAATATACACATAATAAAAAATTTAAAATCTGTGACTATGAATGTTCATCTTAGATTACGCCTATTAACTAAAAGTAAAAACAATCCAGATGCCTCTATGATGAGTTATAAATAGCAGTTGTGATACTAAATGAAACATCACTCAGTGATAGAATAAAGCAAAATGATGACATCTGTTATGGCACAATTACATCTCAAAAGCATGGTACTAAACCAAATAGCCAGGTATAAAAGTAAAGTTTTGATAAGACTTCACCCATTTAAAGTTTTCAACAGATACAAGCACACTGTGGTGCTTGAAATACCAACCATTCTGCTTGTCACCGGGAAAAGACAGCCTGGAAAGCCCCTATAGAGTAACTCTATAAAGAGTGAATTATTCTGTATTTTGAACAGTGTTTGAATTATACAATTAAATATATTTTAGAAAATGCATGGAATAATACTCATCATTTATCATCGGCAAAATACTTTTTGATCAGATTGTAAAAGAAACTCTGTGTGTGTGTGTGTGTGTGTGTGTGTGTGTGTGTACGTGTACACATACACACAGGAAAAATGTATGTAGTATATTTTTTTCTTTTGTTGAAAATAGATTTTTTCCTCATGTAATATATTCTTATTACAGTTTCCTTATCTTCTCCTAGTTCCTCCTCACCGTCTGACTTTTCTGGATCAACAGTTTTATGTCTTTCATTTCAAATAAAAAATTGCTCATCTAAGGAATAATATATAATATATGACAAAACAAAAGCTCACACACCAAGATTGGACAAAACAATAAACAAACAAGACAAATAAAAGAGCCCAAGGGAAGGTGTAAGACACAGACAGCCATTTGTCCTCACACTCAGGAATCACATAAAATACCCATCTGGAAGCCATAATTTTTATGCAAAGAACCTGGTGCAGACCCGTGTAGATCCTGTCTATGATGTCTCAGTCTGTGTGAGTTCATACGAGGTTTGATCACGCTAATTTAGAGGGCCTTGTATTCCTGGTTTCTCCATTCAGTTTAGCTTTTACGTTCTTTCTGCCTCTTCATCCCCAGGGTTTTCTGAGACCTGAAGGGAGAAATTTGATGGAGATATTCTCTTTATGACTGGATATTTCAAGATTTCTTCCTTACTCCCTGAATAATGTCTGGATATAGGTCTCTGTATTTGTTCTACTGCAGGAGGAAGCGTCTCCAGTGGTGGCTGAAATATAATTTCAAACTTGTATGGGTTGAGAAAGTGAAAAGAGATATCCACAGAAGAGAGAGAAGTCTGGGTAAAAACTTGTTGTAAAATCCTTTGGGACACTTGACTATGTTAACATTTAAAGAGAATAATAGAGAAAAAATGTCAAATTTAAAAAGAAGATATCGATAGAGCGATGTACTAGATCTGGCAGATGGAGCTAGATTAAAGTTACATGTTTCAGATTCTGCTGCAAAAGGTAAAGAAAAAAATAAGATGGAAACTGACCAGTCTCAGGAGGTCTAGGGTTTTGGCTCAATTAATTTATAGTGGCTTAGGTAATCAATCAGGAGCAGTGACTAAGCAAAATTTTCATTATTTGGACTCCATCTTGTCCTCATGAGGATAAGAGAAGCTCTGGGGCCTTTGCAATTGGCTTCTAACAAGGTAGATAATTTTGATCATACTAGAGGTTATTTCTGAAATGGATGCTGCCCTAGTACTGCTTTGGTAAGGAATAAGCACTAACAGCTCTCATCTAAAATCGCATTTACAGAAGAAAAGTCAGGCACCATGGGAAACTTTGCACACGAATTACTGTAGACTGTGAGCTCTTATATAAACCAAAGTTGTGTGATCTATTTGGAAGGTACTTACAAGCATGCTTGTTGCCTTCTTACTATGATTAAGGAAAAGCTACCAGAATATCTATAAAGGTGCAGAAAATAAATGAGAATTATTCAGGGTGAATAAGAATACTTAAACCTTGATACCTTACAATCCATGAACCACAGAAGAATGACTATAAAGGGAAACATATGTGTTTCTGTTGTACTACTTGATATTAGAGAATACATGAGGGTGGCTAGATGATATCCAGAAACAATGCTGGATTAAACAAACATAATAGGTCTAGCACTTCAGAAACAAAGCCCTCAAGTGGTTTCATTGAAATGTACTGACATTTGAAACTATGGAGTATAAAACTTCAGGAAACAAAACTAAATGGAAATCATCTGGGAAGAGAACAACAGAAATTAAAAATCACTTCAAAATTTCAAAAATACAATAGGAAAGCATTGTAAGCTCAGTACTTGTTCTCATTAGAAAAAATTCTCCAAATTGCCATTTAATTCTCCTTGTGTGTGTGTTTGTGTGTGTGTTTGTGTGTGTGTGTGTGTGTGTATGTGTGTGTATTTGTATATGCATGCATGGATAATTCTGCTTTTTAATAATCATGTGTTTTATTATTTTTAAAGCATGTTTTCATACTATTCAGTAAAACCAATTTATAAACTGCTTACTATCTTTGATTCTTTGTATTTCTTATCACTATGGGCAACATACAAAGCTGCTTTTATAGTACAGTTGTGTATTATGGGATGGCAGTTTTTACATATTATTTTGATAAAGGTATTATACACAAAGCACCACTTTTCCATAAGCTATAGTGAATGCAGGAAGCTTTCTTTGTCTAACGAGATTGTAAAAAAAAAAAATAGTCACAGATGGGCGAAGTTAGACAATATAAGTGTGTGTCTCAGTTCTACACATTGAAAGCACAGGATCAAAGAGCCTACAAGTGTAGTACCACGTAAGGTGTTTCTGCATTAAAGATAGTTGTCATGCATCATGTCCCCATGTGGGCTCTTCTTTCTTTTCTTTGTACATTCATTTTTAGTAATAATATTTTAAACTTTATTCTTTGGGAATGTCTTACCTCTTTACCATCTATTATAATCACATATATCCTCCTATTTCATCCTTCCAACTAGTTGGATATCATGAACACACCCCGCTTTCAACTTTAGGTCTACACCTAAGAAAAATAGAGTAAAGTCAACAACTACCAAATATCACTATCTCCACAGCTAGGGATAGGACATTGGGACCACCTGTTCTCTAATCATGCTGGATTTGTCTAGCTGAACTTGTCCAGGTCTTATGCATGCTGACACAGAAATGTTGAGTTTATATATGTATCTGCCCTTTGTGTTTAGCAAACAGTGTTTCATTGTAATCATCTACCACTTTTGGCTTGTATAATCCCTCCCCCTTCCTTGATCCCTAAGTGTCAGAGAGAAAGGTATGATATAGATGCTCCAAATTATAACAGAACAGTCTACAGTCTCTTATTGACCAGTTTTGACTTTCTGGGTTAATTTCTATCTACTACAAGAGTCTTCACTAACAAGGGTTGAGAAATACATTAATCAATGGGCATAGCAATTAGGCATTTGAAGTAATTTTAATATTATGTTTACTTACTACAATAATGATAGTAAGTTTTACCCTGGGTATCATGATGTACTTAGACACATACTCTTGGCCCAAATGAAGAACATTAAGTATGAGTTCTGTTTTGTAGAATAGGCCTTAAATCTAATCAGGAAGTGCTTGGTTACTTCAGTAATATCCATTCCTCTATTACACCAGTAGGGATATCTTGCCAGAAGAGTCATTATTGTAGTTCACAAAGTTTCCAGCTGGTAGAGACTGGTGATTATTTTTCTTCTCTGGCAGAATGAATAACACTACACTATAAAAGCTAGACAGTAAGGATGAAACTAGATCAATACCTACTTGATTTGTCCATGTTTATGACTCAAGTATGTTGTGCCTTAAACAAAAGTATTTTATCTTGTTTTCTATTGCTATCCTTACACAAATTATTTTGTCCCATAGTTCCCTTAGAATGTTCGTTCATACTTGACTTCAATGTGAAAGATTCCTTCTAGTACTGTCTGTAGAGTTCAGTTGGTGGTCATTTCTTTCCTAGATTTCAAACATTGTCCTCTATGATTCTATGTTCTATGCCTTGAACATGGAACTTTCCCTATTCTGTTCCTGAAATAAATAGATTTGAGATTTTCTCTGTGTCCCAGAGTTCTTGCTTATGCCATTTGACATTTTTCACTTTTCATTTTATGAAAAAAACCTATACTTTCTTTAATTTCATGATCCATTTCTTCTATCTGTTCTTCAAGCCCTACTATTCTTTCTTGATGTGGGCAATATTGTTACCAAGACTTTTGACAGAATGTTTTAATATTTTAATTTTTTACTTTATTTTAAGTTTGTTTTTTTCTAAATATTTCCATTTCTTCATTGAATTCAATGCTCATTTCCTCAATTATCATAACTGTTTTATTTGGGTACTTGTTTGTGTTTTCTTCAAATTCAATTGGGAGTTTATTCCTGCCCATTTAAATTTTATTCAGATGTTTGCTCATATTTCTTCAATTCCTTGAACCCTGTGAATATGTTTATATATTTTTTTTCAGTTTTGTGCCTTTTCATTTAAGTCATTCTCCTTGTGGGCATTACAGAGTTAGTCATATTTGTAGATGACATATTGTCTTGTTTTTTCTTATAATTTCTGTTCTTACAATGAAAACTGGGCTAAAGTTATGTTGTTGGTTTTGTCTTTTATATGATATTTTAATTTAACTAACTGAATCCTAGAGGAGGACTAGCAGGCTAGAGAATGTTGGGGAGTCTTAAAGGGGCATAACTGTGGGTGTAGGTCTCTTATAAGTGTCTTAAAAGTCACTAGGGAGAGCTTTACACTGGGAATATAGGAGGTGGACTTGACACTTTGTGGCCTGAAGATATCAGAGATAAAGAAAGCTGTGAGGACCACTATAGATGGTCTTCATCCTGAGACAGAGTGATGGGCTTAGCAGTTTAAGATGATCCTGAGTGTATTGGCCTAGTGGAGTTTCTCTTAAGTTTGGCTATATGTGCTAGGTTCCTGGTGGAAGTCCTAGGTCAGAGTGGACAAAGCCAAGAGTAACAATAGCTCATAGTTCATATATTTTACTAGGGCCATACTCTTTGGTGAAGTACCTCTTAAAGAGCGAGAAGAGTACTAGGCATTAAGTCCTTGTGAAAGTAGTAAGAGGCTTTTTTGGCCTAGGGATGAAAAGGAAAGGGATCTCTTGACACGTGAGCTATATGGGTTTCTAGAAAGAGCATAAAGATTTTGAGTCCACTTGGTAGAAGGAATGAGAAAGCCCAACCCAATAATGCAGTTGACCTGGAGTTCTAGGAAAGACAGTCAGAGATTTTGTCTGTCAGTAGATGAGGTAGAAGTAGAAGCTACCTAACATCAAGGTTGCTTTGGGTCCCAAAAATGGACAATAGGGTATAGATGAGCCTAGGAAGAATACAGAACATAGATTTACATGGTTAGCATAGAGTACTAGAAAATGCAGGTGGAGTTTTACTGGCCAAAGCAGGAGGATAAAAAAAGGTTCTATCTGGTACCATGATCATCCAGGGTCCTTAGATAAAGTTTTGTACACAGAGAAACAAGAAACAACTCTTGTCTTTGTAGTACTTGAATTCTATAGGATGATTTATACTTTATAAAAGCAAAGATTCAGGTGTTATCATCTGAAATAGCCTTAAGGTCACAATGCAAAATGATGTAAGATGAAGACAACTCAATTCACATATGTTATATGTTAGTCTTTTAAAACAGGTGGTAAGAAAGGTTTCCCGGGGTGACTGATATTTAAACAAAGATACAAAATATATAAAGATTGTGTAACTAGTTGAAAATAGATATTTTAAGAAAGAAGGAACAGCAAATTCATAATCCTTAACAAGGAGAATTAGACAATGAGAGTCCTAGGAGTTGCCCATGAGGCTGGCAAAGTCTCTGTCTTCACCCAGATGCTGTTAAATTTGAGCTGAGTCCTAAAGTGATCGATTTTATCTTTGAAAAACTTAGTTATGACTGTAACAATAGGACAATCTTAAGAAAAGAACAACTTCACGTGGACCATGGCAGGACATAGCAGATTTTGTTATGGAGGAGGTGCTGAGAAAGGCTTAGAATTGCCATTCAATTCCCAAGGGAGAAATGATATGATTTGCTAATAAATATAGAACAATGAGAAGACAAAAGAACAAAAAATATATAGCTTAGGTGTATGACTTGAATATCTTGAGTGTCCAGTGACAAAAGCATGTCTATAGACATGGAACAAAATAGGACCGGCAAAACCTTTGTGGGCAGACACCAGCTACATTAAGTATCAAGTGTCCTTTCGACACACAAGCAAAAGAGTTTGGAGAATCTGTTGGACACCCTCTGAAATAGATGTTTAACTGAGGCTACTGACAAAAAGTTGGAAGTTGTCAGCATACCAACAGTTTATGAAAACACAAATCTGGGTAAATTTATAAATTTATAAATATTATAATTTCTAGTTTGGAGTTTTGAAATCATAATTGAATCTACTTCAGTAAAACTACTACAGAAGAAATACCATATATTTAGCTGAACATCTCTGAAGAACCCAGAAAATTACAGATAAATTTTCAAGGCCTTAGAATTTTATCCACAGTGATAGCAAAGCAGTGAAAAATTATTCATATTCATGTTAAATAATGTGTATAAATAAGGAAATAATAACACATTTTATTCTGTAAAAATGTTAGAGAAGCTGAACTCAAAAAAACATAGATCATTATTCCTAGCTTGTTTTCTTATTTAATATCTTTAGAATTGCTTATGTTTTAATCTGATTTAAACAAAGCAATGTTTCACTTTCATTCTCAGTGAAAATGTAGACCAATATTGAATTATATTACATTTTTCATATAGTTTAGGAAACATTTAAGACAAGTAACTAAGCATAATTGATATTATAGATGAGTAAAAAAAATCATAGAAAATTAGTTTTTAAAATCTCTTCCTGGTACTATTTTGTCTTACATTATTTTTATCTCTCTTTTATTTCTTTGGATTGTACTAGAAAAATGCCCCTACTATATTTCAATAACTGCCTTCACTATTTGCAGTATATTGAACTAAAAGATGTTTTTCTATGTATGTACCTACAATGTAACTCTATCTTAGGATGTAGTAGTAATAACATGCCAGTTATTCATCTCCTAATAAACTTTGATGAAATCTTAATTTGGTTTAATTTAGAAAGATAAGCTACAGCTTAAATAACAAGTGAGGTTTTACAGAAAGCTGTAGAAATAGAGTACTATAATCTACCAAAGGTACCAACATAATATATTTCATATGTTACTTTATTTTCTCATAAAAGAAGGTAAGACTAACTCATGTTGCAAAGTGTGTATTTTTATGCCAAACCAGTGAGTGACATAAAAAAAGACATTAAAGGCTTAATGGAGCTGCCATAAGGGACTAAATTTTATGTAAGTAATTACTTGGCCGCAATGAAAACTCACCAAAGAGCATGTTCAAATATTTCACTAATAAGAGAACATTGGAGGAGAGATCAAAGGGAAGAGATCTCTATGGATGGATTCATACACCTATGTTTGCTCTAATGTACTAGCTACTTAGTACAATGTTCTCAGAAAGAGCTACACATTCTTTATCTGTGTAATAACACTTATTCAGCTATTTAGAGGTATGTGTGGACTGAATTTAAACTCCAGAAAGTTGGCCAGAATAGAAGAGTCAATGCCATGATAAATATGTAATTTTTTGTTATGACTGGCTACACATTAGGATCAGTCATATCTAATGTGATTTCAGGAAATCCATGAAGGGGATTTTCGTTTAATTGGAGTTAGAATTAGAGTAAGAATTGGTTGAGTAGAGGTAGGAATTGAGTTCTGCCTTTTCATTAGAATATAATTTTTTAATAATCATATTTCTTTCAAGTAAGAGAGTGTAAGAAAAGAAATATGTTTCATATAAAATTGAAAATCAAAGTTCATGAACCAAGAGAGTGAAAAAAAAGTTACAATAGAGGTTATGTAATTTTTAAATTTTGATAAATCTGTAAATTGATTAAAGACAATCCTATGAGCCTGTTTTAGTGAAGTAGTTAAAATGATCACACCTGAAGCTCTATAGTATATTTTAAAAAAATTCACATGGAAAACGAGTTTAAGAATTACAAATAATTGCCATTCAAAACAATTTTAAATTGTAATTTTATTCTACCTTCATAAATATTTATTCCCAGATAATTTTATTTGACCTAAGTGGTTTTGGATAGTGTTTTCTTACTGAAGATCAACTTCTATTTGAAGAACCTGGAAGGTAGACTGAATTGCTAACCTACTTTATCTGTTAAATGAGGTTCAATATGTTCACTAGTAGGCAAGAACAGCCCTTTTGTTTTGTGCTCAACCAACAATGCTGATAAAATTAACTGTTCTCTTTCTCTAAACAGCCAATGGGCAAAATTATGCAAATACGTATTGCCTTTGGTGATCTGGATTGTCTTGTATTTGTTTCATCACCTCATTGTTAACCAAGATTTAAAGTCACAAGATGGTGATGATGTGTTTAAGGACTGATAATTTCTTTTCATGGGAAAAACGAATTCTCGGCCTTACATAATGGAAAGATCAACTGAACATATTAAAATATTAATCCTATTACTACCTTTAACTAATACTTACTTTGTTTCTAAAGGTTGTTTTATAGACAAACTGGAAATTTAAAGATTATACATTATTTTACGTAATGAGTTTATTAATTTGATTAACCCATTCTTTTAGTAAAAGAAATGAAACATGTTTCTTTTGTTCTAATCAAATACTATTTTTATTGGATATTTTATTTACATTTCAGACATTATCCCCTTACCTCATTACCAACTGCCCCCCCCAGGAACCCCCTATCACATCCCCTCTCCTCCTGCCTCTTTGAGGATGTGCCCCCATGTAACCCCCAAACTCCGACCTCCCCGCCCTCGAATTCCCCCACACATGGCGTCCACCCTACATAGGACCAAGGATCTCTTCTCCCACCTATACCCGACAGAGCCATCCTCCCTTAAATATACAGCTGGAGCCATGGGTCCCTCCCTAAATGCTCCCAGGCTGGTGGTTTAGACCATGGGAGCTCTTTGGTTGGTATTGTTGCTCTCCTCATGGGGCCACAAACCCTTTCAGCTCCTTCAGTCTTCACTCTAACTGTTCCATTAGGAACCCCTTGATCAGTGCAATGGTTAGCTGTGAGCATATGCCTCTGAATATGTCAAGCTCTGGCAGACCTTTAAAGGCACAGCTATATCAGACTCCTGTCAGCAAGCATTTCCTGACATCCAAATTAGTGTCTACTTTTGGTGACTGCACATGGGATGGACACCCAGATGGAATGGTCTCCAGACAGCCCCTCCTTCAGTTTCTGTCCCTCACTTGTCTCCATATTTGCTCCCTTGAGTATTTTGTTACTCCTTCTAAAAAGGGTAGAAGCACCCCCACTTGGTCTTCCTTCTTCATGAGCTTTGTGTTGTCTGTGAGTTGAATCTTGGGTATTTCAAGCTTCTGGGATAATATCCAGTAATCAGTGAGTGAATACTATGTGTGTTCTTTTGTGATTGGGTTACCTCAGGATGATATTTTCTAGTTCCACCCATTTACCTAAGAATTTCTCAAATTCATTGTTTTTAATAGCTGAGTAATACTCCATTGTGTAAGTGTACCACATTTTCTGTATCCATTCCTTTGTTGAAGGACATCTGGGTTCTTTCTAGATTCTGGCTATTTTAAATAAGGTTGCTATGAACATAGTGGAGCATATGGGGCTTGTTATATGTTAGAGCATCTTCTGGGTATATGCCCAGGAGTGGTATAGCTGGGTCCTCAGCTATGCCCAATTTTCTGAGGAACAGCCAGACTGATTTCCAAAGTGGTTGCACCATCTTGCAATCCCTCCAACAGTGGAGGAATGTTCCTCTTTCTCCACATCCTCACCAGCATCTACTATCAGCTGAGTTTTTGATCTTAGCCATTCTGACTGATATGAGGTGGAATCTCAGGGTTGTTTTGATTTGCATTTCCCTGATGACTAAGGATGCTGAATATTTCTTTAGGTGCTTCTCGGCCATTCGAGTTTCCTCCATTGAAAATTCTTTGTTTAGCTCTATACCCCATTTTAATAGGGTTATTTGGTTGTCTGGAGTCTAATTTCTTGAGTTCTTTGTATATATTGAATATTAGCCCTCTATCAGATGTGGGATTCGTAAAGCTCTTTTCCCAATCTGTTGATTGCTGTTTTATCCTATTGACAGTGTCCTTTGCCTTACAGAAACTTTGCAATTTTATGAAGTCCCATTTGTCAATTCTTGATCTTAGGGCATAAGCTATTGGTGTTTTGTTCAGGAACTTTTCCCCTGTGCCCAAGCATTCGAGGTTCTTCCCCACCTTCTCTTCTATTAGTTTCAGTGTATCTGGTTTTATGTGAGGTACTTTATCCACTTGGACTTGAGCTTTGTACAAGGAGATAAGAATGGATCAATTTGCATTCATGTTGTCCTCCAGTTGAACAATGGGTTCAATTCTGGGTTTCCAATTCTATTCCTTTGATCTTCCTGCAATATTATGTAGCTTTTATCACTATTGCTCTGTAGTACAGCTTGAGGTCAGGGATGTTGATTCCTCCTGAAGTTCTTTTATTGTTGAGAATAGTTTTTGCTCTCCTGGGGTTTTTGTTATTCCAAATGAATTTAAGAGCTTCTCTTTCTAACTCTGTGAAGAATTGAGTTGGGATTTTAACGGGGATTGCATTGAATCTGTAGATTGCTTTTGGCAAGATGGTCATTTTTACTATATTAATCCTGCCAATCCATGAGCATGGGAGACCTTTCCATCCTCTGAGATATTCTTCAATTTCTTTCTTCAGAAACTTGAGGTTCTGATCATAAAGATTTTTTACATGCTTGGTTAGATTCACATCAAGGTATTTTATATTATTTGTGACTATTGTGAAGGGGGTCATTTCCCTAATTTCTTTTTCAGCCTGCTTATCTTTCATGTAGAGGAAGGTTAGTGACTTGTTTGAGTTGATTTTATAACCTACCCCTTTGCTGAAGTTTTCTGTATCAGGTTTAAGAGTTCTCTGGTGGAAGTTTTGGGGTCACGTAAGTATACTATCATATCATCTGAAAATAGTGATATTTTGACTTCTTCCTTTCCTGTTTGTATCCCTTTGACTTCTTTTTGTTGTCTAATTGCTCTGGCTAGGACTTCCAGTAGTATATTGAATAGGTAGGGAGAGAGTGGGCAACCTTGTCTAGTCCCTGATTTTAGTGGGATTGCTTCAAGTTTTTCTCCATTTAGTTTGATGTTGGCTACTCGTTTGCTGTATATTAGTTTTACTATGTTTAGGTATGGGCCTTGAGTTCCTGATCTTTCGAAGACTTTTACCATGAAGGGATGTTGAATTTTGTCAAATGCTTTCTCAGCATCTAGTGAGATGATCATGTGTTTTTTTTCTTTGATTTTGTTTATATAGTGAAGTTTATTGATGGATTTCCAAATACTGAACCATCCCTGCATTCCTGGGATAAAGCCTACTTGATCATGATGGATGATTGATGATCAGGTGAGGGGCAGAAAGGTCAAATACTGTTTTATATTTTAAATTAAGTCTTCTTTCATAGAATACATCCTAATCCCAGTTTCCTGTCCTTCAATTCATCTTCCTTTCCTCTCCCTCAGATCCACTGTTTCTCTGTTTCCCTTAAAAACAAACAAACAAACAACTCACCAAGGGAGATCCACTGAACATGGCACAACATGATGCAATAAGACTAAGAACCAATTTTTTAAAAAAACAATTTTTATTGGTTATTTTGTTTATTTACATTTCAAATGTTATCCCCCTTCTAGGTTTCCTCTCTGAGAAACCCCATTCCATCCCCTACCTCCACGAGTGTGCTTTCCCAATTACCTGCACACTCCAGTCCCACTGCCCTAGCATTCCATACACTGGGGCATCAAGCCTTCACAGGACCAAGTGCATCCTCTCCCTTTGATGCCAGACAAGGCCATCCTCTGGTACATATTCAGATGGAGCCATGTATCCTTCCATGTGTATTCTTTGGTTGGTAGTTTAGTCCCTGGGAGCTCTGGGGGGAGGTCTGGTTGGTTGATATTGTTGTTCTTATGGGATTTCAAACCCCTTCAGCTCCTTCAGTCCTTCCCTAACACCTCCATGGGGTTCCCGTACTCAGTCAGATGGTTGGGGCTCTGGCAGAATCTCTCAGGAGACATCCATATCAGGCTCCTGTCAGCAAGCTCTTCTTGGTATCAACAATAATGTCTGGGTTTGGTGTCTGCAGATGGGATGGATCTCCAGGTGGGGCAGTCTCTGGATGGCCTCTCCTTCAGTCTTTGCTCTATTCTTTGTCTCTGTATTTTCTTTAGACAGGAGCAGTTCTGGGTTAAAATTTTGGGAAGAGTGAGTGGCCCCACTCCTCAACTGGGCCCTGCCTAAACTCTGGATATGGTCTCTACAGGTTCTCTCTCACCTTTGTTGAGTAGTTCAGCTAATGTCATCTCCATTGTGTCTTGAGAGCCTCTTGTTTTCTTGGCATCTGGGAGTTTCTGTTGGCTAACCCCAGCTCCCCATTCTCCACTGCTATACACCTCTGTTAAATTTCCTGAACCTGTGTACATCACCCCTATCTCCTCCCACACCTGATCCTGCACCCCCCTTTTCTCCTCCTGTCTTGTTTTTCTCCCAAGTCCCTCCCACTCTCTACCTCTTGTGACTATTTTGTTCCTTTTTTATATAGGACCAAGGCATCCACACTTTGGTCTTCCTTCTTGACCTTCATCTGAACAAATTTTTATTTCAGAGCTGGGTGAGGGAATCCAGTATGAGGGAAAGAATCCTAAAAGCAGGCAAAAGATTCAGATACCTCCATTTCCACTGTTAGGAGTTTCACAAAACCTCAAGCTAAACAACCACAAAAAATATGCAGAGGACCTAGTGTAGACCCAAGCAGACTCAGTGATTTCTGCATAAAGGCACTTTTCTACAATATACACTTAATAGTATAAAACCTTATTTTACAATTGTGGCATAGCCTCCACGATTTCTCATCTGTTTATTGCAATAATGAACATATGTTATTTACATTTTAGACATACTTTAACTTATACGTACATACTCTCATACATACATACAACCATACATATATATGCAATCTGAATACATGTATGCATATATACATATGCATATATAGTGTAGAATCCACCTTAAGTTGAGAAGATTAGATCTCATCTTTTCCATTTCCCACAAAATTCTAGAATGATTTTAGAGAGGCTACTCTCTAACTGGAATACTATAAAAAACAAAACAAAATTAAACTAAACTAAACCAAACCACTACCACCACCACCACCAACAACAAAACAGACTCACACAGCACTGTCAAAATACACAGCAGTAGGCTATAACTCTAGGTATAAGATACCAGAAAGCAGAGTTTGAATACACTTCTGGCTCGTGTAGTATCATATCACTAAAACATGTTTTATTTGACATTAAACTATGACCCTCCTTTATAACTATTTGGGCAGTTATTAGGTGACAGGTGATACATTAGCCTATCTGTGCCTACTACCCCAATTTCAAATATCATAATAAAGAATTGCTGCTTCATTTATTATTACTATAAAGAAATACTTGGCATCCCAACTATGACACCCATTCTTCACACAGTTCCTCTCTCCATCCCCTTTTGCTCTGTGCTGGTTGAAGCACTCCCTGGGTATATGCAACCCTGGCACATCAACTCTCTGTAGAGCTAGTAGTATCCTCTCCCACTGAAGCCAGACAAAGCAGCCAAGTCTCTGCTTAATTTTTGTCTCTGCATTTCTTGTAGACAGGACAAACTTTGGGTCAAAAGTTTATGGGTGGGTTGGTGTCCTTTTTCCTCCTCTGGCTATAGGATGTGGTCTCTTCATATCCCCATTGCTATGAATCTCAGCTAAGATCATCCCCACTGACTCCTGGGAACTTCACCCACTGTAGGTCTCTGGTACCTCACAACCTCCAACCATCAGTGGCTGCAGATTTTCATTCATTCTCCTGGCCCTTTGGCCCTCTCTCTTGTCTTTCACCACACCTGATCCTGAACTCCTGAAATCTACCCCATTCCCCTCTCCATATCCTCTACTACCCAGTTCCCTCCCTCAAACGGCCTCTTATGACCATTTTACTCCCCCTTCTTAGTTAGATTCAAGCACCCTTGCTTGGGTCTTCTTCCTTGTTGAGCTTCTTTGAGTCCTGTACTTGATGACTAATATCCACTCGTGTATCAGTGGGTACATACCATGCATGTCCTTTTGGATCTAGGTTAACTTACTCAGGATGATATTCTTTAGTTGCATAATTTGTTTGCAGAACTCATCATGTCCTTGTTTTTAATGGCTGAATAGCATTGCATTATATAACTGAACCATATTTTCTGTATCCACTTTCTGGTTGAGGGACAACTGTGTTTCAAGTTTCTGGCTAAAATGAATAAAGCTACTATGAATGCAGTGGCATGGCTTTGTGGTATGTTGGAGCATCTTTTTGGTATATGCTCAGGAGCAGTATAGCTGGATATTTAGGTAGAACTATTTCCAACTTTTCTAAGACTCCTCCTCATTGAGTTCCAGGGTGGTTGTTCGATTTTCCACTCTCATCAACAATGGAGGAATGTTCTATTTGTTCTGCACCTTTGCCAACATGTGCTGTCACTTGAGCTTTTGAGTTTAGTCATTTTTATGGTTTAAGAGGGAATCTCAGAGAGATTTTGATTTGCATTTCCCTGATGACTAAGTACTTTGAACTTTTCTTTAAGTGCTTCTCGGCTATTTGAGATTCTTCTGTTGAGACTTTGCTTTATATATTTTGGAGCCCTCTGTCAGATGTAGAGCTAGTGAATATCTAGTCCCAGTTTGCAGGTCAGCATTTTGTCCTATTGACAAAAAAAGTGCCCTTTGCTTTACACAAGCTTTTCAGTTTCATGAGGTCCTATTTATCAATTGTTAACCTCAGAGGCTGAGCCATTGGTGTTCTGCTCACGAGTTGTCTCCTGAACCAACATGTTCAAGGCTATTTCCTACTTAGATTTAGTTTATTGAGTTTTCTGTTAAAGTTTGTGATTTACTTGGACATGAGTACTGTGCATGGTGATAAATATGGATCTATTTGCATTCTTCTACATGCATACTCAGCCGTTAAATCTCTGATCACAACCAAAAATATATAGCCATTATAAACATATTTCTTTGTAAGAGTTAACAATTATAATTATAGTATTAATTTTGATTTTTTTCCTGATATGTAGATGGAGAGACATTTGAATTCTTCCTCAGTTATTGACGTGTGTTAATGAGGATACCATGAGAAATATCTACAGTGAGTATATATTTTAAAATCAGCTTTATTGTAATTGCCTACACAGTATGTCCTGGATAGTCCAACTGTGGTAGTCTTAATACTGGAAGAACTGAGGGACTGATAGGTGCTCAGTTATCGGACTTCTGTCCACATTGGAAGGCTTGAAGTTGGAGTCTGAGATTGCCATAGAATGAAGGTTAACACAAGCAGCAGTAGGATACACACACCCATCATTGAGAAGTAGGAAAAGCAGATAAATGGGCCAGGTTTGTTTTTTCCAGACTTTTTTCTCTCTCTGCTTCCTGTTTGGAGTTGCAATTAACCTTAAGAGATAGTTGTATCCCTCAGATAATGCTTCCTGGCAATATTATCTTACACCCTTCCTTTGTGGTTCCTCTTATTTAACTTTGGGTTCTGTCAAGTGAATAGTCAAGTTTCACGATCAAGTAAATTGAGTTCAATTCTCATCTCTATCTAAAAAAAATTTATACCAAGAGTGTTATTTAATCAATGCAAATCCACTTTTAAATGTTTATATATATATATATATATATATATATATATATGTATATATATGCATATGTATAAATTGTAGCTTTGTATTATTTTAAGTGACCACATTTATCTTCAAAATTTATAGCTATATTTAAGTATACTCAAATTGTATTATACTTCATTCTGTGTATTATTTTAAAGTATCTTCCTTACAAAACTATAAAGAACATGTATATATGTTTATACTATATGTATGCAGACCATGTATATATGTCTATATTTATATTTTTACTATAGTTTTACTGTCATATGTTCATCACTATTAATCTTGTTTTAAACTCACCATTATTAATATGATTAATTTAATTGTTAATTATTAAATACTGCATCCTGTTAGCAAACTTTTATAATACAGGTCACCTTGTGCACATGTGGAAGATTCTCAAATAATATAAAGCCAGAAAAAAACTGGTGCATCATTGTAAGGGTTGTGAGCCCCTTCCTAGAGTTTTAATATTTTAATAATTCATTGCAAGTAAATGTCCCCTTTTAAGCCCAAAAGATAAATTTTTATATACCAGAGTTTAGCCAAATGTCACTCAAAGATTATTGTGCACATATGGATGAGTTATGAAATGAATTTGAATCTTCCTGTGTCTTTATCAAATTTGCTACACTCATTCACAAGGTCATATAGTCTTTTAATTGCATCTATAGCAACATTTAGATACTTATTATCTTCAGAAGGCAAACACATCTCTATGCTTCAAGGTTAGGTATGAAAGACTCTCTAGCCTATTTTAAAGTATAGATTGGAAATATTTAAAAAAGACAAAATATACAAATATATATAAGCCTAGAACTCTCTGTAAAATTAAGATTACATTCTATAATATAAATTATTAGACACTATATGGTAGCCACACTAAAATACAGCAATTAATATTCTATGCTCCAGATTATTCTTTTTATAGAATATTTTATTAGCTCTTTGAGAATTTCATATGGTGAAATTTGATCATATTCTATCCTCCTCTACCATACTATCCCCTTTACCCTGTGTTTCACATCCACCCAAATTTGATTCATCATACTCCTTGCTAGGAACACTTTTCTTGGTTTGAGTTTGTACAAATTTTGGTATATTATCACAATCACTATAATCTCAGAAATGTTAATCACCTTGAGTGTCCAAATAATACTGTTTCCTTGAATTTACCTGACTCTTGGGATCCTATAATCTTTCTATCTCCCTATTATGTAACAATTCCTGAGCAATGGGTGTAGGAATATTACATGGATGTCTCATTTACAACTAACTGTATATTCCATAGCCTTAGTTCTTTTAGTATTAACCAGTTGAGTGTGTCAGTACTAATTGTCATATACTACAAGGGTAATATTCTTTGATGGAGGTTGAGAAATGATATGATTTCTGAGAATCGAAGAGTAAGGCACTAAAAGTAATTTTAATACTATGCCCATTTTTTTGAGTAGTACTTTTACATTCTCATCAAGGACTTATGACCTTTCTAGAGACAAGATACAGTTTTTATCTAATGGAATATATCTCTGTCTATCATCATCTATTGTGTATCTATCTATCATCTATATGTATTTATCTATGTATCATCTATGTATCATAGATCCTCTATCATCTTTCTTTCATTTAATTATAAAGTGTATACAATAATGGGTTTAAATATTGATTTTTTGAATGCCTATAATGTTAGTTTAACCTGGCTAAGTAGTTCATTCTTCTGTGACAGGTTCTTGATGGGAATGTTTCAGTGGATGAGAATGATAGAGAAGATAGAGAAGGTAAAAGTTGGGGTCAGAACATCTCTTGAAGAAGCTTTGACACAAGTACAACAGTTTTGTCCTTTCATCTTGGTCTCTGAGAAAGTCTTAGGTTTGTCCCCACATTAATCATCCTTCTCCTATATCTTCCTCTGTCCTACCCTAGCCAACACCCCATTTAAAAGTTGTTCCTCAATAGCTCAATTCCCTCTTCATATCAACTGTGCTCTACTATACCTTTTTAATTTTTACCATAGTTTGATTGTTAAAGTTTAAGAAAAAATACTGTGATTTTTTTGTTCCACTTATTTGTAAGGTCAAGCAAGAATTAAAATTTTAAACATTGAGACAATTATACAATTCTATTCAATTTTCCACTTAGTGGAGTACAAGTTTAAGTTATATGCTTATGACTCTTTTGATTTCCTAGTGTCTCTTGTTATGTCTCTCACATTGTTTCTCATTTTCTTAATTTGGATATCATGTCTCTGCCTTTTATTTAGTTTCATGAGGTTTTGTCTACTTTGTTGATTTTCTCAAAAAAAACAATCCTTTATTTCATTAATTGCTTGTATTGTTCTCTTTGTTTTTATTTTACTGATTTCAGCTCTGAGTTTGATTATTTTAAGCTATCTATCAAGATAAGATAAGCAATATAAATAGACTCAAGACCCCTTTTGACATAGGGTTTGTAAAAATGCCCCAGTCCAAAATGCCCAGTGACAGGTAATTTTAGCACAGAATTCTACCAGACTTTCAAAGAAGAACTCATGTTAATATTCTTTAAATTATTCTAAAAAATAGAAACAGAAGGGACAGTGCCAAATTTATCTTCTTAGGCCATAGTTACCTGAGCCCCAAGCCATATAAAGACTAAACAAAGGAAGAGAATTACAGGCTAATTTCTTTATGAACATAGGTTCAAAAATACTCAATAAAATATTTGTAAACACAATGGAAGAACATGTCAAAAAGATCATCCAACATGACCAAGTAAGCTTTCTTACAGACATGCAGGGATGGTTGTAACCCATCATATTTTAAAGCCTGAAAGGAAAACACACATGACCATCTCAGCACATACAGGAAAGTTCTTTGACAATATCTAACAGCCCTTTATGATAAAAGACCTGGAGATATTAGGGATACAAGGAACATAACTAAACATAATAAAGACAATTTACAAAAAAACTCATAGCTAATATCAATCTAAGTGGAGAGTCACTCAAAGCAATTTCATGGAAATCAGGGACAAGGTATGATAATACACTCCATACCTACTCATTATAATTGTTAGTTATAGCAATAAGATAATTTGAAAGAGATCAGGGGTTATAAATTGTAAAGGAAGAAATCAACATATCTTTATTTGCATATGTTATGAGAATGTGCGTAAGTGACTCTAAAAATTTCATGAGGGAGCTTTTACAGTTAATATATACCTTCACCAAAGCAGTTGGATACAAGACTAGCTCACAAAATGTCAATAGCTTTCCTATACACAAAGGAAAAACAGACTGAGAAAGAAATCATGGAAATAACATCTTTCACAATAGCCTTAAAAAACATAAAATATGTTGGGGTAACTCTAACTAGCAGGTGAAGACTTCTGTGATGAGACGTCACAACTCTTGAAGAAAGAAATTGAAGAAGACATCGGAAGATTGAAAGTTTATTCAATCATGCTCATGGATCAATAAGATTAGCATAGAGATAATTATATCCTACCAAAATTAATCTACAGATTCAATGTACTCTCTATCAAAACTGCAAGACAATTCTTCATGGAACTTGAAACAACAATTATCAACTTTATATGAAAAAAAACCACAAAAATACAAAATAACAAGGATATCTAAAACAACCTTGAATAATAAAAGAACTGAGAAATGTCTCACTATTTCCTATTTTAAGCTACACTACAAAGCTTTAGTAATAACAACCACATGGTATTGGTATAAAAACAGGCATATTGATTGATGCAATTGAATTGAAGACACAGATATAAATCCACACAACTATGGACATCTGGTTTTTTATATAGAGGCCAGAAATACACATGGAAAGAAAGAACGCATCTTCAACAAATGGTTCTGTTCAGAATGGTTATCTGCATGTAGAAGAATGAAAATACATATTTATGTCCCCACACAAAATTGAAGAAAAATAGTCAGAGAGATCAGAAGTATAAAGATATATGCAAATGCAGTTGATTGATCTGTTTTTTTTGAAGAACATTAAGACAATGACATGACTACTCAGCCTTGTAAATACTAGACTGCAAAGTCATGTTCCAACTAAGAAGTCTTGCCAATGGTTAATAACTAATGAGATTGTGCCATATAATTCTGAATATGAGTACTAACAGGAAAAAAAGACAGAGAATAAAATTAAGTACACTGAAAATAATCAAATCTTCCTATTTACCCATTAAAATTTCAAGGCAGAGAATTCCTGTTCTCTTGACTGAGATAGAAATGTTCAAATGGCAATAATGACTTATGAATACATTTGGTGATATAATGTTATGCATCACATGTGGTATATCATAACAGTATGCCTAATTTCAATCATATGACATTGGAAAATCATGTTTTTTTATTTAGGCAAATAAATTATTAAATTACATTCTTATTGGTAACATAATAATATGACATTAAATGCTGGAACTGAAAAATATGAATATTTGTAGTACTTGCACAGAATAAACCTATGAGAAAGTTCTGGTGTTTGCTTTCGTATTTAATTAACATTTTGTAGTGTTTATTCAACAGGAAAAGGATAGCAGAAATATCTCTTCTGCTGAGTCAGGGACAAAGTGAAAATCAAGGTCATTTTTCAGTCTGTGTTAACTAGCATGTCAATTATTCCTCTGCTTTGACACAAAGCAGACCTGGAGTGAGTAGAGCCTGGAATCATGAGGTTCTACTCAGCAACAGCCTTCAGGCTGCTGTCTGTCTGGATATAAGCTCTATTTTTCAAAACATATTTGTAGTCACTATGACCCAAGAAGATATCTTAACTGAAGAATAAAACATTCAAATCCAAATCACTCTTAATTACAGTTTACTATAGTAATTTGAGGCAATCCAAAGATATGTTTTAGTTTCCCTTAAACAATATTATTCACTAAAATATAAAATTTACCCAGGTTATCATTAGAGTCATTAACAATCTAGTATCTTAAGGTTAAAATAACAATACCCTGTGAAATAAAATAACAATACCATGTAAAGAGTAAAACAAGTGTTTTTAGCAAAATCCCAATTGCTAATTTTTACTAGTAAAGATTCAGGAGCCAGATGCTGGGATGAAAGTCTACCAGCTCAGAAAAGCAGAGAAAGCACCCAGCTAACCTTCCTTTATAGTCAACACCCCCAAAGGAAGCTCTCCTTCTCTGTACCATCTCAAAAAATCCTTCAAAGTACAAAGCCCTTCTTTCTACTTTCTATGTCTCTCTTTCCTCTTAACACTCTTTTACTCTTTCTTTTTGTTTGTTTAGTTTTGTTTGTTTTTCTCCTATGCTCAGTCTCTGACAACTGGTTGCTTGCTTTGCCTCTTGACCTATGGTTGACTTTATTTAATCCTGACTTTATTTAATTAAGTAAATGAATTTAATACACAAGTAAAAATCTCTTGGAATAATTGTGTGTGTTAGGACTGAGCTATACCACAACTAGAAACATTTTTTTTCCAGTAAACAACACAATTTCAGGTTTCACAATGTGATCAAATATCATGCAACATATAAACAGCCATTGAAAACTTATTTACTGGGCATTGCGATCTCTCTTAATAGTTTATCGTGTCTTCACAACCATGTTCATATACAGCTACACTTAAAACACCTACTGTACACAAGAAGCTGGAAGACAATAAAAAAATTACTATAACTCGACCAAAACCTGGAGGAAATTGGTTACCCTTTTAAACTAAGTTATAAGCATATTTTACAGTATATGGCATATTTGTGTGGATTGTAATAGGCTTGAGGCTGTGAGACATCTACTACAGTACACAGGTTGATGTGTTCAGTGGTAAACAAATCAAATCATGAACATATCGTTAGAAACAGAGATAGTTTAAGAAAGGGAAAGTGTAAATCAGTTAGAGATCTAGGGTAAAGTCCCCAAATCAATAAGCTACAAACCCATGTTTCTTTGTTCATGTAAAGCAGTATTCTTTTTTCTACATTTGTAAATTCCAGCATTCCTTGACCATGCTCTGTTTGTTATATGAAGCCCAGTTTGGGAAGGGATTCTTGTCTTTCTCTGTAAGTTGGTATCTATAGGAGGTTTGTATTATTATTATTATTATTATTATTATATTATTATTATTACTATTGTTGTTGTTGTTGTTGTTTCCTCTCTGTAACAGCCCTAGTTGTCCTGAAACGCATGCTATAGACTACAGGAATAATTGTCTCATGAAATTAGCCTGAACTAGATGCCTTAAGAAGCATGAATCATAGGTTTTTCAGATTAGAGTCAATGGCTCCTTGGGCACAATGTACCTTCCAGTCCCTGAGAGATCATCACTCCATCAGGTGGTGAAGCATTCAGGCTGCCTTGTGTTTCTCTCTATGCTCCTGTAGTAGTCAAGGAAGCATAGAAGCTTGACATGATAATTGGTCTTAGACATTAAATGGTGTTCCTTATATACCTTGCAAACATCACTGTATCCTGGAAACTACAACTGTACTGATCATAGCATTTGGCATCATATTCTGTTTCTGATAAGGGTATAAAAAGTCTGATTGCTCTTAGTAAAATTGTCCTACCCTCAGTTGTGCTGTGGATCTTCCGACTAGCTTGATTTAGTTTCTCCTGGCCATATGAGGTGACCTTGGCCAGGTAAGTAAATATAGGTGCTTAGAGTAAACTCAGCTGACCCTGAACTCACAGAGATCCACTTGTCTTTGCTTCCTGAATACTGGGATTAAAGACACCATCACCTGATTTCATTATACGTTTTATATGTTAATCTTGGTGTATTTTCTTCATTCTCTATTCTCTTGCCACTTAGGCACAAAACCCAATAAAATTCTAATAACTGAGCTCTAGTTAACAGTGTCGGGACAGCCTATAGCCATCTTTAGGAGTCATAACATGACACATAATGCCCACAATTTTCATTTTCTTTATTTTTCTAGACAAAAATAATTTGTACTTTTATCAACAATATTTTATTCCTGTTAATAGTATGCAGTGTGTCACAGATATAAAGTGAACACAAATTTTTTAACTATTATATGTAAGAGTATCTGATTTGAGTTTTACTAAAATACTGTCTCATAGTAAATTATGATACAATTTGGTTGTTACCAATGTTGTACTTGAATCGGTCACCTGAAGCTAATAATATTGTTTCCTTTTACATTTTTGTTATTTATATTTTATGTTTTTTAATTCAGTGTGGTTCTCCATACTGGAATCTGGTCTGTCTAAAGCAGACATCTCCTACCACATGTTGTAACAACCCCTGTGGGTTCATATGTGCAATTACTCTGTTGTGTCCAAAAGACAGTTTCCTTGTAGTCTTCCACTGCCTTTAACTTTTATACAATTTCCATTCCATCTTCTAAAGTGAACCTTAAGCCTTGGGAGGTTTGAATGTGACGTAGATATCCTATTAAAATCTTAACATTCTGCAATTGTCATTCTCTGTACCACAAAAAGTTGCAAATCTCTGGGTAATTGCCATTTACAACAAATATAATCTTCTCTGATGAGAACTGAGAGATGCATTAATCTTAAGTTTAATAATAAGCTATAGAGAGACAGTTTAATACTATGTCTATTTAGAAAGTAATGATCTATACTTTCCTAGAGTCTATGTCCCACCTATTAATAGGTACTTAGTCTGTTAATGGCAGCAAGTTGGGTTGTGTCTTGAGGAGCAACCTTTAAATTGATCAGACAGTAGTTCCTTACTCCCTTGATGTTCACTCCAGTATTGGGCATGTCTTGTGAGGATACTCTTTTTTTGGAGATTTTCAGTGTTCACAGCAGGGTAATACTGATTATTGATTATTAATTTTTTCCTCTGGTATCATGAATAGCTTCTTCTAGCACTATAAAATCTAGACAGTTGAGATGAATCTTTCCAATTAATACTGGCTTGATATCTGCATGTCCTTTGACTCAAGTATATAATATCTTCAGGAATAGGGTCTTAAAATAAAATTATTTTAAAAAACAATAATAGAACTGGTAATAGCTTATAAAGTTTGATGGTCTGTGGTACTGTACTGACCAACAACTCCAAAATCAGTAATTTATTCCTGACTTCATGTTATTCTGTGGTATCTATTAAGTGAACTATACCTCTGCTGTAGAGTACCTCCATTTTTATTCTTGTTATATGTGCACATGTCTAGAGTAGAAAACTACTACAGCAGTAAGTTTTTAGATGACTTTTTTGAAAGGGCTTTAATATTATTTATCCACCTCCAAATTCCTCCTATACTATCCCTTCCTTTTTTCCACCCAAATTTACTCTTCCTGCTCTATTATTCATTTTATGTCTTTATATCTGGAAGTGCTATTTCCCTTTCCTTGAGAACCACCTCATACTTGGCTACAAATGAATTTCCTAAACTCTTTAGGTATTCCAAATGAAACACACATATTTAAAGATTCAAAACTAAAGTCAGCAAATGAAAAAAAAAAGAACTAATTGTTGTTCTTGGTATGGGTTACCATATTCAGAATGATTATTTCAATCTTCATCCTTTTGCCCATCTTTATAATTTTATATTTTTTGCAACACCCATTTAGTGATATTTGATACTACAGATTTTGCTTTTAGTTCAAATGAAGGGAGACAAGTCCCTAGCATTATCATTGGAATCACAGAAAACTACTAGCATTAATTTTTCAGGAAAGATAAGCTAATCTCTCTAGATCTTTCTATTCCCTACCTCAACCCACCCCACTCCCTATCAAAGATAAATTTAACTAAAGAAACATGTAATTGTCATTCTTTTGGCAGAAGTCTTGAAGTGTATTTCTATTTATATCTTCATTAAAAGCAGAATTAATTTAGATGTTGAGCCACAGAGCTCATTGGTTTTTTTGTTTGTTTGTTTGTTCTTTTTTTAAATTGGAAATTTTATTTATTTACATTTCAGATGTCATCCCCTTCCCCCATTTTCCCTCCCTAGAAACCCCCTATATCATCCCCCCTCCTCCATTTTGCTTTTATACCATTTTAATTACATGCAAATATTAAGGTCAGTTCTAAGCTGGGGAACTAGCAATACAATAGATGCAAATAGTCAAGGAACAAGCAAGACAATAAACACAAATAGTAAAAGAACAAGCAAGGTAATGAACAAATTTCCTTGAAAACTCCCTTGATCACTGTTTCTTGTTATCACAAGCATTTCTTTTTTAATTAATTAATTAATTAATTTGCACTCCAAACGCTGTCTGTTCTCACAATTCTCCCCTCCCAATTCCCCTTTCTCATCCCTCCTCCCCTTCTCCTCTGAGAGGGTACCCACCGAGGATATTCTCCCACCCTAGCACTTCAAGTCTCTGCATACTTTCACACTACAGCCGGACAAGCTAACTCTATGTGCCTGGGCCTGGGTCCGGCCTGTGCCAGTCTCTGAGACTCTTTGGTTGGTGCCTCAGTCTCTGAGAGCTGCCAAGTGTCTAGGCTAGTTGATTCTGTTGGTCTTTCTGTGGAGTTCCTAATCCCATTCAGTGTCTTTAATCTTTATCTCAACTCTTCCATAAGAGTCCCCAACCTCTGTCCAGTGTTTGGCTGTGGGTGTCTGCATCTGTTTCAGTCAGCTGCTGCTGGAGCCTCTCTCGGAGCACAATTATGTCTCCAAGCATAACAGAATATCATTAAAAGTGTCAAGGATTCATGCTTGCCCATGTGTTGGATCTGGAGTTGAGCCACTTTTTGGTTATTGGTTGGCCATTCATTCAGTCTCTGCTCCATCTCCTTTTGTTGCATTTCTTTTAGACAGGATAAATTTTGGGACTAAAGTTTTGTGTGTGAGTTGGTGTCTTTATCCCTCTATGGGGGTATTGGGTATTACAAGAGGCAGCCTTTTCTGGTTCCATGTCCCACTCTTAGGCATCTCGATAAGGTCACTGCGTTGACCCCTGGGAGCTTCCCCGATCTCAGATCTGGTTGGTTGATATTGTTGTTCTTCTTGTGGGGTTGTAAATCCCTTCTACTCCTCCTTTCCCTAACTCCTCCATTATAGACCCTTTGCTCAGTCCAATGGTTGGCTGTGTGCATCTGCCTCTGTATTTGTCAGACTCTGGTAGACAGTGACTCTGTCTCTCAGGAGACAGCTATATCAGGCTCCTGTCAGCATGCACTTCTTGGCATCCAAAATAGTGTCTGGGTTTGGTGTCTGTATATGAGATGGGTTCCCAGGTGGGACAGTCTCTGGATTGCCTTTCTTTCAGTCTTTGCTCCATACTTTGGCTCCATATTTCTTCCTGTGAGTATTTTGTTTCCCCCTTCTAAGGACTGAAGCATTCACACTTTGGTCTTCCTTTTTCTTGAGCTCCATGTGGTCTGTGAATTGTATCTTGGGTATTCCGAGCTTTGGGGCTAATATCCACTTATCAGTGAGTGCATACCCTGTCTGTTCTTTTATGATTGGGTTACCTCACTCAGGATGATATTTTCTAGTTCCTCGCATTTGCCTAAGACTTTCATGAAGTCATTGTTTTTGTTCTCTTAGGTTGCCTCTTTCCTCTGCTGTTCTCATGAGAGTTGAATGTATCCTATCTCTGATTCATTCTGTCAAATCTTTCACTGACTCATGACTTTGTCCACCTCTCAATTAGATATCAGTTTCAAACATGGCTGCAACCTTTCACACACTAAATTTACCTTCATTGTTTGGGATTAAAGATCTGCATTCAAGCTGTATCACACAGACCTAGGTTTTTTATATGATCCCCTGATACAACAGCCATGTTTCTGAATTAAAATTCCCCTACCTGATCCCTTGCCAGAACAGCCATGTTGCTGTTTTACAATTCCTCTACAAGTATTAGTTTGTATTTAAAGTATCCCTCACTATTTAAATATTTCACCAACAAAGAACCCTTCAGAATAAACCAGACGCAACTAACTTCTAGACTCCTAACTCAAACTCAGGGAAGGTTCATGCACTTTTCCAAACAAGAACAAGATTTTGTTATCACTGCTTTTCACTATACTACTGGCATTGCAAACAGTATTATGACTGAATGACATTAGAGGTTGATACAGTGCTCCTGAGAACTCCCATAGCATCAGCAGCTTGCAAGTTGGAGGAGCAATTGGCTCTCTTACTAGAATTGTATCTCTAAGGCTATGATTAATTAGCTTCCTAAAGGCTGTGGCTGCTGATGGTGTGATGCTTTCTGGAGCATCATATCAACCACAGAGCAGCCCCAGCAGGAAACCCCTTCAATATTTAACACTAATATCATTCATTTAGTACCTATTGCCATTTCCATTATCAGCTAGCTTTTGAACAAGACAGCCACAGTATAGATTACACAGAATCTTTTGCTAATACTGGGAATTCTTGACTTTATCAATGATAAGTATTCACATAGGTTAGCAAAATGAAAGGTAGCTTCATTGCTTCAAGGCATGCTTCACTGGTTTTGGATTTTTGCTGTGGGAAGGTATGTGAATGCTGGCAGAAGACAGTCAACAAATAATTTTGAGGATTTTGAAAATGATCTATGTATTTTGATGACATTGGTTAACTGGAGTCTTTAATAAAATCCTCTACAAAATCATTACCCTCAGTGCACTGAAAGTCAGACATTAGGTTCTTGCCTCATGTACATTGTCTCCTAAATTTTCTCATTATTGTAAATCTCTACTCCAAAATATGCTCCCATTTTTAGAACTCACATTTGTTTGTTTATTTGTTTATTGTATGCCAGCATGTATATACATCTCCTGCATATGTGGAGGTAAGAGTACATCTTGTAGGATGTCCTTCAGCCATAATGGAATTCCTGAGGATTAAACTCAAGTCATCAGGTTTGAAGCAAGTGGTTTTAACTATCAATCCCATTTCTGTGGCACCTTTTCCATGTTCATAGAGTAAATTGCTTCTATGATGATTTATTGCCTATGTCTCCTAACCTAGGCATAGTTCTGAAAGCTTGGCCTCATTACAATCTAATCTACACCTAGAATGTGTTTTGCATCTGAGACTTGCTGCTTAATAAGCTCACCCATTCCTAGTTTTTCTGATCTCTATCTTGCTAGTTTAATTCAGCTGTTCTGGTCTAAATTCCCCTCCAAACTGACTGATTCAATCTGGCTTCTCTCTTGGCCTCTACCTGAATTACTTTCCTTGACCCCAAACTAACTCTAGCAATCTCTTCTAATTAGATCCTTCTCATTCTATGGCTAGTTCTGTCTTTACCTGTCTGTTGCTTGTTCCCCTTTCAACCTGTCTCTGTAAAGCTCTCCCAGTAAAACTGTCATCTTTAGAGCCCTAAAACACCAATTTCAATTTTAAAAAATAAACTTAAAATATTAGACAAAAATCCCTTTAAATGTTTCTCAGCCATTTGTGTTTTGTCTTTTGAGAACAGTTTATTTTGTCCCATGTCCTGTTTATTTGTGATAGATAGAAGCTGAAAACGACCCATATGTCCCTCAATAGATACAGAAAATGTCATTCATTTACACAATGGAATACTACTCAACTGTTAAGAATGAGGACATCATGAGATTTTCAGGCAAATGAATGGAAGTATCATCCTATGTAGGTGACTCAGACACAAAAGGACATGCATGGTATAAACTCACTAATAAGTGGATATTAGCCAATATTATAGAATACCCAGGATGAAACCCACAGGGGAAAAGCTGGAAGAAGCTAAGGTGGAGGTGACCCCATGGGATGACCAGCAGTCTCAACTGACCTGGATCTCCAATATCTCTCAGATACTGAGCCACCAACCAGGCAGCATACACCAGTTCATATGAGGTCCTGAAACATATACAGCAGAAGACTGCTGGGTCTGGACTCAGTGAGAGGAGATGTGCTTAATCTTCAAGAGACTGGAGGTCTCTGGGAATGGGGAGGTCTCCTGTGGTGGGTTGAGGGTGGGGACATCCTCTTGGAGATTGAGGGGGAAGGCAGTATGAGACAGGGAGCAGTCGGAGCACAGACCGGAAGAGTATGAAGTCTGGACTGTGAAAAAAAGGGTTAAAGAATAAAAATAAATTTAAAAAAAGTTTCTTGCAAAAAATAAAAAGAATTGGAATATTTTTAGTCAAATTTTTTAGTTAGTTTTCTATAAACTAATTAACCCTATGTTAGATTTAGAGTTGATAAATCTTTTTCAATTCTGCAATCCTTTCCTATATATAATCATTTTTATTTCATGTAGGTATTATTTTTTTCAAAAAGCGTTTCCTGTATCTTTAGGTTCAAGTATATTTCCAATGTTCTCTTCTATTATATCCAGGATATCAGGTCTTATGCTGAGATCCATTCTGAGTATTATTCAGGGTAAGACATAAGGATCCAGTTTCATTCTTTTACATATAGCTATCCATTTTAACCCCAACCATTTGTTAAAGATGCTGTATTTTTTCCAATGTGTGTTTTTTACCTCTTTGCCAACAATCAAGTATCTATATGTATTTGGACTTATAGATGGAAAATTAATTGTATCTCATTCATTCATTATAGTGTCTTTTTTATTTCATTACCATAATGTTTATATTACTATAGAATGTAATTGTCTTAGAGTTTCTATTGCTGTGAGGAGATACAATGGCCATAGAAATTCTTATAAAGGAAAACATTTAATATGACCTGGCTTACAGTTTCAAAGTTTTGATCCATTATCATCATGGCAGGAAACGTGGCAGTGTCTGGGAAGACATGGTACTAAAGAAGGAGATGAGAATTCTACATCCTGATGCAGAGACAGTAGGAAATGAGTTTGAAGCCCAGGCCATAGTGGCAAATCAGTTCCAACAAAGCTGCACCTCTTACAACAAGACCATACTTAAGAATTTCTTGCCTATGGGACAAATATTCAATTCATATTCAAACCACTACATTCCTAATCAAACTACCACAGTAGTATATTTTAAAATCAGGAATGGTGTTTGTACTTATACCTGATATATTATACAGGAAATTTTGTTATGTCTACTATTTGATCATTTTAACCCTACTTCTTAGAATTTACCCTAGAAAGGCACCTTTACATAGGACACAGCATATTTACATAATTATCCTTTGTTATATTATATTGTATTATAAATTAATAAATATTAAAATAGCTAAAGTCTTGCGGAATCAAATATTTTGTGGAGTATTAAGATCACAAGAGGAATATATAGGGCAAATTAGAAAGAATTTCCATCTATCACATTTTAAAAATTAGGTGCAAATGAATAAATTTATATACTAAGAACGTTATGTGGAAGAGAAATTATATATAATAAGTATATTTCATACATAATCTAAGTTTTCATTGGTATTCTCATAGTACTATACTTTATTTTGAAAGCATGTCTAATAAATCATGTGCTGAAGAAAACAATAATAACAACAACAATAACCAGAATGGCTTGGCATTGGCAAACAATGGAAAGAGATATTAGTGAGCTTTCTCTTGTAGAAACAAACAAATGAAGAACAAAACAGCAAAATAAAAAAAACCACCAAAATAAAAACACCTAAAGATAAATCAGGCTACAGAGGGAGAAGTTGATTGTTTCAGATATTTCTAGTAGACCTCTACTATAGATCTACGCCAATATATTACACCATGGCATAAACCCTAATTAAAGTGAATACCTATCTCATGGTGGTTGGAAATCAAAGAAAAAGAAAGAGGCATGATTCCAAAATCCTCATCAAGAAAGTACCTAGGAATCTAACTTACCAGTGATACCTCTTAATGGTGGCTTCACATCTCAATTGTCCTGCTTCTGGCAATCTATCTTATACATACAGATGACTAAAATACACTAGGAATACAAAACTAAACAATGACTATTCATAATAGATATAGAATTAAACATATAAGTGAGTTATTTTGAGACGATGAATTTGATTTAAAGTTAGGATTAACAATTTGTGGCTTTGTTTACACAACCACTGAAACTATTACAAACCCACATGATACAAAGTTGTAGTGTTGAATTTCTGCAATCCTATCATTTTGGAGGCTGAGGCAGAAAGATTGCAAATTTGAGAGCAGACTGGATTTCACAGAACAAAATAAGACCAGCATGTTTTATGAAGCAAGGACTTAGAACCAACTGACAGCAATGAAGAACAAAGCAAAAGAAAACAAACCACAGCCCCCTTCTATTGTGGGATTGGATTTTTCCTGAAAAGGAAGTGGGATAATAAAGAAAGTTCAAAGAAAATATAAAATATCTCATTCAGAGTGTAAGCAAATTTTAATAGAATTTAATGATGCATTTATATCACACCAAAATGAAATCAGAACTACTTTCAAGAGGTGCCTATGGGTCACAGTTTAGATGAGTATGGAAAACCAAAACAGACTACAGCATTATGAAATTAAATATGAGCATTCATACATTTGTAATTATACCAAATATACAGTATTGATAATAAAGTAAAGTAATTGAGTTGTTGACAATGTTTGGAATTTTCCTTGGCTACCACCAGCACTTTCTGTGGATTCTCCCTGCAAAATAGAAGAATAAATAAAAATCTCCTTTGGATACTTAACTATAAATTAACATCCAAAGAGAGGTCATGAGCAGGTGATTGGATATTTTTATCCACAGCCTAAACATGTGCATAGAGAAAGGTGAAGGGAGAGGTTAAGGTAGGAGAGAAGAGAGAGTGAGGGTGGTGTTGTAGCAAATATTTAAGCTCAGTCAGTAGTTTCTACTCTGCCTTTGATAATTCAGTTCCCAGATAAAAGACATGAAACTTTTGTATGGTAAGCTTTTAAATCACTAAAGCTGGGCAGATATCTACCATCTGAGCTATCTACTTCTCTTTCAATCACCCCGTTATAACTTGTCATGTTTTATCGAAGCAGCTCGGAACACCAGTTGACCAGCCATCATTGCCATGTTCTCATGATTCATCTACCCCATGGCATCTGTTCCTCTCCAGACCTTCTCCTTTCTCTTCCTTGTGGTCTAGGTCCTGCCTCAGACCCCAAGCTTGGGAACCAAACTCCACCTACCTCTCTTCTGCCAAGCTGTGGGTACTTTATTCAAACAGTAGTTTTAAATTAAGGAGAAAGGTCACATAGTACCACTTTGCACAAGTGGAGGGCAAACAGACGTTGTGGGCCAGTATTTAGCACTACAATACATACCAATAGACCAAACCTGAACTTGAAGATATGTAGAAAAGAAAGGGCTGAGGCGGTAAGGGTGGGGTAAGGTATTGGGTGGGGGCTGGTTTGGTGTGGTGGGGATGGATGTGTAAACCATGAAGCTACAAACAATTTTGCTACATTTAAGAAAATATTGAATGCCAGTAAAGAGGACAGAGTCCAGGTTTGGGACATTTCATTAATTTGAGATCGTAAGAAAAAATATTTCTAAAAATACAGAGAAATATGTCCAATTTCAGAGTCAGACAAATGAAGAGCTCAAAGAAGAGAAGTGTTTTTAAATGTATTAAAGAGCACTGGATAGTTTGACTGTGGAACACTATCTGTGGTCTTTTTCATAAGACCAAAGACTTTGGAATTAATTAATTACAATCTACTTTCGCCACTAGATATTTTTGTGGTCAATTTTGTCAACCTGATACAAAGTAGAGTTACCTGGGAAGTGAGAACTTAAGTTACCTCCCTCAGGATATCCTGTTGGCATGTCTACAGACATTTTCTGTATGAGTAATACAGGAAGGCTAGTCCCACCATGAGTGGTACCACCCCAGAGTAGGTCCTTGTGCTATATAAGATATCAAGCTGAAAAAAAACCTATTAATTCTTGCCTTTAGATTGCTCCTTAGGTTCCTACCTTGGCTTCTCTGCAACTGCAGTTCAAATAGACCATTTTCTTCTTCAAGTTGGGTTTAGTTAATGTTCTATTAGAGCAACAAAAAGCAAACTAGCTCAGGCTCTCGACTCACAGCTTCCATGCTAAGTTTGAATTTCTTTCATTTTATACTAGTGAAGATTGAGGGTTGAGTTATTTTCTCTTACTTGAGGGAAAGTGAAAGTAAAAAATGCCAGCACAGATCAATCAGATAGATAAAATGCATATACATTTTCAGCTATCCAGAAAAGGTCACAAAGTATCCACAGCACTCGGGTATTTCAAGTTATTTTGATTTGGGAAATAAGAAAGCACGTATTGTAAAGTTACCTTTGAGAAAGAAAAAGAATAGAACTTTATGAGATAGCAGAGAAAGAATTTTAAATACAGGAGAATAAAAACAATTATATGGTATGGGGCTCCAAAGAAGAACAACAGTTTGAATTTTTCCTGAAAATTAGGTGTGAATAATAAACAAGCCTGGGGCCAAGAGTTGAGAATATCAAAATGACAGGCTGAGTGATCTGGATTTTATCTTGAAGATAGCACAAAGCCCATTAATTATTCTTAAATAGGTGATTAAGCTAATCAGGATAAGGTTTCAAATATTAATATACTCTCTTCGAATTTGAGAGGGAACTGATGATATCCAGAGGCTAGGAAAACCAAAAGATAGAAAAGATGGGGAGATTGATGGATGGTGCTGTGTACAGTTTCATTAGAGTGAAAAAATACAGGGTGTACCCTTGGGGAATTATAAACATGACAATGTGCTGTATCTTAAAAAGAAAAGATTTTAGTATTCCATCATATAGTAATAATGAGTAGATAAATGTATTTAGCCAGATTATAAAAGGAACATATAATCAAGACTACATGTGATATTCCATAAATATTTACAATTAAATTTTGTTTCTTTTCTGTGCAATTGTTATAGCTTGATTTTTCTCTTCCTCTCTCTAAAACCTTCTGTGTACCCAAACTGCCTGCAATAGAAGACCATTATAGAAAATTGCAACTAATAGCAATGCAGAATTAGGGAGCCCAGTCCCAACTGATACTTCTACAACACAACTCCTCTAACTTGGGGATGAGTTGGCTTTGAAATCATTGCAGTGTGGTACCAAAAGATTCTATTTCTTTGTTTGTTTGTTTGTTTTCATTTGTTTGTTTTGTGTATGTGTGTGAGGGGAGATGGTATATGTATGAAAGTATAAAAATCAGAGAACAACTTGGAGCCATGTATCTCCGCTCACCCTATGTGTGTTGTAGATCAAATTCTATCAGGCTTGGAGGCATATGCCTTTACCTGGTAAGCTATCTCATAGACCCCATCTGTCATTTTTGTGTTTTCTATATCTGTCAGCTAAGAAGTAATCTAAATAAAAATAAAATATTTAAAGCAATTAATATGCTGACCAACATCAACGATGTTGGAACAGATCACATGATCATGTTTCCTTCATGCAACTTTTAAATTTCCTCTATTTGCCTGACCAGAAATTTTTTTAGTCATTGTGAAAAATGAACATTGCTCTCTCCAGATGTTGCTGCCTATAGTCCTTTCTACTTTCATTCTGTTTGTTTTTTTCAAGAAGTATTTATTTAATATGTAATGTTTTGTTAATATAAGTTCACTCCTTAATTTGCAGAAGCACCCTCAGCTTAAAAGCAGGTATTCTTTTTAGTTACTGTCTAGGTAATGTACATTTCCAGAACCCTTCTTACATAAAATTCTCTTAAAGCATATCTTCTTTATTATTGGAATATATTCTCGTATCTGGTCACCTAGACCATCATTTATTTTATTTTATTTTATTTTATTTTATTTTATTTTATTTTATTTATTTTTGATGGGAATACTTAGTTAATTTACTGAAGTGATCAAGATGAGTTGATTTTTGTGCAGGATGAGAGGTAGACATCAACTCTCATTTTCCTAGATGGGAAATTTGGTCATACTAGCAGCATTTGTTGAAGAGAGAGTAGAGTCTACAGTGTACATTTTTGGCATCTTTCTCATAAATAGGTTGGTTTTAGCAATGTGGATTTATTGCACCCATATTTTATTCCATCTGTTAAGGTTGATATGTTGCCAACTTGACATAAGCTATAGTTATTTGTAAGGAAAGAACCTCATTTGAGGAAATGCATCCATAATATTGACCTATAGACAGTGACTTATAGACAAGAGACAAGCCTGTGAGGCTTTTTTGTTATTTTGTTTTGATTAATGATTAATGTTAAAGGGCCCGGGTCATTGTAGATAGTTCAGTTCCTGGCTTGGGGGGCCCTAGATTGTCTAAAACAGTAAGCTGAGCAAGCCATGGAGAGCAAGCCATTAAGACGTTTTCCTTCATGGGAGCTAATTCAAATCCCTACCTGCAGGTTCCAGATTCACTTAAATTTGAGCTTTTACTTTTTTCAACTATGTACTGTATATCAGGACATGTAAGTCAAATGAATTCTTTTCTCCCTAAGTTTCTTTTGATAGTAGTATTTATCACTTCAGCAAACTAAGACACCATGATTTTAAATATCTATTTTTGTACCAGTATCAATACTGTTTTGTTATCTTGGCTGGCTCTGTAACATAACTTGAAGTCAAGATTATATGAAGAGTTGGGAGTAGTTCAGTTCAGAACAAGACACTGGATTTCCCACCATTCTGTAGAAAATGCATTATGTAAAATATCCTTTTTCTGTGAGCATGTTTCTTGTACCTCCTAATGTAACATGGAAAATTGAATGATAGTAATTATAAATTTATTTTGGTGATTATCGATTAAAAACATAGCAAAAACATTTTGGACTTCACGCTGGGAATATTTGACTGGCCAGACTAAAACAACTTGCCCAAGTTAGTTAGTTTTTCTCAAAGTAAAGAAAAAAATTTCCATTTCTAGTAGCAAGTTTTGATATAGTTACAATTCTCAATCATAGTTAAGATGGTATCATAGCTATTATGTGTATTTTATATGAGACCTTCTTGGAATTGGTCAATCTAGTCAACATTCATCCAGAATATAGTTATGATTATGTTTCTAAAAGATTAAAGCTTTTCAATGTAACAAATGAGCAAAGCAATTTTTCCTTACTCTATATGCCGAAATATGAGGTGGGACTGTATAATACGCTAAATGCAGATTATAACAATGGTATCAAACTCTAAGGCTTGAAAGCTCAAATATGGACTTTGATTTTCTCCTGACATCTGTGCCCCAACCTATAATGCCAACCTATACCTAACTATGATGCCCTTGCCTGCAAACTACATTGGCTCTCTAGCCATAAGCATTTACACTTATCTATCAGTCATCTGCCTATCTATCTATTCACTTTTTTCTTTCTCTTCCCTTCTTTCCACTCTTTCTTCTTCTTCTTTTTCCTCTTCCTCTTCTTCTCCTTCTCCTCCTTCTCTTTTACCTCCTTTTCCTTCTCTTTCTCCTCCTCCTCCCCCTCTTCCTCCTCCTCCTCCCCCTCTTCCTCCTCCTCCTCCAACTTCTCCTTCTCTTCCTCCTCCTCCTTCTTCTCCCCTCCTCCTCCTCTTCCTCCTCCTCCTCCTTCTTCTTCTCCCCC
>NW_021604643.1:747826-785900 GCF_004785775.1 Grammomys surdaster | reverse complement strand
TTCCTCCTCCTTTTTCTTCTCCCCTCTTCCTCCTCTTCCTCCTCCCCTCCACCTCCCCCTCCTCTTCCCTCTCCTCTTCCTCCCCCTCCTCCTCCTCTTTCTCTCATATATTACATGAGAATTTCAGATACACTCCCTCCTCTTCTCCCAGTTCAGCCTCACCTCACTTCCTCTCTCCATTAGATTTATTCCTTCATTCCCTTCAGCAAAAAAGAAGCCTCCCAGTCATATCTATCAAACAAGTTACAATATGGTAATGCACGTTCCCTTATGTCACGGCTGAGTGAAGTAACCCAGTAGGAGAAAAAGGGTCACAAGAGCAGGCGAAAGTGTCAGGGATTGACCCTGCTTCAACTGTTAGGAGTCCCACAAGAACTCCAAGCTTCACAACTATAACATATATGTAGGAAACCTAGGTCAAACCCATATAGACTCCATGATATTTTCTTTAATGACTGCGAGCCCCTTTGTGTGCTGGTTGGTTGATTCTGTAAGCCCTGTACTTTAGCGTCGTTGACCCTGCCCCTGGCTCTTACAATCTGTTCTACTCCTCTTCCACAGTATTTTCCAAGCTCCATTTAATGTTTAGGTGTGGATCTCCACATCTCCTCTCCTCAGTTGCTGGATAAAGCATCTCTGGTGAGGAAATGCTAGGCTCCAGTCTATGAGTATAGCAGAATATCATTAGGAATCATTTAATTGACTTTTTCAGGTGTGTTTACTTCTATCCTAGGTCTTCGAGCTCTCTAGGCTATTTTCTGGTCCTTCAGGCAGTGTCAAGCTTAGAATCCCTCTTGCGGTCTGGATTTCAACTTGGAACAGTCATTGGTTGGTCACTTCTACCAGTTCCGGGCTGCCTTTACCCCAGTAAATCTTACTGGTAAAACAAACTGTAATTTAATGTTTTTATGGCTGGGTGGCTTGATGTTCCTGTCCTTCCATATGAAGTATCTCCTGGTTATAGAACATAGCCATATCAGATTCCACAACCTCCATTACAGGAGTATTCGCTAGAGTCACCATTGTAGATTCTACCTCAACCTCACAATTCCAGTCATCTCTTCAAGTATTCTCTCCATCCATTCCCCCATGTGACCCCTCTGGTTCCCATTTCTTCATACATGAAATACATTTGAATTTCCATGTATAATGGAAAAATATAAATTCTTTCAAGATTTTAAAATGATAACAATGGTTTTATTTTTAAAGTTTTTAAGTATAATATATTTTTTCAATGTTCCCTCTCCCCATCCCTTTCTCCCTGGTTCACCTCACCTCTTTACCCACACAAGTGTATGTTTTTTCTTACTGTTTTCCAAAAGCAAAAAAAAATTCAATAAAACAAAATATAATCGCACAAAAACCAAAACAAAACTGTTTAGCCATCCACTCATGGGTCTGGGGTTTGCCATGGACTATGGTTGATATAGCCAATTGCATTCTATTGGAAAATTGATTTTTTTCCAGAAAACATTAATTGCAAATAGCTTTTTGGTTAATAGTTGGAATTTGTGTATACTGCTTCATGATGGGAATTTGAATAGCTTGAAACTGTATGGATTTTATGTATACTGTCACAGTCTCTCTGAGTTCATCTGTATATCAGCCCTGTTGTGTCTGGATGATGTTTCATTTCCTCTGGATTTAAGAAACTTCCTCTTCTACATAGATCCCTGAATCTTGAAAGAAGGTATTTGATAAAGACATCTCATTTAAGTCATTTAAGTCTGAATGTGCCAAAGTCAATCACTCTTCACATTGTCAAGTTATGTGCCTCTGTTAATTATTGGCTATGACAAGTAAAAACTTCTCTGATGAGAATTTGGCGATGCTCTGATTTATGGACATGGTAGCATGTTATTAGAAGTAATTTTATTGCTATGTTCCTTTGGAAGAACAATAATAGTAGATTTTCCCCTAGGAACCATGATGTATCTAGTCTCAGGTTCCAGTTTAGCAGTGTCAGTTATGCTTTTCATTTTATCGAATGTGACTTAAACAGTGATTGGTAACTTCGACAACATTTGTGTTACTCTTACACTAGTATATCTTACAGGTGGTCACAGGGTTTGTAGCTGGGTGTTATAAATAATTAATTTTCTCCTGGGGTAATGGGAAGAGTATATTCCAGCAGTCTGAAATTAGCCAGTCGGGATGAAACTTCTAGTTCAACACCAGCTAGATTTTTCCATGTTCTGCGATATAAGTGGTGTATTAAGCAAAGGGGCCTTATTATCTGGCTGTGGAAAGTATCAGTATCTTTAGCAACAAGCCTGTAATGTTTGGGAATATTTATGGGACTTCATTGGCTATTGACTCCACAAGATGTAAAATCCAGTTCAGGCATTTGAGATTTTAATTGGTTGGCATAAGATGTTTATCAGTATTGTTTCCTCTACTATATAGTGACTCTCACTTAAATTCCTTTATTTTTTGTATATATTTCATGAGGGTTCTACAGTAGTAGATTTCCATATAGCTTATAAAATGTCTTTCATGTTAGTTGTCCCTTCCAATTATTCCCTCCTTTACTCTTCCATCCCATACTCCTCCTCATTTAATCCCCTTATTGTAGTTCTGCCTTTATCACAGTATGTTCCATTTCCCTTTCCCTGGGAGATCCTCTCATCCCCTCTAGTCCCTCACTAGGAACCTAACCTCTACATTTATTTATATTATAGTACACATATACAAAACTGAAAAGTGAACACCTATATATAAAGTAAATCATGCAATATTTGTCTTTTGCAGTCTGGGTCAACTCACTTGGGATAATGGCTTTTTGCACCATCCATTTACATGTAAATTTCAGTTTCTTTTTTTATTTTAATAAAACTTTTACTATATCTGAAAAGAAACTATAATATACTTTTAAAGCTTTATTCAGAGGAATATGCTTTATAGTATTCTGTAAGGGGAGACATACACACAATGACATAGTATTTCAGTATGAATTTTTCTCATTTGAAATTTATTTTAATTTTTTATGATGAAAAAATGTTTATCTAGAATTAGTCAGCAGAACTTGGTTTAGGTTACCCCAAATTTATTGGTACCATCTAGATTATTATAGTCAAGAGCCAGGCCTTAAGTGTCAATGGCTACTATAAAGCCTGGGGTGCTTATTGGTCCTGATATCTACAGTGACTGTGGTATGTTTTCTTGTAATGTTTCCTGACTGACTCGGGACTCAGGCTGGTTTGTTTCTTCTGGTAATGCTCTTTAAAGAGAGATTCAGTGTCAGGCCCAGAAGGTGGGAAACACGTATGCATGGTTTCTCCTATTCTCTCTATCTTTTGGGTTTTGGGATGGAATCTCCTGTGAAGCCAGGGATGACCTGTCTTGAACTTACAATGATCCTCTAGCAGCCCATGGTATAATTTACCACATTCATTATCCATTCAACAGTTGATGGACATCAAGACTGCTTCCAATTTGAAGTAATTTTGAATACAGTATCAGTGAAGATGGACAAAAAAGTATCTCTTTAAACTCTGACAACGATGTTGGGAAAGCACTCTTATTCACTGATGTTTTTTGAACATAAACTTGTGTAGCCATTGTGGAAATCAATGAAAAACTGAAAGAAACATCAAATCACCCAGATATACGAGCATTTATATCCATTTATATTTATATGATATAAATATATGCTTTCCATATAAATATATTTCATATACATATATAACTGAAAGCATAAAATATAGTATAAAAACATAAGTAAATATGTATGTCCATATACGTACATATATGATATTAAATCAAAATATTATAGAAAAACCTCCACATCTATGTAACTTCACTTCTCACAATATACAAAAAAATAGGACCAACCTAGATTATTACACAACTGAAAAATTGCATCCATAACAAAAAATAGAAACATCACCATGACATTTGTATGTATCTGGAAATTGTTATATTAAAACTATACTAATGGGATTTAGAAAGGTGAATGCCGAATTTTCTAGCCTGAATTGAAATAGTATTCTATGTTCTCTCTGTGTTACTATCGGTCTCTCTCTGTCTCTGTCGCTGTCTCTCTGTCTCTCTCTCTCTGTCTCTCTGCCTCTGTCTTCTCTGTCTCTGTCTTGCACGCATGTGCACATGCACGTTTTGTGTGTGTGTATGTGTGTGTGTGCATGTGTGTGTGTATGTGTGTGTGTATGTGTGTATGTGTGTGTGTGTGTATGTGTGTGTGTATGGGTGTGTTAGAATACTAGACAGAGGATCAGCATTAGGCAGATGCACTTTAACTCCCTACGTCATAGAGAAAGATAAGGCAGCACATAGTAGCTAGTTACTCTGAAGGCAACATTAAGTTGATATTGCTCATAAGAAGACTATTTAAAATTGTTGATTTTTCCCCTCACTTCATTAAACATTGTGAGAAATACTTGACTGGCTTATATACTTTCTTCTCAGAGTTAAGTTAGTTTAAGTTAGTTTTGTTGCTTTTTATTTTTTTTATTTTTTTAAATCTCTGATCTTTCAAGAATTGTGAACCAGCTCTCAGCAGCTTCAATAAATTTGAGTTTGCAGAGAAAGAACATATCATTTACTTACAATTGGGCAGTGTTATTTCTGGCAAACATAATTTTATAACATTTATAGCCAGCATATGTGTATTCACGCTTCTGTGTACATATCCACAACTAAGAAAACATGTTTGCTCATTACTGGATTTAGGGAGTTTTCCATTACTTTGTCTAAATTCTCTAAATATTAACTTTTCCACATTTTAATTCCTCAATGTATGTGTGTGTGTGTGTGTGTGTGTGTGTGTGTGTGCTTTCTTCATTTCCTTAATATAAGCAATCAAGATTCTGTAATGCATGAGGTCCCAACTCAGTATGGTAAAGGTAGAAACAAGTATACTGCATAACTAACCCTGAGAAGGCTAGGATTCAAGAATTTGAGTTGATCATAAGAAGCATTTTAAAGGACTGTGGGGATCATTTATTGAATAAAGTATACTATTAGCCTTTGCCCACATATGCACCTGAGTAGGAATTCCTGAGCCTACATGAAGCTGTAAATCTCAGGGTGGTAAAATGGATTTTTAATCTCAGTGCTTTTACTGAGGTGTGCAAGGCAGAACTGAAAAACCCCAGAAAGTTCATAGACCAACTAATCTGGGGTATGCAGTGAGAACCAAAACAGACCCTTTCATCCCAAACAAGGGATAACTAAAGGCTAAACATCTGAGATTGCCCTCTGACCTCCCACATGTGTTTACTTTCAAAAGTTCACCCATACGAACATATGAACAAACACATACCACACACACACATACACACACACACACACACACACACAAACATACAGAGAGAGAGAGAGAGAGAGAGAGAGAGAGAGAGACAGAGAGAGACAGAGACAGAGACAGAGACAGAGACAGAGACAGAAAGAGAGAGAAGCATTCTGCACCTCTTCTGCACAAACTGGTAAGAAATTTTTATTTAAAATTATATATTTTAAGGGAGAAACTAGATGTTGTCTTCATTTCTTATGAGGTACATTTGGAAAGGAGTTCTTAGTGTGTGAGGCAATCTCAGAGCTGAATGAGGTGAACAGTATTAATATAAAAAATCAGTTGAGAATCTATTGAAAGAACGATGTCTTATTTATGGTTTTACTGTGTGAATAGATACCATGACCTAGGCAACTCTTATAAGAACAATTTTTAATTGGGTTTGTCTTACACATTCAGAGGTTTAGTCCACTATCATTAAGGCAGGAACCTGGCAGCATCCAGGCAGGTATGGTACAAGAGGAGCTGAGAGCTTTACATCTTCATCTGAAGGCTGCTAACAGAATACTGCCTTCAAGGCAGGTAGGATGAGGGTCTTAAATCCCTCATCTACAGCGACACACCTACTTCAACTTCTAATAGTGCCACTCCCTGGACAGAGCATATAGAAACCATCACATTTCACATTCCATTCTCTGGCTCCCATAAGCTTGTTCTATGAGCAATAGATGAGTCTATGTGGGCAATATGGAAACATAGCATAATGAAAAATATATTTAGTTCAATTTCAAAGGTGGTCCCCATACTCTATAGCAGTCTCAACAATGTTAAAGGCCCAAAGTTCAAAGTCTCCTCTGAGATTCATCCAATCACTTATCTGCAAAACTCCCAAAGCAAAACAGGAAAGGAGCTGGGCAACTCTGCATCTCCATGTCTGATGTCAAATCACTCTTCAGATCTCCTACTCCCTTTTCATTTTTGTTGACTGCAACAAACTTCTTTCTCCTGGGCTGATTCCACTCCCTGTTAGCAGCTTTCCTCAGCAGATAGCCCATGATGTCTCTGGCATCTTGAACATCTTAGAGTCTCCAAGTCAAATTCAGTGTTACAGCTTCTTGTTTCAATGTCAGGAATCCATCCATGATCTTCTGGGCTCCTCCAAAGGGCTGGCTTGACTTCTCCAGCTCTGCCCTCTGTAATACTCTAAGCTCAGGTAGATCCATTCTGTTGCCACTGCTGTTCATAGTGATCATCTCATGGCACTGGCATAACCAATACACTGGGGTCTTCCATTGAAACTAGGTTTCACCAATAGCCTCTTATAGGCTCTCTTCTTGGTGTCAAGCCTCAACTCCTTTACATGACTCCTTCATGCCTTCATGATGCCAGGTTGATGACCTGGGCTATCAACTGCAACTGAGGCTGTACCTTCCTTCACCAATGGCATTCCATGGCCTCTCACAGTGCCAAGCCTCAGCTTTTCTTCATGACCCCTTCATGCCTTCAAAACCAGTATCACCTGGGTGACACTTACACATTAACAAGTACAGCTGCAGTACAAAGTACAACCTTGACTATTTTGAAACACAGCTTCTTTGTATTCTCAGAAAATACTTCCTAGACAATGTTACCTCAGTGATCCTGGTCTCTTTTTAATCATCACTAATTTCTTAGCTCCAGGTAACCAGCATCAATTGTCCCAGGAATTCTGGAACAATTCTTCTATTTTGAACTCTAAAGCCAGAACCACGTGGCCAAAGCTGCTGAGTGACCAGCTTCTTGCTGAGTCTGGAACATGGCCCCTTTTTCTAATACATTATCATCAGCTTTCTGTTTTCTAAATTCTTCACTGTCTCAGTTTGGCTCTACTGGAACTTTGTCCATAGACTGACTTTGAACTCAGAGATCTAAATGCCTGTCTCCTAAACAGTGAGATTAAAGGTATGGTCCACCAAGTATGGATTTAAGTTTTTCTTCACCTGGAACTTGTTCTGTTCTAGGCTGGCCTTGAACTCAGAGATCTATGTACCTTTGCCTCCTAGGCTTAAAGGCTTGTATTACCATGCCTGGACCTAAGCTGAGTGGGATCTTGCCCCAATGTCACTAACCCCTTAATTCAATTTAATATCCTTGAACATAGGATTCAGCTTTATTTCACTTCCTGGTATCCTTTTAATACTCAAACTATGTAGTTTTATATTTTTCCTCTCTATGCTTGCTGTGCTTATTCAAAACACTCTTCATAAGACTTAACCAGAGAACAAAGTCTATGGTGGGCGTTTCTGAGATTTCCTTTGTCAATGCAATTAATCTGAGTCTTTTCACCTTAGCCTCAGGCAGACTCTTCAGACATGGGCAAAAAGTAGCCATATTCTTTACCAAAATACTACAAAAAAAAAAAAAAACCAGTTTCTAGGCCACATATAGAAATTCTCTACTGAAATCTCTTGGACCAGGTCTGCTCAATTAAATCACCCTCAGTAACAAAGTCTTCCATACTCCTACTAAAGCTCCATTTAAAACATTTCACTGCTTTTCAAATCCAAAGTCTCCAGATCCACATTCTTCCAAACAAAAGCATGGTCAGGCCTATCACAAACATAACCCAGTCCCTGGTACCAACTTATGTCTTAGTTAGGGTTTTACTGCTGTGGACCAGATAACATGACCAAGGCAACTTTTATAAAAACAACATTTAATGGGGTCTTGCTACAGGTTTAGAGATTCAGTTCATTATCATCAAGACAAGAATCTGGCAGCATCCAGGCAGGCATGGTACAGGAGGACCTGAGAGTTCTATCTACATTTTCATCTGAAGGCTGCTAGCAGAATACTGCTTTCCAGGCAGTTAGAATGAGGGTCTTAAAGCCCATGCTGATGGTGATGCACCTACTCCAATGGGACCACAGCTTCTAATAGTGCCACTCCCTGAGCTGAGCATATGTAAACCATCACAAACCATGCAGCTGTTGTTATAAGAGCGGATCTGAGTATCAATTTATCCTTGATATAAATGACTTGAAAACAAGATAGTATTCACAAGACCTACACTTTGTCATTGATATCGTGTCTACCTCCTCTACATATATCTCCAATGCTTTTACTTAATCTGGCCCTGTAAGAGACAATCCTGTACATTTCTGAAGAATTTGAAGTTTCTGTAAATTCCAAGAGGTCCTGTAAATATGCATATAGGGATATAAATGAAAGTATAATTTTATGATTATAGACACATTATTCTGTCACAATAACGCTACGTCTCCCCATCTCTGCAAATCTTATATTGTGTGGAAAGTTTTGTTTAACATCATAGTGATTTAGCTAGTTATAGTCATTTAATTAAAATGAGGCTCTGTGGGTTTTTTTATAATTAAAACATAGTTAAGATGCTGCAGATTCCTTGATGATCTGTCTATCAGGACAAAAAGCTAAGTAAGCCCCTGTAATTCATCTTGACTATGCAAAGATCTTGAGCTCTTCTGTGCTATTAAAATGGAGGCAAGTGATGCTGTTCTAGTTCTCAAGTGTAGGCAGAGATGGGCAGCTCTCTCTTTCTCAGAATATTCTTGGGAAGAGTACTCTTTGTTAGAACATAGTTATCTTCCAGAAGCAGCCCTGGCCATATGGAAAAGCCACCTATCAGTACTCCTGTAATCAGCATCAGATGAAATCCTATCCAACATCCAGCATCAACTTCCTGTCACACAAGGGAGATATTTTGGACTTCCAACTCACAAAGCTTAAAAATACTTATAGAGCTTAAAAATATATCTGCAGGGTACAATGGAGGAGTTGAAGGGAGGAAGAGAAAGAGGGAAATTTATGTAATTATGTTTTAATTTCAATTAAAAATAGTCACATTCTACATACAGACTGCCAGTTAGACCAGCACCATTTATTGAAGATGCTTTCCTTTTTTTCAATGTATATTTTTGGCTTCTTTGTCAAAGATCAAGTGTTCTTCAGTATGTGGATTTACTTCTGGATCTTCAGTTTTATTCCATTGATCAACCTGTCTGTCTCTGTACTATACCATGTCATTTTTAATCACTATTGTTCTGTAGTACAGCTTGAGGTCAGGAATTGTGATTCCCCAAGAAGTTCTTCTATTGTTAAGAATTGCTTTTGCTATCCTGGGTTGTTGTTGTTTTTCCGTATGAAATTGAGAATTGTTCTTTCCGTGTCTGTGAAGAAAGTGTTGGAATTTTGAAGTTATTGCATTGAATCTGTAGATTGCTTTTGGTAGAATGGCAATTTTTACTATGTTAATCCTCACAATACATGAATATGGAAGATCTCTCCATTTTCTGAGGTCTTCAATTTCTTTCTTGGTAGACTTGAAGTCCTTATAATACAGATCTTTTACTTGTTTGGTTAGAGTTACCCCCCAAGATATGTTATATTATTTGTGACTATTTTGAAGGGTGTTGTTTCCTATTTTCTTTCTCAAGCCATTTATCATTTGTACAAAAGAAGGCTACTGATTTCTTTGAGTTAATTTTATATCCAGCCACTTTGCTGAAGTTGCTTATCAACTGTGGAAGTTCTCTGGTAGAATTTTTGGGGTCTCTTATGAATACTATCAAATCATCTGCAAATATAGATACTTTGACTTCTTCTTTGCCTATTTGTTTCCCGGTGATCTCCTTCTGTTGTCTAATTGCTCTAGCTATAACTTTGAGTCTATATTGACTAGATATGGAGAGGGTGGGCAGCCTTGTATTGTCCCTGATTTAAGTGGGATTGCTTCAATATCTCTCCATTTAATTTGATATTGGCTGTAGATTTTCACTAAATTGCTTTTATTATGCTTAGGTATGGGCCTGGAATTCCTTATCTCTCCAATACTTTTAACATGAAGTGGTGTTGTATTTTGTCAAATGCTTTTTACCATCTAATGAGATGATCATATTATCTTTTCTTTGAGTGTGTTTATATAGTAGATTATGTTAATGGATTTTCATATAATGAACCAACCTTTCATCCCTGAGCTGAGCTTACTTGATCATGGTGAATGATGGTTTTGGTGCATTCTTAGATTTGGTTTGCTAGAATTTTATTGAGTATTTTTGAATCAATACTCATAAGCAAAATTGTTCTGACGTTCTCTTTCAGTGTTGGGTCTTTGAGTGGTTGAAGTATCAGAGTAGCTGCGGCTTCATAGAGTGAATTTGGCAGTGTTCCTTCTGTTTCCACTTTATGAAATAGTTTTAGGAGTATTGATACTGGCTCTTCTTTGAAGGTCTGGTAGAATTCTGTGCTAATAGCCCAAAGCAATATAACCTTGGGCTATTTTTGGTTGGGATGTTTTGAACAACTTGTATTTCTTTAAGGGATATGAAACTGTTTAGATAGTTTACTTGCTCCTAATTTAACCTTTGTATGTGCTATCTGTCTAGAAAATCATCCATTTTGTCTAGATTTTCCAGTTGTGTTGGATATTGGCTTTTGTAGTAGGATCTGATGATTTTTTGAATTTCCTTCGTTTCTGTTGTTATGTCTCCCTTTTCATTTCTGATTTTGTTAATTTGGATACCATCTCAGGGCCCTTTACTTAGTTTGGCTACCGATTTGTCTATCTTGTTGACTTACTCAAAGAATAATAATACACAGATTTAAAGGAAATGGAACCATAAACATTTCAGGCAAATGGATGAAACTAAAAAGACCATGGTGACTAATATAGTCAGACCTAAAAAGACCTAGAAAGTGTGTGTTCTTTCTCGTCTGATGCTTCTAATTCTAAATTTCAGAAATGGGAAATTGGTGTAACTATAAAAACCAGAAAAGTAAAAGCTGACAATGGGAGTCAAAAGGAAAAACGAATAGAGCAATAGCAATAAAATGAAAGAAAAAAATGAAGAATGTAAAAATAACAACAAAGATTTCTGAAGAACTCATAATGTATCAAGCAATTGTCTATCTGCTTAAAATTGCATATACTGTGTTTATGTATGCATATGTATATATATATACATATATATGTGTATATGTATTTGTATATAGGTATGTATATGTGTATACATGAATTTATATTTATGTTTAAAATTAAATATTGACATCGAGGGTGACCATACTCACCCCAAGAGCTAGAGACTAAAACAACTTCAACAGCAACCCTGAGAAACCCTTTTTGGAGTTGTTGGCAAGTGGAGTCCAAGAGAAACCTGAAATAATATAGGTTACTGCTGTTGTCCTTGATCGCCTTCCTGAGGTTGAATGTAAGACTGTATTACTGAAATGTACACAGGATTTGGAGGGTCAGAGCTAGATCTGACCTGAATGTCTGCTCCCTGAATATTAATTTTCATGGTATCATAGCGGTGCAAGCTTCTAAAGGAAGGAAACAACAAATAGTCATACCAAACTATAATTTCTACCAGCTAAAAGAACAACCAGCATGGGCAACTATGGATGCAATAGTGACATGCATACCTTGATAGAAACCAACAGTTCATTAATTGGACATATGATCCATTGATCAAGAATTAAATCACACCTGGTACTGTAAATGTATCCAATTTTTAGACACTAGTGAAGCCCAAAAATATTCAAGTATAACTTACAACTGCTACTTTACTAAACCATCATAATTCCTAAGTACATTCAATCCTTTATTCTTATATCCACATGTAAGTATGTTTGACCCCTTATCAAAGAAACATCTCCTTGTAAGGGATAGAGAACACTGCAGAAAAGTTCAATCAATCAAGAATTCAGAGAACAAATGACCGTATTTATCCAGTGTCAACTGATACATTTAACAAAACACTTAAGGCTTGGAGATCATAGAGGTAGAGAGAGTAGAAAAAATTGTTAAGGAAGTACAGAAAAATAGAAAGTTTTCTGTGAGACTGTACATTCTAGAAGTAGCAGAGACCTATACCATGAAGTCTCATCAACATGCCTGATAAGAACAAAAATGGTATCAATATACAAGCTAACATGGAAGGGGGATTTTATGAACTTCAACTCTAGACAAAATACTAGAAACAAGTAAGAATGTTAATACCAGGGGAAATAGCCTTCTCCATGGAAAAACATGTAGATTGGTTAACATTTGGTAGATTCATTACTAAGTAGTCAGCATTGAAATCATATACATACATATAAGTAATGCTATACAGACTGGGCAGGTCATGTTTATATAGGAATACACATACATACACACATATGTATATTATGTATATGTATATGTATAACATATGTATAAAACTAAAAATGTAGAGGCTACAAATTTGAGAAAGAAAGATAACATGGAGGGGTACATGGAAAATGTTAGAAAGAAGAAAGTTGGAAAATACTGTAACTATTTTAATTTTAGAAATAAAAGCAAATATGTCTTTAATTGTCATGATGAGTTGTGGAATATAAACTGAACTTTGGGCAAAATGGAGATTGTATTGTGTGGAGAGCTTTTTGGGACCACTTGGCAGGAATTTGACATTGGGCCAGGACAAGGAAGTAAGCTCAGGCAGAAATCTGATTTTTAGGCTAGAACAAAGAAGTAGGCTTCAGGCAAGAATCAGACTTTAGGATAGAAAAAAGAAGTAGGCTTCAGGCAAGAATGTGACTTTGGGCCAGGACAGGGAAGCAGGCTCAGATAGCATGGTCATCCTGATAAGCCCTTAGAAACACTGATCACAGGAGTCATCATGAAACTTTGTTTATTGCCTTGCTTATTCCTTGACTATTTGTGTTTATTGCCTTGCTTATTCCTTAACCTAGAACTGGCCTTAATACCTGCATGTAATTAAAATGGAATAAAAGCAGATTGGGAAAAAATAAATCTGCCTCAGCCTCAGAACTGGCTGGAGTCATGCAATAATGTTGTCTTATTTTATTTTTTCTTTTTAATCCTCCTTCCTGCCCTGGAGAACCTGTTGACTGACTGAGCTGGCTTGGTCTGCATTGAAACAGACAAGTAATATTACACTTTTTAAATATCTAAACATTCAGTCAATGCATCCTTGAGCTCTAAGGTGGACAGAGAATAAAGGCTTTTCTCTTTGGCTTTAAGAAGAAAGAATAGAAAAGAGATGGCCTGTGAGATGGCTCATTGGCTAACAGTACTGCCTGCTTTTCCAAAGTACTTGAGTTCAATCCCCAACACTCATATGTCAGCTCACAACCATCTATAGCTCCAGTTCCAGGGGAAGAAAGAGCACCATGCACCCATGACCATATGGTACACAGATACACATGCAGAAGAAGTGCAGAGTCAAAAATAAATGAAAATAAAAATTTAAAAATATGGAAAAGAAATACCCAATTATATTCAATCATTTCATAGATTCATACTATATAATTTATTCTTTGGTGAAAAGTTTATTTCATTGTTTACTATGTATTTGTGGTGTGTGTTTGTGTGTGTGTCCTGATATATACAAATGAGTGTAGGTGTCTCTGGAGGCCAGAGGATAGTATATGACTCCTTGGAGTTAAAGTTACAGGCAGTTGTGGGTATTCAACATGGGTACTAGGAACTGAATCTATATCCTCTGGAAGAGTAGCAAGTGCTTTTAATATCTGAGCCAGTTTTCTGAGCCTCCCGTAGTTAGTGGTATAAGTAGAAGTTATAGGATAAACTATAAACTAGCCATAAAATTCTCACACAAACAAATATTGTCTTACCCAGATCTAACTGTAACATTTAACCCATTATTCACCCTCTCTCCATTTTCTCCAACACTTTACTTGTTCTCTGTCAATCAGTATTTGTCCTGAATTTTTATGACATCAAACTTTTAAGATTCCTGATCATTCAACACACTTTTTTGTTTTGTTTTGTTTTTTGCTTTTTTTATTAAGCCTGCCTTATTTCACTTAACATACAATTCTACAAATTCCTCCATTTTGTTCAGTTGAGAGGGTTTTGTTGTTGTGGTTGTTGTTGTTGTTGGATGTTTGTTTTGCTTTCATTTGGCTCTAACAATCTATTATGTGTATCAATACCATTTTCTTCATCCATTTAATAGTTTGGGAGCAGACTTCCATCCTTTAATACTGTTAATAGTGCTGCAGTGAACATAAGAAAACAGATGCCTCTTTTTTAAAACTTTTTTATTGGTTATTTTGTTTATTTACATTTTAAATGTTATCCCCTTTGGTTTCCTCTCTGAGAACCCCTCATCCTACCCCCCTGCGCCCTGCCTCCACTAGGGTGCTCTCCTACCCACCTGCCCGTTCCCACCCTCCCACTCCCATTCCATGGCCCTAGCATTTCCCTACTCTGAGGCATCAACCCTTCACAGGACTAAGAGCCTACTCTTCCTTTGATCCCAGTCAAGGACATTCTCTGCTGCATGTGAAGCTGGAACCTCCAAAACTAATAGATGCCTCTTAAAGAAATTTCACCTCTTTTAAATATATACTCATATAGTAGGTGTATTTCTAATGTTTTCTAGGAGCTGCCACACTGTTTTCAATAGATTGGCACAATAATAATTGGCTTTGTCAATATCACAGTACTTATTGCAGTACTGGAATTCCCATTATTTATAAATGAAAGGTGATGATTAAATATAAGTGTTGTTGTTTGGATACTAGAGGACATTGTAGAGATGAAAGGAAATGGCTGCTGGATCTTTCCTCTGCCTTGCTTTGCCCTTCCCAAACATGAGGCCACAGTCTGCCAGGAAACTGAAGGCAGTTGGATGTAAATGGCACTGTGGATGCTGATATATTCTGTTCTGTGCCAGAGCAGTCTCTTGGCTATACCCACAGCACTGTTGCCCAAACAGAAAAGCTTCTGTTTTAAGGCTGAGCATGGCAGCAATTCCAGTCTTTCGCCTTCTTTTACCATTTGAATCAGTAGAAAACATTTCCATATTTTGCTTTGTAAAGCATTTTGAAGAGAAATGATACCTATACTTATAACCTATGAGATTTATCGATGCTTGCAACCATTACAATGATTGACAACGTTCATTTTCATTCTGCCATCTGGGATTTCACTGCATTGGTGCTCTTATGAAGAGGCACATTGTTTTCACTAATGCCATCACCCTTTGGGGCCTTGTTGTCTTCTCAATGCTATTTAGAGCACTAATGCACCATGTGCTAAAATCATAGCCCTGGGTACTCAGAAGCACAAAGCAGAAGTAACAGGCTGAATCAGTACTGATCTTGGAAAACACAGTCTGCTGAGACAGAAGTCTAAGAGAAAAAAATTGGCAAGAGAAATGAAATTAGCTTCATGGAGAGTGCCTTGGTGGGATTCCCACCAAGGCAACACTTGATATAGAAGGTAAGTGATGACAAGGCCCACTTTTCCCTGCAGACATTTTAGAAGGATTTTGCTATCTATCAGTCAATTCAGACCGTATAGATGTAGAGGGATGTCTTTTGTCTTTGGAGATCTTTTTAACTGTTAAACTTTGGACTATGAACCAAAGTCATTATATTTTCCAGTTACAGCTCATGGAAACCAAAAATACATTTTTATCTTTTACAGAGTAAATAATTCTTAGTATTATGGAAATTTTCCTTGCCTCAATAAATCTTTTCGTGGGTAGTTGGCTCATATTTGATAGACCTTCATCTGTGTTTACTAATAGAATCAATTCAGTGTCTGGTATATCTAATTTAAATCTTATCTCAATTTAAATATTCTGAAAAGGAATTTCAGACAGCTTCAAATAAAATAACATTAGCAAAGAGAAGGAACCACTGACAAAGTTATTTATAATACTAATATCTTTTACTCTAAATTCAAATTTGGCTCCTAATATCCAGAGAAATTGGACAAAGTAAGAAATTTAAGAGAAATCATAATCTAATCTGATGAAAGAATAATACTTTGTCGGTACAAGTAAACTTCCATTTGTCATAAATGTTCAGTGCTATCAAATGAGGTGCTGGGTAACAAATGGATATATCTTAGTCTCAGTTACTGCTGTGAAGAAACACAATCGTCAAGGCAACTTATAAAAGAAAGTATTTAATTTGAAGGTGCCTTGTAGTTTCAGAGGATGAGTCCATTTTTATCATGTTGTGGAGTATGGGCAGCAAGCAGGCATACATGTGGCAAGAATGGTAGCTGAGAGCTTACATATAATCCACAAATTGGAATCAAAGAGAGAGCGGGAGACTGGGCCTGCCATAGACTTGTGATACTTTAAAGTTGACCTGTGACACACGTTCTTCAAGAAGTCTACACCACATAACCATTCCCAATACAGTTCCACCAAATATGGAGCAAATATTCAAATTATGAGCCTATGTAGGACATTTTCATCTGCATCACCTCAGGAAGAAATTTTTACATCAGATTATATTGCATGTGGACATTTTATGTTTCTATTCTGGGATGACAGCCATGGTGTGAATTCATCTTCAGAGTAAACTCCTTCTACCTATACCTGTTTGTCTACACTTGGACAAGTGATGCAGACCATGACTGCATGAAAGGTGTTACTTTATTATTAGAAATGCCTTATGACCATGAATGTACCCACAGCAAATCTTGCTAGTGATCGCTAGCTTTACTTAAGCTAGACACTTGGGAAGAAGGAACCTCAGCTAAGAAACTATATCTATAAATTGACCTGTGTGCAAGCCAATAGGACATTTTCTTGATTGACAATTGATGTTGGCTCACTCAGTATAGGTGGTGTCACCTCTAGTCTGTTGGTCCTGCATCCTATAATGAATTCATCTAAGCAAGCTATGGAGATTAAACCAGTAAATAGTGTTCTTCTAGAGCCCTTGATTCAGCAGCAGGTTCCTCCCTTGACTTCCTAGAGTGATGGAATATAAGCTGAAAGATGAAACAAACCTATTCCCCTCCCCAACCTGCTTTTGGATGGGGTCATAGTATGCAATCACAATATTAGAATCCCTTTGCAAGACACTACTTCTATGAAAAAACTGTGGAGTTTTCAAAAATGTATACAATTATTTTGTTAGAGAATAGTTACTATCTGAATTATTAATTCTAACACACTTTAAAATTCATGAGGAAATCAAATTGCCATGTTCAATATTAAGTGTTAGCTTATCCCAATAAAGATTCATTAATCTAGTAATCTCCAAGTCTCCTATGATAAATGTATGTTAATCATTAGCTAAATTCCCAGTCTGAATTAGAGTTCAATCTACCATTTTGACAAATGACCCTTCTGTAGATGGTTTATGTAATAAAAGATCTTTACCCAAACTCTTTCCAGTTGAATCATTGTTTTTAGAAGCAGGACTGCTTGGTATTTTCTCATTACACTTCAGGCTGCATAAGACAGGATTAGACACAAGTGATGAATAAATAGTTGTTGATTTATTACAAGGCAGGAAGAGTGGAACTTCATTCTTTCTTCATTGAAATGCAGACTTCATCATTAGGCTTCAATTGATTGTACTGTTATCACTGATTAGACAGTTAAATGAGATCTGGCAGACCTTCAGGACTCAGGTTAGTAAAGGGAAATGCATTATTTTCACTACAGAGAGTATATGGGTATATATGTGCATACGTAAGGAGACATAATTAATGCATTATTATAAGAAGTAAATATATTTACTTACAAGAGTAGACAAATCTCTTAGATTCGATCAATTCTGTTAGAGTAAATGTGGCATTGAAAAAATGCCACTTTGATTCTTTCAGCCTAAAAACTCAATCCAATAGGAAACATTTGGCCACATTAGAATTTCCTAAGAGCTAGTCATAATTGCTGGAATTATTCTATTTGTTAAATACTACTGTTTGCTACGACACTGTAAAAGGGCATGGACCAGGAGATTGTTAAGTATTCTTTCTCATTTCAGCCTTCAGGCTTTTATTTTTATCATCCTTTCTCTTTTCTACTGTCAGTTTTTCTATTGTAGATAAATAAAGATGTCTTATCTTCCCTCTAATGATATGTTTTAGCATCTTGTCACACATGCTTTCACTCTTAATCTACTCCCAGGAGGCTAATGATATGAGATCATATTCCAGTTAATTGAGTCAATCTTTACCTCTCCAAAGCTAACACACACAGACTTTCAATGACGAAGAAGCCTTCATTCTTCCTCAATATGCAACTGAAACTTCACATTTCAAATTTACACCACTTCACAGTTGAGTTTCTCAATTTAAAAATACCCTCACACCACTGCAAATCTATTGACCAGATTTCTCTAAACTGTCTTTCAAATACCTCACACTCTAAAACACATAAACTCAATATTTTATTGTTATGTTTGTTCTTATGGGTAAATTTCAATTTAAGCAAATGACAATAAGAAAAAACCCAAGAATACTTTAATATGCTCAATTTGACCACTGCAACAGGTCCTAATTTGCCTATACATTGATCTTTCTTCCTGAAGTAACACAGCTCAATTATCAATAGATTCTTTTAAGTAGAAGATTTTTCTCCATAAAGAAGAGGTGGTTGTTAGTTCTGAAAGGCCTCAGGGTACAAATTTCTATGACTTTACTGTCAGTCTTTGCACTCATGTAGAAATCGAAGTTTATAGATTTTCATTCATGATTCCACCTGCTATGCCTAAATTAAATTCAGACATAGGTATATCTGAACTGAAATGCGATTGGCTCTTTTAGAATCCTCCTGATTTGGGGACCAAAGAGCAGTCCTACTGTTTTTGTTAATTTTCTCCTGAATAGATGTTGAAACTTCAATGTTTGAGGATGATGGTAGTGTTTTCTCATACTTCATAAATGTCTTCATTTAAAATTGACAAAATAATTAACAAATATTTGGTTTTTAAAACCCAGTTTATCTTTATATGTATTTCTTCATAGTCATAGAAATTAAAAGACTAGATCATAGCATAAATAGGAATTTATTTTAAAAATTTCAACATGTGCCATATTTGACTTAGATTTAGTCATAAGAAAGTGAGCAAATTCAAACATATGACATGACATTAAAAATATGGCAGTGGTTTTAAACTATGACACTGTCATTAAAAGTAGACCAAAAAAAAAAAAAGGTAAGAAAGCAATTTTAGATTAAGTGAGAACAGAAAACCACAGACATTCACTGAAAGATTTTGGCTTATATCCTACATCAACCTATGTCAAGTACAAATTGTTTCTTCAAAAACTTTTATATAGTTTATTACAATTCCTATGATAGATATTTATATTCCGTATAATATCAGTATTTTATGTGTAATAATATCTTATGTATCACAAATGAAAAATGCTTTTGATCTTAAAAATTAAACAGTGATTGATTTGAAGCCCAAATAAGTTTGCTGTATAATTTATTGTAGTAATACAGTATGTATATCATATCTTCTTTGTGTATTGGAGTTTATGTTCATATATGTGTATGTTTATTTATATTACTACAAATGTAAAAACATTAATGATAAGAATAAAATCATGGCACCAAGTCATATACATCTAAGTCAGTGACTAGATGATATTTTACATTTTGTATTTAAATAATTTTTTAGCTATCCTTTCAGAAATTACTCTAAGAATTTTTCTCTTATATTTCATTAATAAATATTATTTCCAATGTGAGCTTAAAACTCCATATTATTCTTTAAATATAAATTTGTTACTTAGAGTTAGGACTACAACAAATAATGTGTACACCTCCAAAACTAATTATTAATAAATTCCAAATTTAGGAATACAGAATTTAAACTGGCTTAGAAAGATTGCTAGAAAAGTAGATGAAGAGATTATCAGGTAATTGGGAAAGGATGAGTAGATAAATACATGGGTACATGTAGCAGAATTTTCCCTGTCTAATTAATTTAAACATGAATACAACAAGAAGCTTGTGATTGGACATGGAAAAGGGGGGCAGAGCTAAGGATTGAGAGACAAGGAGCAACAGGGAAGAAGGGCTAGAAGTAAAATGGAGGGTGAACAGGACAATTCAGATTCCGCCTGCCTTTAAATAGCCACAGGTAGTTATAGTGTCATATAGGGATAGAATAATTGGGATAACTTGTCTAGTCTAGGTGGGCAGTTAGTATCATTATCAATTGGCTCTGAAATTATTGTGTGGTCTTCTTGTGAACTGAGAATTTATTGATATAAAAATCTGACTTATTAATTATATGTTTCTAGAGTTTTGATTTACTGAGATTTGGGACCTCTGACCACAGAGCTTAGATGGCTGATAAGGTACTTCCTGGCTGCTCTGAAGCAGGAGTACCGGAGCTGGGAAGAGGCCTGCACAGAGGATAGCCTAGAGGCTGCTGGACCAGGGGCAGAGAGTAGCTGGGAATAGCACAGGATGGTGCATATTTTTTAATATTTCCCACAACAGGTAGATAAGCTACAGATGCATACCAAGCTTTACTGCAAAATATCATTCTTTGTGAAACTGTTGCTATATAACTAAGGATTCCAAAATCTTAGTTTGTGCCATTTAAAATAGAGCTACCAAGCTGAAATACTCAACCCTTGATACACCATTACTTCTACTACTAGTTTTATTTCCTCTCACAATGTGTGTGTGAGAGTGTGTCTGTGTGTGCATGTGTATGTGTAGTATAGATATATGTATTATGTTCATGTTGTGTGTGTGGCTGTGTGTGTGAGTATGTATAAAAATATGCATGAAGAAGACAGAGGTTGACATTGGCTTGTTCACTTTGACTTTATCTACTAAAGTAAGCTCTCTTGCTGAATACTGAACACACAGATTTAACTAGTCTATGTGGTTACCTTATCCTGGGGATCCATGACTACGTATCTCCAGTCCTGTGAATTCAGGTGCTGTTGCTAGTGCTGCAAGTATTCATCCATTGAGTCATTCCTGTAGCCTTACGTCTGACACTACTGACTACAATATTACTTGTTTCACAGAAAGTATAATTTCCATTAAAATTAACAGAAGGCATTGACTAAGTAAAAGCTACGGTGCCATGTTGGATTATGTAGAACAGGTATTTATTGTTTATAGCATTGATCCATATGACAATAATATGCATTCCAAGGACTTTTTGATCTTAGTAAACATACAATAAAGGCTTTGGCTTAGAGAAGAGGAGGATATGAATAATCCACAGACTCTTGTCTATCGGCAAAAGCTATGTTGTTTCTCCTAGTGTTCAATGTAAATGAATGGAGATAATATTTTCTACAATGGCAAGTCACTGTAATTTCCACTTGAAGAATCAAAACAAACATCAGTTATTTGCAAAAAGCATTTTACCAAATGTATATACAAATATACAGAAACTTTTAGTGGCTGCAAATATATACGTTTGAGAGATTCTAAAAACTAAACATAATGGTGTAACGAAAACCTCAATTCAGGAAATTAAACCTCCTGCAGAATTTTTCCTGCAGGAACAAAAATGGAGAAGAGCCTGAGGAAAAGGAGATCCAGTAACAGGCTCAAATTGAGATCCAGGTGGGGTGGGGTAAGGCCTGACACTATTACTGATGCTATGGTATACTTATAGACAGAAGCCTAACATGACTATCCTCTGAGAGGCCCAGTAAGCAGCCGAAAGAGTCAGATGCAAATATTTATACCCAACCAATAGAAGCTGGTGACCCTTGTGGTTGAATTAAGGAAGAAGCTGAGAAGGAGGAGAACTGTGTAGGAAGACCACCAGTCTCAACTAACCTGGACCCCCAGATTCTTTCAGATGCTGAGGCACCAACCAGGCAGCATATACCTGCTACAGGTATATGAGGTCTCATATATGATATGAGATCCCCAGCCCTTATACAGCAGAGAGCAGAGGATTGCTGGGTCGAGACTCACTCAGAGAAGATGCACCTAGCCATCAAGAGACTGGAGGTCCCAGGGAATGGAGAGGTCTTGTGGGGTAGGGGTGTAAGGACATCCTCTTGGAGATGTGGGGGAGGAGGTATGAGATGTGGAACAGTTGGCTTGTGGACCAGGAGAGAGATAAAGCCTAGACTGTAAAAACAGTGATTAAAGAATAAATAAAAGAAGAGAAAATTCTCATGTTAGTCCTCACCTCCTGAGAATCAATCCAGAATTGCAGCATTATAGTTACATCCTTTCTCCTTGGAATTTACTACCAATACAGCATACAACACAAACCCTCTGCTCTGGTTTCCTTCTCATCATTATATCTGAGCAATGGCTATAATTCTAGGTGTAGCTCTGACATTTCTGTGTTGCCAGCTAAGACAAAAACATATTCATGTTCTGTTTGTTTGTTTTGGATTGGCAATTTAATCTTTTGAGTAGTAAGTAGCATAAAGAATCTAGTAATGCATTTTAGGGATCATATGTTTGTGTGGTTTGTATAGACTCAAATATGTCTAGACTTGGTGATACTGCCTAACTCTCCAAAAGGAGAAAAATCATTTCCCATTTATGAGGGAACTAAGAGAAGTTGACTTTTTCCTTTACAGTGTTGGCTATTACTGATTTGGCTCCTTGTTCTTCCGTTCTTTTTGCTGTAAGACTTTCCCCTTCCTGCTTGACTCTCTGTACCTCTGTGTCTTTATTTCTATATCCTTTCTTTTGCTTTTTGTCTTGATTTTAGCCATACTGATGCTAGGCTTTTAATATCTCATTGTATTTTAAATGCACAATGTGATTATTTGTCTAACTCATTAATATTTTTTGAGTTAGGAATCAAATATGTTCTCATTATTTTCTGGGGCTACATTTCTTCTTACTCTTTTTGAGATCCTTGTATTTTCTAGATTTGCTAAAAACTAATTCCCTGGTCATGCTGTTCTTTACTTTTACCCCATTTCTTGATGCCAGTTCATAACCTGAGTCTCTTAATTTTAATAGAGTCTAACAAACTTCATGCCTCAATACGAAATATTTCTATTAGTTTGTTTTGTGTTTAGAGACATAATTCTCTGTAAGTGCTTGTGTGTATAATTCAAGGAATGAATGGTTTTGCTTGTTTACAAAAAGGTATTTATTCGAACCTGCAAGAATGATTGAAACACTATTTCCCCTCATTTGAATTATTGAATTTGTTGCATGTCAGTTGCATATGTAGATGAATGCTTCTGAATTCTCTTTCTTGTACCTTTTATTTTTTTGCTGAAATTCTACATTTTTATAATTATTAAAGATAATTAGTAGTATAATTTCTCCATTTTATTTAATTTGGGGATTCCTATATTTTTAAAATAAATTTTACACTTATAGGCATGATACACATCCACACTTCTGGAATCTTCACCAGAATTATATTTATGTTGCACATCAATTTGATTAAAACTAAATCTGTATTCAGATTGCATCCTTTATCCGAGGAGCATTCTGCACATCTTCCATTTACTTGTTTCTTGGATACATTTTTATTTCTTATCATAGAAGTATATGAAAGTGCTCAGATTTATTTTTAGGTCTCTAATGATTATCAATTATATTAAAATAATATTTTAAAAATTTTCTACTTTTAAAATGTCATTATAGCAATGTAAGTTAAATTTGTGCAGAGATATAAGAATTAAGGATATACGTGAATAAGTTTCTACAATAGCTCAATGTGTAGAATTTTTAATGAGGAATAAAGTTATGAAACACTAAGCTATGTCAGTGCTAGCTAATGGCATTCTAGCTAAGGTTTACTATTGAATAGATTATTTATGGATCTCATAAGTTCCCAGCAAGAACAGCATGTTTGTAGCCTTTTTGTCCAGTTTTCCTTTAGTGTCCCTCAGCTCAGGCTGCATAGTAGTTCAAACAGAGCAGACATATGTCCCCTGAGAGGTTCTGCCAGAGACTAACCAATACAGATGTGGATGCTCACAGTCAACCATCAGATTGAGAACAATGACCCCAATGAAGGAGTTAAGGGAAAGACTGAAGGAGCTGAAGGGGTCTGCAACCCTATAGAAAGAACAACAATATCAACTAACTGCCCCTCTCCCCCAGAGCTCCCAGGAACTAAACCACCAACCAAAGAGTACACATGGAGGGACACATGACTCCAGCTGCATATGTGGCAGAGGATTGCCTTATTTGGCATCATTGGGAGGGGGGCCCTTGGTTCTGTGAATGCATGATGCCCCAGAGTCCAGGAATGTTAGAATGATATAAGGTGGGAGTGGGGGGGGAGCACTTTCATAGAAGCAAGTGGGAGGGAGAATAGGATAGGGGGTTATGTAGGGGAAACCAAGAAGTGGGATAACAATTGAGATGTAAATAAATTAACCAATAATAAAAAGGAATCCCATCAAAAAATAGAACTTAAATGATTTTGATTATTTAATACATGGAGAAAAAGAAGCGTATTGACTATTCCTCTGAGATTATGAGCATCTAAGAACAAGAAAAAGTTCTATAGAAAAGCAACGATGCATAAGGAGGCAATGCAGTCATGGATCTAAGATCAGCCGAAGAATATGTGCTTGTGCTACATAGATAAAGGGTATATGAATACCCACCACTTACAACCATCCAGCAGGGGCCTGCCAGGCCTAAGGAGATGCCAGAGATGGCCTCTGAAAGCCAAAATAGTTGAAGTCTATTTGAATATTTGAATGCTATAATTTATATGTGATGCTGGGCTGCATCCAGATCCACTAGTAAGTCAATCCTTACTCACCTGTAGTGTTTGAACACAACTTCTGATCACACTTGAAATAAAATCTAAGCTAGGCGTACATAAGAATGATCTCTAAAATTTAACCCCAAATGGGCCTAGAATTCACTGGAAAATCTGAAATTGGAAGATGTTAGAAGTCAAGGATGGGAGAATACTGGAAGATGTTAGTGTAAGTAAAATTTTCATTGTTATAAGACTTATTTTGCATATATATATCACATATATGTACATACACGTCTGTTGTCTTCAAAGGAGAGAAGAAGGATTTGGATGAACCAGAACCTGAGATAGAGATGGTTGTGAGATGTCATGTGGATGCTGGTAACAGAACCCTGAACCTCTTCAAGGGCAGAAAATGTTCTTAGCTGAGGCAAGCATTTTCTAAATAGGACTTTAGTTCCTCAGAAAACAAGGCAAATAACTGATAAATAAGACTTGCTGAATCTAAGAGTCTGCTCTACATCAAATAAAAAATGGAAATTGAAGAATTTTGTATTCACTGAGTACTTTGACAACTGTATATCACCAAGAAAGTATTATCTAGAATACAGAATACATCAAGACATAAAATATGAAAAATCAATAACCCAATCAATGTAGGTTACATACATAAATAAATAACTTTCAGATGAAGAAATAAAAATGCTGAATTTAAACATTTAAACACATGTTTAATATGATTATCCATCAATGAATTTAAATGAAATGCAAAAAAAGAGTAATAGATTAAAAAAAACTACTATGAAATTCCATCTCATGCCAGTCATGATGGCGATCATTAAGAAAAAATAATGACAACAAATAATGGTGACAGTGTTAGTAAAAGACAAATATATTCTCCTTGATGTGAGTGCAAAATGGGACAGTCTTTATGGAAATCAGTGTGGAAGTTCTTCAAAAGCTAGGAATAGCACACCCATATGTCCTAGCTATACCACTCCTTTTCATATACCCAATGGATTCTATATCCCACTACAGAGATACTTGCACATCCATATTCATTGATGTTTCATTTGCAACAGCTAGGGAATGAAATCAGCATAGTATATTACAACCGACAAATGTATGGTAAAAATGTAGTCCATGTACACAGTGGAATTTTCTAAAACTGTAATGAAAAATAAAACTTTGTGGCAAATGGATAAAACTGAAAAATTATAGTTAGTGAGGCATCTTAGGCCTAGAGACACACATGCCACAGGTTCTCTCCCACATGTGTACTCCCATGTAGTACTTTAGATTTCTATATTTAACTTGGAGCATCTATGAAAGTAAGGAACATTGAAAAGTGCCATGAGAGGATTGCTGGCTAAGAGTAGAAGGTCCTAGAACATATCAGATGAAGAAGTTGAAAGGGAGGCTAACGTTTAAGAAATGAATAGGGAGATGGGAGAAACAAAAAGTGAGCTATTGCAAACCAAAACCATAAAGGTCTATGAAAACCAGTATTGAACATTTATAAAAGTATTGAAGGCCTCAACACTATACAGAGTACTATCTCAGAGAACTGAGAAAAGTTGGGAGCAGAAGAGACGATCTTCTCTAGGGAGCCCACTAATTGGTGTTCCAATGCCAAATGATCAGCCCTGACAAGTAGCCTTATACAGACTGAACAGGTTTTATTTAGGACCTAAAAAGACTTGCATATATGTATGCAATAACAATTTGTGAGAAAACAAGCTATGAATTTGAGTAGAGACGAGGGTTATACAGGTAGATTTAGAGGGTGAAAGGCAAGAGAGACAGGGGATAGATGTAATTATATTATAATCTCAAAAGTAAAATAAAAATAGAAAGATAATCAGAAAGAATATATGCTTTGTGGCTAGATAATGCTTTTGCTGGCTACTTTTACATTAACTTGACACAAGCTAAATTCATCTGAGAGGAGGAACCTCAATTAAGAAAATGACTTCCTAAAATTGGGCTTTAGGCATGGCATTTTCTTAATTATTAATTGATAGGAAAGGGCTCAGTTCATTGTGGGTGGTATTGTCCCTAGGCTGATACTTATGCTTACTAAGAAAGCAGACTGAGCAAGCTAGTCCATAGGAACTGTCTATGGCTTCTGCATCAACTCTAGTCTCTAGATTCCTGCCCTATTTGAGTTCTTGTTCTGGCTTTCTGTGATGATGGCCCACAATGTAGAAGTATAAACCAAATAAACTCTCTTCCCACTAACTTTCTTTCTTTTTTTAGGGTATTTAATTGCAGCAATAGAAACCCTAACTAATACAATGCTGTTGATAAAAGCCAAGGACTATTAAACAACAAACCAATTGCCATGTGCCAAATAAATCCTTCGAAATTGTTCCTAGAAGACAGAGAGCCATTCAACCACCAACCTCCAGAGGATCTTTCCATTCAGTTTAGTTACTCACCAAGGTAGTCTATGATACCTTATTGCTGAAGATAGTACAAACCTTGGTTATAAGAGTTATTAAAACAAATCAAGCTGGAAGAAACTTTGATCCTCCTCCCCCAAGTTAATGCCAACCTTCAAGACAGGATATACACACCGGTGAAATAGTTGTACACCTGTAAGGGAAATAGCTAACTGGTGTTTAATTAGATTTAAGGCTCATTTCATAGGAAAGAACCCATGCCTGGTACTGTAAACCAAGTTAAAAACACACAGGGCTGAGGTGATCATAAGTCCTAGGAGGGGAACTTATGACTGATGAACGCTATTTACATGAAACAAATGACCCTAACTCAATGAGGCTTTCTGACATTTTATGTTATCCCTGCTCCCATTTCTAGCTGCAAGTTTTGGAAATACTGACACCTCTATGTTGTACTTCTGTTTCCAATTTACAAAATGGTATTTGTAAAGACATTTTTTTTAAGGTCTAAGTTTACTCATTACCTGCAGAAATTGCATTAGTCCTGATGGCAGATAATCAACCATATTCTTTTATTCATTCTTCCAACAGGACACTTACCGAGACCTAAACATGATCAATTGTTGTCATTAACTTCTCCATGTACTTTAGACTCAAAAATATGAAATAAAATTGTATGGATATTGTTATTTATCAAGTTTTCACTTTAAATTTTATATTCACAAACAAATGTGATATTTGAAATAGAGTAAATGAATGCATGATTTCACAAAGTAGGAAGCTAAAATTCAAAATCCTTGAGACCCAGGCCTGATACACGTCATGGCTAAAATTGGCTATCGACTTCACTGCATGATGTAGGAGCAACTACAGAGACAGAAAGCTTCTGAGAGCTTCTGTAATGAATTTTATAAATCGAATTATTTTCAAGTAGAAGACTTACCATAAAAAGGTCACCATATTCTAGTAGCAGCCCCCACAGAAGATAAGGAGGAAGGAAAACAGAGTTTTATCTGCTATCATTACTCTCATGTATATACATATATATGTATATATGTATATATACTTTGTTCCTTTTGATGATTTTGACTAATACAGTTGTTCATATCTTTATTCATGGACTAAGGAGGCAGAATGCTGAGGGTTATCGCTGAGGGTTCAATGTATACAGAGCTTGCTTAGCTTACATAGAGGCCTAGGTTTGCTATCTAGGAGCACACAAACAAAGTACTTTCATGCCATTGTAACACTCAAGAGATGGAAAAAGGAGAAGAGAAATTGAATGATATTCTACTCAGTTACTTAAGATTTATGGCCAGTCTAAGATGCCAGAACTTGTTTCAATTCAGATAAACACAACCACATAAGACAACAATAGCTTGACAAAAGACAGACTGATAACTTGCCATGGCTGCATTTAGGATTACCTAAACATTTATTCATTGATTCAAAATATATTTTTCTCTCTCTATTATGCCAAACATCGGGGCTCTGCTAGGCATAAGAGAAAGCCTATGTCTTTAACCTCCTCAGCAATTCTGTGGAATCTGATAACCTAAATGAATTGAAAATTCCAAACTCCACATAGGTGCTAGAGAAATACATAGTGAAGGAAATCAATTTGGTAAAGGCGACTAATTGAGTTATGTAAAGGCTCATGTGGCGTGAGCAACCCTTCACAGCATTCAACAGCACCTTTCACACTACACTGGTGCAGCATCTGTTGAGGTGGGCCAACGTTTCTGTAAAATGAGCTCTGGAATGATGATTTAACTGGAGATCTAGCTCACAGGGTGAGGTATTAATTAGTGCTGGTAACATCAGTCAGCACTTCAATCATCTACAGATGAGACTCTAGTCCTCAGTGGAATAAACAGGCTGTTCAGGGGCTGTAGAAGATGAGTTCTGAAGGCTCTTCATGAAAAATTGATTTAATTGATTTTTCATGTTTATGCTCTAAGTCAATGTTTCTTGGCTCTTTCTAGTTGGAAGATCCCTTTTCGTTTTTGCCAAAAATATACATAAAAAAGGAATTTCTGATTCTGTTAGATTGAGGTGTTCAAAAAGTCAAAGCTCTCATAATATAAAGAACAAAAAGTTTATTTTTTGATTAATAATTCATCTAAATACATTTTTACAACTATATAACAATATAGTGTGCTGCTTGAGTTTCCAGGTGTGATTAGGACCGACCTCCTAGAGGGCTGTGGCCACGAAGTCTAGGTAAAAAATATTCAGGTACCATCATTTGCTAGTCAAGGATTGTATTAGAAAGATTGCAAATCAAGGATTGTATTAGAAAGATTGCATCACCTCTCTCATATTCAGTGTCTTTGTTTGTCCAAGTGCTCCCATCAAAACCAAATGCTACACAGCATTTTCAAGCAGAAATGTATGCTACCTATATGTGTTTATTCATGCCCATGTTAAACTTTCAAATAGATATACTGTCTGGTTTTGTGTGTCAACTTGACACAAGTTAGTCATCAAAGAGAAAGGACCCTCAGCTGAGAAATCGCTTCCATGACATCCAACTATAAGGCATTTTCTCAATTAGATATGAATACAGAGGACTGAGTCCATTGTGGGTGGGGCCATCCCTGAGCTGGTGGTCCTGGTTTCTATAAGAAAGCAGACTGAGTATGTCAGGGAAAGCAAGTTAGTATGTAGCACCCCTCCATGGCCTCTACATCAGCTACTTCCTCCAAGTTACACCACTGCTTGAGTTCCTGTCCTGAATTTCTCCAATGATAGACTATGATACTGAAGTGTAAAGAAGATAAACCCTTTCCTCAACAACTTGCTTTTTGGTCATGGTACTTTATTGCAGCAATAGAAACCCTAACTATGACAAAGGACTATCTTACTTATTTAAATGTCAAGCCAGTATTATTTTTAAGCTTAATGAGATTTATAATCACCACATCTATGAAAACAGTACAAAGTCAAGAAGTCAAATATCTTACAGACCCTACAGGCACATTCCATTCCTCTTGCTGTTACCTCTCCTGTTAAATATAACTACTACTTTGATGCTTTTTTCAATTCCTTTTTTCTTCTTTTGAAAAATTAATTATTTTATTTATGTACATCTCAAATGTTGTCACCCCTCCAGGTCCCCCTCCCAGAATTCTTTACTGCATCCTTCTTTCCCTTAGCTTCTGGGAAGATGCTTCCCCTCTCACCTCGCTTCTCTGAAGGATCTAGTCTCTACAGAATTAGCCACATCCTCACCTACTAAGGCTAGACAAGGCAGTCTTCTCCTACATATGTGCTAGGGGCCATGGACTCACCTGTGTTTGCTCATTGGTTGTGGATTATTCTCTGAGAGCTCCCACAGGTCCAGATTGGTTGACACTGTTGGTCTTTTTATGGATTTGCAATCTCTTTTGGTTCCTTCAGTTCTTTCCCTAGCTCTTAAATAGCTGTCTGTGACCTCAACCTAATTGTTGGGTATAAGTATCTGCATCTGTGTCAGTCAGCTTCTGGTAGAGCCTCTTAGAGCTCTACCATGGCTCTCTTAGACAGTTATGCTAGGCACCTCTCTGCAAGCATACCACAGCATCAGTATCAGTGCCCACCCATTGGATGAACCCTAAGTTGTGCCAGTCACTGGTCGTTCAATCTTTCAGTCTCTGTTCCGTATTTGGCCCTGGATTTCTTCTTGACAGAAACAATTCTGTGTCCAAAATTTTGAAGATGAGGTGGTGTTCTTATCTTTCCACTGGGGTCCCTGTCTATCTACTAGAGATGATCATTTCAAGTTCTGTCTTCCCATACTACTTTGATTTAAAATTTTTTAAATTAAATCTTCTTTATGTATTTGTTTTTGTCTGAGTATATGTCACATGTGTATAGGCGTTTACAGAGTCCAGAAGAAGGTATCAGAACTTCTGATGTTACATCCCATAATGAGATTCCCAGAGTGGGTGTTGGGAACAAAACTTAAGTTCTTTAGAAGAGAGAGCAAATACTCTTAACCACCTCCCACCTCCCACCCCCTTATTCAGTGACATCTAACAGGTAGAAACTACTAAGTGCTTTTGTACTCAGTAAACATGAGACTCTTTATGCATCTCATTTTATTTGCTCAACATTGAACTAGTAAGATTCACCTGTAATTTTAAGTTTATTGTATGTTGAGATTTTTTATTAATGTGTTCATTAATACATCAATGTGTGTTTTTTTAGGGTGCTTTGAAGTTGGATGTATCAAATTGCCTATAGTCTTTAGAAGAATGTGAAGATATAAGTGCTTTATAAATTTGCAGCTAGAATAGTGCAAATAATTTGAATAGAATAGAATATTCAAAATAATTTGAATAGAATAGAAATTTGCAGACAGAATAGTGATATCAGCCTCTGAGCAGAGATTCAACTGCCTGAGACAACGTAGAAGGCATGACATCATCATTCTTTATGCTTTTTTTTTCTTCTGGGAGCAGTATAATATCATTGTAGAAGTTCGAATTAACTTTGTCTTATCTCCCTATGCTCTATTTCCTTCTCTATAATAGGGGCTAATGAGATTATTTCTCAATTGGGTTTGAGGCTAAGTACTCCATATACTTTGTTTAAAATATACTATTACTTTTATACGGCTTTCATTATTCCTGGATATGTTATATATTCAATATTATGAAAAACAAAATTAGCCAATTCAATTATTACATGATTTCACTACATTAGTGTGATTAGACAATAATCTACAACTTAATTTATAATTAACAATAAGTAAAGTCTAATTAACTATGCAAGGTTATGTTTCAGAAAATAAAAATCAATATTATTGAAGAATTGATACTTTGGCTCATTTAAAGTGAAATAAACTACATTATGTTTAATAAAACCTGGACTGAGAAGTTACATGTAAATGGTACGTCAATTTCACGATGCTATGTGTTCCCTAACACAGCATTTTTTCCTGTAATTTGGATTCATAAATGTTGGTAAAAATAAATGATGCTAGAAAAATTTACATAAATCCAAGGAAATAGAAAGTGCAAACCTTTTCTAGTCCTTCTAGTGAGTGAGCTTAGGGCACTAACATGGTTTAATGATGGGTACAACTGTTAATTTAAGACCAATACGGCATATGGTATAAAGATTGGATGGAGATTTCCATTCCCAGTAGGATCAACCACTTTTAGATACACAGACAAGTCTCAGGAAAACAGGTGGGCTTTGACATCTTGACACCTGCCCTAGGTATTACTAGTCATCTAGGAATTTCCTTAAAATCAATTAACTGACAGGGAAATCAGTTTCTACTGTAAAGTATCCCATCTGCAGCAAAACTAGCATGGAGATGGCTAAAGGTGTGACGGTTAGAAAGTTTCTGACTACAATATAAGAGGAGTTTCAGTTTAATTCCTACTCTGGCACCAAGGAAATACCTGGATATTACTTTAAAGGTTACTGTGTAAATCATGAATATCACTTGAAGTAAGAATTAAGTGGTTGTTATTATCCCAGCTTTATTGTATTTTGTGAATATAAGGAAATGTATACAAGTACAAAATATTCACAATTTGCTGCAATGGCCTCTTTATCATTGTGACATTTATAATTTAATTCTTTGTTTTATTCTTTATCAGTCATATCCTTGAGAAAATAAGCTTTGCCCTTTTAAGTTTGCCTGAGGATATTTTTATTTTATTTATGGCATTTTTTTCTACATAGTAGATCATCCTGAAATTACTGTCATTGAACATATATGAAACTTGGTGATGATTCTCATGAGAGACATAATCTGAGATGTGTACAAATAGCCTTGTGACTGTCATTCTTACAGCAGGAACCCAAAGGTCAACCTTGTCTTCAGGGTGGTTCATTCTTTCTGCAGTGCTCTCTAAGCAGTTTTAGGACATCTATCTCTAGCCATGTGACTTAATTTCTTCCTCCTCTCTATTTTTTTCCTTCACTTTTGAGTCTGTATAAAATTAAAATATATTTTTGTTTGGAATCAAGAAATTTTTTTTCAAGCTTTATGTCCCAATTTTGGAGGGAAGGATCTTTTCTGCTTCTTTAATTTCTTTTCTGATTGTGGAAGATTAAAATAGAATCAAAGTACAAGATAGTTTCTAGAAAAAAATATTTCAAAAAAATATACTCTAAAAAATTAAAATACACATGAAGATCAAGTTACATAACTGTTACATATGTGCAGAGGGCTTAGATCAGTCCTATGAATACACTCTGGATCGTAGTTTAGTCTCCATGAGGCCCTATAGGCCCAGGTTAACTAACCTGGTTAATTATGTAGGTTTTCTTGTGGTGTCCTTGATCTCTCTGTCTCCTATGATTATTCCTCCCCCTCTTCTTTCTGATTTCCCAAACTCTACCTAATGTTGGGCTATGGGTTTTTGAATCTGCTTCCGTCACTTAGGTGAAGTCTCTCTGATGATGGTTATGCTAGGCTCCTGTCTGTAAGTATAGCAGAATATCATTAACAGTGTCAGATATGGGCTCCCTCTTATGCCATGAGTCTAAAGATGGATCAGTAATTGGTTGGCTATTATCTCAATTTCTGCTCCTAACAGTGGGAGTAGGTTGCTGTCTCTGACTGTTGCCTCACTTTGAGACCCTTTTTCCTTCAGGACTACCTCATCTAGCTCCAGTAGGATACACCTAGTCTTATTACAACTTGATATGACAATACTGGTTGATATCCATGGGTGGTGTCCACTTTTCTGAAGTGAAAGAGAAATGGAGTAGATAGGGGGAAAGGGATGTGTGGATGAGAAGGACTGGGCGGAGAGGAGGGAGGGCAATTTTTTAATTAATTAAAAAAAGCCACTGGTATAGTCTTTGGTTTTGGACCAAAACAAAATAGAAAACTCAAGAATGGAAATTTTTAATATCTTATGCTACAAATTACAGGATGTTTTGTTGTTTTGTTTTGCTGTAGTTACTAACCTGCTTTCCCTGATGTGATTTTCTTCTGCTTAATCTTCCTACCCAACCCATTTGCTGGATCCATAAGTTCAATTCTCAAGCCAATTTTTTACAATAAAAATCTGAATTGTTTTCATATATGTAAAATATAAAAATGCAGCATAATAAAGTTAGTGGGTCAGTAGGAGGACAGTCATAGAGGGAAGGTTTAGTGCTTAACACCTATATCCAAAAGAATTAAGAGAAACCAAGTTAATAACTAGGATGTGCTGCAAAATATACCGACCCGGAACATACTGTACTAAATATATGTTTATATGTCTCATATATGCAAATGAGTCCCATGTTATATAAGTACAAATGCCTACTGCAATCTCCTTTGATTTTTATAATAGAGAAAATAATGTTAAAATGCACAGTTCAAATGAAAGTATCAACTTAATGATATACCTTAAAACCCTAGAGTTAGAAGAAAACAAAGCCAAACGGACAAGACAGGAAGGAAGACTTAAAAATCAAGTCTTAAATTAATTAAATAGAAACAAACATAATAATTCAAGGAGAGATGGAAGAAAAGGAATAGAGGGAGGAAAACTAATACTGAAGGATCTCTGAAAAAAGCATGTATTTCCCAGCTTTATGTAAAACAATTAAAATTGTAAAACTTGTTTAGCTTTTTATGTATTCTGTTAGTTTGGTTATTTTTTTTATTTTTGTCTGAAAACCTGAGGCTTTCATGTCAGAATTTCTTGACTCTTTTGGCCATTTGAACATAAACAGGATGTTCTGCAAAATATATCAACCCAGAACATATTGTAACAAATGTATGTTTATACTTCTCATATCTGGAAATGAGTCCCATGTTGGATGACTATAAATACCTACTGCAACCTCCTTTGATTTTGATAATAGAGAAAATAATGTTAAAATGCACAATGACCACTTCAAATGGAAGTATCAACTTATATAAACAACTGAATCACATGATACTGTGGAAAGGTCAATGTTGTACACTGGTATCATTGCAAGTAATGCTGCCTTTACCTTTTGATGAGGTACATATTATCTATCCTATTTGAACCATGGTTATAGGAAAACTTTACATAACATGGTCTATGAGTCATGACAGACTGAATGATCACACTATATAATAAAATCCATCACTTACCCATAACTACATTTCCAACATGTAAGGTCACAAGATGACTCACCATGGATATGGATTTGATGCTGTAAATTAAAATTACTTTGAGATTTTTATCACTTTCTATGCCATCAGTGCATAGCCAATTAAATGCACTTGCCCTGTGCTGCCAAGAGTTACATTACTTATAATGACAGGCAGTGTGTCTTACTTTTTTCATGTCTTTATTTCTGAAATAGTATCCATATTGAGCTCTGATTTTGGTATCAGAACTTCAAGACTGATATTAGGATTTGCTTGCTTTTTTCCCTGTAATCAGTAAACACTAATTAAAATATCTTTTATGTATTAAGATATTAGAGAGAAGTAATAATATTCCCTGTCACCTTACCTGCCTTCTCTGCTTTAAATGTAAGAATCTCACTCTTACCTAATAATCACTCGGAAGAAGAAAACCGTTCAAGCTTTTGCCATTACTTCATCCTTCAGAAATGAAATCTTCAGCACTAAACTATACTCTGTACCACTTTCCATGATGTTGACATCAAGCATTTTCTGATGCTAATAAGCAAAGGAGAACCTAGCATCGTTTTCAAATATTTTTTGAAGGAAAGTAATAAACTTTATAGCTAATAAGTATTGTTTCTTTTATTCTGAAATAAATGGAAACTAAGAGTACTTTAAGCTTATTTGCAGCAAGTCTCAATAACAACAAAAATGCTCAGAATATTTTCTATTTGTTAATGGTTAATATGGTTTTTAAATGTAAATTACATTATACACTCTAATTTCCATGTGCTGTTATAACAGATGAGGGAGGTCTACCAGTCCACATGCACCGATAATGTGTATAAACAATGCTAAGTTATTTTTAAAATCTAAAGTCACTAAACTTAAATGGTCTGTCTTTTTCTTGCATTAGACAACTCCATGGATGCTTTGAGAAAAGGTTATGATTTTTCCATGATGTTAAGAAAGGCATTCTTGTCAGAACTACCTAAGACAGGCTCAGTCTTGTTAATGAAATAAAAAAGAGGGAGAGGTAGAGAGCATTTGGGGCTGCTTGACAAGAATCTGACATAGGCCAAGGTCAAGGAAATGGGGTGCTTGGAAGGAATATGACATTGGCCAAGGAAAAGAAGTAGGCTTCAGGCAGGAATCTGACATTAGGCTAGAACAAGGAAGTAATTTCAGGTAGGAATCTAAATCTTAGGCTAGAACCAAGAAGTAATTTCAGAAAGGATTCTAAATTTTAGGCTAGAACAAGGAAGTAGGCTTCAAACATGAAAATGACCTTGGGCTAGGACAGGGAAGTAGGCTCAGATACTTTGGTCATCCTGATAAGCTCTTAGAAACAGTTATCACTATCACAGGAGTATTCATGTAATTAAGTTTAATAATGCCTTGCTTTTTCTTTGACTATTTGTGTTTCTTGTCTTGCTTGTTCCTTGACTATTTGCATCTATTGTATTGCTAGACCCTCAACCTAGAACTGACCTTAATACATTCACATAATTAAAATGGTATAAAAGCATAAAGGAGGAGGGGGGATGGGATAGGGGGTTCTAGGGAGGGAAAATGGGGAAAACGGGATGACATCTGCGTTGTAAATAAATAAAATATCCAATAAAAATTTTGAAAATAAAAAGAAATATAAAAAATTTTTAAAAAGACAAGGTTGTAAGATAGCTGATGAGTGTCCTGGCTGCTAAAAGGGCCTGTTTGGAATAGTCCGTGCTAGATGATCATGTGTTACAAGTTCCAATGAACCATTCATATCTTATTCTGAAGGTATGTATTTCATCTGGTGCAGAGATAACTGTGGCTGGCTACAGTTCTATACCTGGGATTGTTTCAAAATATAAGAATTACTAACAATGATTGGCACTAAAAGCAAGACTATGATTGCCTCAATTGCTCTTTCTAGACTAAATAAGGAAGGTGCATGGGCTTCAAGAACCAGCCAGTAGAGGTTCTGCTGACTTACTCACCTAGTTTTGCATTATAAGGCAGAAAGTCTTATTTGAGTGACCTTGTCTTGCCTACATTTAGTAGTAATAGCTGAGAAGCTCATGTAGAAACAAGAAGCAAAGACTTAGTAGTTGGAGAAGTGTTAAAATTTTGAATCCACAATAGCAAATGTGATCAGATTTGAATACTTAATGTCACTCTATCTAAAATGCCCAGCATTTTATGTAAGCATCATTATTCAGAACACTATGCCCTTGCCTGGGTGTAATCTATTGATATCTGTTACTGCACAAATGTAGAGCTGCTTCTTGCCAGGATCTTCCTCAAGATAAATGGCCAAACATGAGTTTCCACAAATGCTTCTGGTATGCTGTTTCTGAATGGCCTACTACATTTTCTAGCTTTTATTTTATGTATGATGGTCCTAGCCTTGACACTAATTCCTTTTCCAGACAGTATTGTAGTCTCAGGGTAGACCTGGGGACTGATCCTGGGGCCTAGAATACCTGGGATTAAGATGTAACTAACAAGCTTGGTTCCTACTCTGGAAAACAAAACTGACATCTGAACCTTTTTGTAAGAAGTACTCTAAAAAATTTCAAATGCTTCCACGGTAAGAATGAGGATAGTATTAGAAACTTCAAACGAAACTTAGTCATAAACTTAACTAACTTTTATTTGCCAGATGTATTTGTCATCTCAGAGGCTTAGTGATGATTAAAAACTCACACTTTCTAGCTCTTTCTGAACAATAGCTGACTGGTTAATCTCAGCTGTTCTGACAGAAAGGCATCTCCAAGCTGACTGATTCAAACTAGCTTTTTTTTTTGGCTGAATTCCTTTGCTTGACCTCATAGTAACACTTGCGATCTTTTCTAATCGTCTGGCTCATTCTCATTTTCTGGTTCATTCTGTCTTCACCTGAAACCTGTCTCTGTAAAACCGTACTGGCTGGTAAAACTCTCTCTCTCTCTCTCTCTCTCTCTC
>NW_021604643.1:736051-747726 GCF_004785775.1 Grammomys surdaster | reverse complement strand
TCTCTCTCCCTCTCTCTCTCCCTCTCCCTCTCTCTCTCTCTCTCTCTGTATGTGTGTGTGTGTGTGCATGTGTGCATGTGCACATTTGTGTGTGGTTCTCTGTTCTTTTAACTGCTTCTCTTCCTCAGCTGTTCTCATGAGAGTTGGGTGTATCCTATCTCTGACTCATGGTAAATATTTTTCTGATTCATCACTTTGTCTGCCTCTCAATTAGATATCATTTTCAAACATGATTTCTTCCTTCTATAAAATAATATTACTTTCAATGTTTGAACTTAAAGGTGCATTCTAAGTGAACATCTATATTCCAGCCAGATTATACTGTCAATACAGGGCATGTCAGCATTCTAGTTGGATCACATAGACCTAGGTCTTTGCATGTGATCTTTTGCCAGAGCAGCCATATTGATGAATTAACCTTCCTCTTCACTTACTTATGTGAATCTTCATGCAAACAAATCAAAACAAATAACCAGAACAAGAATATGAAACCCACAAGAATGGCCCTTACTGACTGTCAATCAGACTTTGAAAAATGATTGTAAATTCTTTGTTACAGTTACCACTCACATTGTGCTCTTATATAGTCAAGTTTCATATTGGAATGAAAGACAAAGGTAAAAACGAAATGGAAAGTGACATAAATGAGAGATAGTAAAGTGAAATACAGTAAAAAAAAATTCTACCAATGAGCTGAACATGCTATACATGCTTTGAGGGCTGACCACTGGGCTCGTTATAACCATCTAGGGGCTTCATTCCTGGGGAAGACTAATCATCCATTGCTCAACAGCTTGTAATGCCTGTAACTTTGCACCTAGGGGTAGCGCTTTACTGTATTGGGGTGGTGGGGGAGGCATGTTAGGAACATATAACATTGAGGTTTTTTGAGTGCAACTTCCTTGTCATACATATATGGAGAACACAGTCTCGGAGTATATACCCCAGTCTTCAGGCTCTTATAATTACCCTGCTCTGTTCTTTTTGTGTGATGCTTCTTGAGGCTTATGTGTACGATTATGTTGAAGATATATAAATTTGGGTTGGGCACTCAACTGTCACATTTTCTGTGTCATTTTATGGTTTTCTGTAATTAACTATCTACTGTAAAAATAAGCTCGTTTGATGAGGGGTGAGAGGTAAGCTTATTTGTGGGTATAAAGATAATTATTTCAAATTAATTTAGAAATTATACTAGTTCAGGAAAGTAGTAAGAATAGCTGCTTCTTTAGATTCCATGGCCTCACCATGGCTTCTTGGCTACATTTTAATTCCCTCCTATTGTGTGCCTTACACCTAATTAGATAGTTGTTTGGTATTACCAAGGTATAAGTGTAATTACTGCATTGGGCATATCATGTTGGGCTGGTTATCATTGTAGTTTGTAGGCAACACATCTGTGTAAGACACTTGATTGTTGTACCCCATTGACAGCTTGTAAAAACCTGACAATACCAAGAGTTGGACCTCAGGGCAATGGACTTAGGCTAGCTCCAGCTCTATTCCTCCAAATCTAGTACTTTCCTCGGTAATATGGTCATCCCTTCAAGTTACTGAAGCAACCAAGTGCAATGACAAAAGTCACAACTGTTATAGGAGTCCCTTGGCTTGTGCCTCCACATCTGATCAAGAACCCAAAGGGAAAATTGCCTTCCATGCCATTGAAATATTTGAAAAGTAGCTGGTGCTACTGAGGGGAACATTACCAACTACTCTGTAAGACATAATTTTATTATACATTCATATGTATGTACAATATAAAATATATGCACATACACACATAAATATATGTATTTTAAGAAAGCTTATGAAATAGTTTTATTATGCCTTTTTAGATGCCCTTAATATTATTTGCCTGTATTTCTTCCCTCTTCCTCTGTATAAACCTTCTTTCTCCTCCTCATTTAAGCCCTCCCATCTTTCCTTTTCAATGCACTTTAGTCCCATTATTCCATTTGGGATAGCTGGATCTCTATCCCTCTCCACATTACCTTTGTGCTTTTCCTGATTTTTCAGTTACTTCAGGTTATATCTTAAATCTAAATTTTAGAAGCTAGGATCCACAAATAATAGAAAATTATGTTTTTTTTTTCACTCTGGATCTTGGTTATTACAATACCTAAAAAAATCAGCTTAGATGTCCATCAACTGATGAATCAATAATGAACATATAGTGCAGGGACACAATCAAATTCTATTCATTCATAAAGAAAAATGAAATTTGCAGGTATGGTTAGATAAGGAAAATACTATGGTACTATGAAAAACTCATTTTATGGCTGAAGAGATGGCTCAGAGATTAAGAGCACGTACTGCTCTTACAGAGGACCCAAGTTTAGTTCCATGTTGGAGAGCTTATTATCTCTGGTAACTACAAATTAAAGGTTTCCAACTCCCTTCTGGTCTCTGAGAATACCTGTATGCATATGATATTGATACACCCTGAATCAAACATAAGTAAAATCTTACAATGTTTTACTTCTATTAAACTAGGCCATCTAGTCAAACTGCTTCTTTCTATCTTCTGCATTGGAGGCAAGCCATATAAAGTGAATGTGCCATAGCCCATTCAATTTCAGTTTATTTTTATCCCACACAGTGTTAGACAATGAATAAATACTGCTGTCCTTCTTCGGTCCAATGTTCCTATTTCCTGATGCTCTTTAATAAACCTCAAATACATGTTTGTCTTGTGATAGATTGTGAGGGACAGATGTCCAAGTATAAATCTTAAGGACCTTTAAATATGCTATTTTATGTGACTGAAGGAATATTGTGAATGTAAATGAGTCACAGAATTTATTTATGAATATTACCTTAGATAAAGCAGGTAGATCTGTGTGATCCAAGGGTTCTTAAAAGGTGAGGAATAGGTCTGAGATAAATTTTTAAAATGCAATATTGTCTTTCTTAAAAATGGAGGAAAGAGCTGTAAGCCCAGGAATCCAGATAGTACCAAAGCTTGACAAGCAGGGATACATTATTCTCCCCGACATCCTTCAGAAGCATGCTGGTATAACCTTGATATTTTGAATCAATATATGGTAGTGTGTAGCATATACTCAGTAAATGTTCTAATTAATAATATAAGTAACATAGTAGATTACTATTTTTACAGGAATTACTACATTTTATTGATTAAAGCAAAATTTGTGTACGTATCTTTCATATTTCTTACCTCTAGAATTTTAAGCAAGTATATTTGTGCAATTTTGTAGGAAATTATAATACCAATCAAAAAGTAACAAGCATATGGCTGCCATTGGAACAATACATTACTTTTCTCCAAATCACTTCAAGGTTTTCTATTTATATTAGAGTAAATGTGAAAAACTTGTTACATTTCCTTTCATGTCTTGTGTGAACATGAACATTATTTCCCTTCTATGTTTTATTCCTTTTCAATTCTATTGGAGTATGGCTTTTTCCTTCATGCTTAACATAGTTATCCAGTCATCACCTTGGAGTAGAGTTAACCTTTGTTAGGTAGCCAAGACAATGAAATAAGTAGAACAACAACGTGATAATTAAGTCTAAGGGAATGTTACTGTGGATACTGACAACCTCTAGCAAAAGGAAAAGGGTAAGAGAATACAATAACATTACCTGGGATTCCAGTCTTTCCTCTTGTTTCCTCCCAACTCCAGTAGCATGTGATCATGAGATTTTGGAGTGTTTATAAAATGGAAGGTTAGTTGAAAATGAGAATGTATGAGGAAACTGTGGTCACTCATGATTTCCTAAGATTTTTGTTGTGATGTAGCTGTTTGGGGCCTGCATGTTTCCATAAATAACTCCTCATGAATGTTTCTTTAACTAAGTCTAGTGAACTCCTTTTTGTCATCGAGCTACACTTGGGTGGAATTTCTTCCTTCAGTCTGCCATTGTAGCCCTATCTAGGGTGAAATAAAATGTCTTCATGTTTCCCTAGGAAATGTTACATAAATAATCTTGTTCTCTTGATTCCTTTTATACAGGCCACCTTTTATTTTCATGTTCTAGGACACATTAGCACATATGTCAGACATGTTCTAATTCTGTGTATACCTCGTTGTAAACTTATATTGCTGACATAACTTATAGAGTTCATTTCTGCAATATCATCTAGTTTTAGTATAATTATACTTTGAAAAAAATATATTCAATATTTAGTCAATATTTATCCAGAAGATTTAAATATGTCTCACAAAACAGTAGTTTTCTTCTTTAAAATGCCATAATGTTCTTTGCTCTTCTTTACTCAATACATGCACTATATTCTATCATTATGCTAACATTTGATCTGTAATGTGAACAGTCAGTTTTTGGAAGGATTAATACAGAGGTTTATGTGTATTTGAGTTAATGCTGTGTTCTTATGCTTGCCACATCATATAATTACTCAGTAAGTATTTTAATTAAGAAAATAGCTGGCACAATAGATTAAAGTTTCACAGGAATTATTATATTTATATTCTACTCTTAAAGACAAAATTGATTCATATATCTCAATGGAGATATTGGAAAAAACATAATCTTATTAGCATAAATCAGCTTATCTGTAATAACAGAAATTGGTGTTTTACATATTTAAAAGTCTCATCTTATATTAAATCTTTTGATCCCCATAGTAGGCCTGTAATGTAGATATTATATTTATCTTCGTTTTATTGATTACAGAGTTGAATTTATAATAGAATGAACTTCCAAGTATGTAACAGAGCATTATCATCAATCAGGTTGGCTTTTACAATAGCCCCTGATCCTTAACCAAATGTTTCCCAGTGTATAAGATTGTACCTACCTGTTCTGCTGCACGTTTGGGGGCCACTATGTCCTGGGATGTTCTGCTGCTTTGGTCCACGTGTCAGGGTCTAACAAGAGAGAGAGTGGGGATGGAGGGGCAAGAGACGCGAAGAATAGAGACAAGACAGAGAGTCTGATCAAGTCTTTCTCTTTATTGAAAAGAAATCCTGGATATTTAAACCCTTTACCACGTGCTTTGCCCTCGTGGACAAGCACAGCTGAAGGCACTATGTCATGTGCCTTGCAGCGTGGAGACCATGTGCACCTTGCAGCTGGTGGCACTAAACAGCAAGACAAGATACGTGAGAAAAACAAGATGTTTGTCAGAGTGTGCTCGGCTGTTGTAGGCTGTTGAAAACAAGTCTGTTGTCAGGGTATATAGCTCGAAATGGCTGCAAAGATGATAGCTGCTTTCGGCTAGGAGTCAGCTCCCAACATAAGATAATTGTATGCACACTATTTTGACTTTACTTGATTCTTGGTAGGCAGACAAACATTGTAACTTTGTAGGAAATTCTGTGTGCTTTGTGTATTACTACTTAAATTATGAAGGATTTCATAGTGCAGTAGAAATGAGAAAGTAGATACATATTAAAAGGGAATCTATTAGATTGATTCCACGATAAGTCTGGACTAATGAGGCAATGCATGCCATCCCAAAGAGATAAGGAATATGGTAGTTGCTTATTGTTGTATCCTTGTGGATACAGCAATGGTCCAAGACTGTTGGCATAGGTAGAGACAATACTCCAGTCCACGCTGGAAGCCTGAATAAGCTATCAGTGATGGAATAAGCAGCTGTAGCTGTTACATAGTCAAAGTTGCTAAGAAGAGTGATGGTCATGAGTGCATCAATGTAAAATATCTTCCTTTTTCCATGTCAAATTGTTGAGGGCAATACCAAGATGTACTCGCAACATGTAATGTGGGTCTTCCCACATGAATTGAGATAATCAAAGCACCCCTCCATAGACGTGCTATAGGCTTCCCTTGTGATTCCAGGTTGTTTCAAGTTGACAGTTTCAACCACCACACCATTATCAAAGATTGTCCATGTGTCTTATAGAAACAGAAGGTCTTGCAGTTCTTATCTCATACAATTCTTTCAAACAAATACATATTATCAAGCACAGTTTTATAGAAATTTGATATTATAAAATGCTGGTGATATTATGGAGACACTATAACTCTGTTATGTCAATAGTTGGATATATGAGTGCTTTGGTCATTTTAAAAAACAGTTAAATATATTTCTATTATGGTAAGTCATCCTTATCAATGTGATATTCAATATTTTGTCAATATTTATCTAGAAAAGTTAAATATGACTTTTAGTAGAGACAGAAACCTAAATATTCCTGTTAGTGAAGATATAAGTGCATTGTCAAACATTTATATGAAGGAATCCTAAGAAGAAATTAAAAGCTACTTATACATCTTACAACATAGATTAATCTCAAAAGTTTGTCCTATAGAAGGCACAAAATACAGTTTCCCTTTCAAATGCCCTTTGAAGTTCCAAGTACCTTATTATGTAATACATGAAACCACAGGGAAGTGATGAAACCTTCTTGAGGTAGAACCTTGAGAGAAGTCTTTATGCCACTGGGATTGTGTCCTTGAGAGAAATATAGAACTCTGGTACTTTCTCTTTGCTCTTATTGATGCCATAAGAGAATTGACTACATGTTGGCATGTTTCTTTCAGGATAAGCTGCTTTATGTCTAAAGCAAGATAGTTAGACCAAGGACTAAGATTTCTATACTTGTGAGTCAAAAGAAATCTTTACTTTTTTATATTATCATTATTGCGGATATGTTTAGTAATATAAAGCTGACTAACACAAAAATATTTACAATTATTCATTTGCATATAGACATCATTTTATAAAAGTTCATACTATGAGGATTAGAGATAAATCTAGTAGCCACTTTCCTGCTAGAGCAGCATAATTTCTAACTACATTTTAAATATTATGATTCTCATTATTATTTACATTCTAAATATTATACCCACTCATATAAAAGAAGCCTTTCTTTACAACAAATAGAGACCATCATGAAAAACTGCAACTGGGGGTGGGGGGTGTAGTGACTAACAGATCATGTGGAGCCCAGCCACAAGAGAAACATTTACATTGCAGATCCTGAGTCAATGTCTCTGATAATATCAAGGAAGAGAGAGTGGAAATATTGTAAGAGCCAGAATACCAGAAAATGTAAGGTAAAACAGTCTTTCCTAAAAAGGGTATACAAACAGTACTGGGAATATGGCACTATTAATTTAGAAAGGGAAAAACTACAGAATCTCACCACTAGACAAAAAACTGCGGAGAATTAACAATTTCCCAGAGAAGAACTAGCCTCTCCCAGCGATGAGCCTCCTCTTTTGGTTTCCAATGCACAGTAATAAGCCCTGAAATCATACAAACATCAACAATGAAACCTGACTTAGTAAGTTGTATTGTTTTATATTTGTGCATACATGCATACACATATATAACAATAATACTCAAGATTAAGAGACTGTCAAGAGTAGGGGGAAATGTGGAAGAAATTGTAAGATAGGTAGCTGGGATGGGCTGGAAGGACAACAGGGTGGTAGGGAAAAGTGACATAATCTATTTAAATTAAAACCATGTTAAAAATAAGTAATAAGACAGTTTAATTGATTATTATTATCATTATAAAACATATACAGACAATAAAAATGTAATTATCAAAGCTAAATAATTTAGACACATTAAAAGTAAAAGAAAATTACAAATTTAATACTTGTTAACTATCAGATAAAAGCATTTACTTTGTTAGACAAGTAGACACATCGAATATGATTTCCATACCTAGCTACAAAATTTATTCTAGACTTATGCATCATTATTTTTATATGCTTTGTGGAAATGTTTTAGACAACAGACATTATTTTGCCTACTTAACAATCTTTTGCCATAAAAACATTGGAACACTATCACAAATTTCTAACTTTTACCCCATGGATAATATTTGAATTGACCAATTTCTACTTCCACTTCTTTTATCATAGTAAAGTCATTGTAATGTCTTCATGGAGCAATGCCCATGTTTTCCAACTGTTATTTCCACTTTATCTCTATCTCTGTTTTAGGATCTCATTATTACATGATATCCAGAGTCAATTATTTGAGCCACCACTCTGATCCTTAAAAGCCAGCAGTGGCTGCACACTGCACAACGAGTAAAATCCACACTGTTAACTATACATTGTAAGGAACTGTATGATCTAGGCAGTAGATAGCACCAATCTCATTTTAAGTCTTTTTTTCTCCCTCTCTCTTCTTTAGCTGTGCTATGCTTTGATAATTTTCAATGTTGTTAAATTCTTTCCTGCTTCAGTGTTCTCTGAACACATGTTTTTCCTCCTGCCTTTAATGTCTGGCCTCCTAGCTCTTAATCGGACTAGTTCTTTGTCAAACTGCAAATCTCACTGGCATATAAAGCTTTCTTTGCCTCTTTCCATAGATGGTTTCCTTTGGACATTGATTCTAAGATTATCAACTTTAAAGTATAACACATACAAAGATTTTATGTTTATTTTTTATTACCTTCATATAGATCTACAACATACATTATAGAGGGTTGACATTACTTTGAATTGATTTCAAATATATCATTTTGGGACCAGGCTCCAAATTCACATAGCTTTATGGAATATTGGATAATGTCTGTCCTACAGGGCAATTGGGTAGTTAGATTCTTTAATATGATATATATGTGTATAAACAATCATATACTTTTACTTGCATATATAAATATGTGCTTCACTCTTATATACAATTCTTGAAGAAGAACATGGATAAATTGTAATGTGACCATGTGGGATAAAATAAGGATATTCTATGTAATTAAGTTCTACATTTCTTCACATAAATAAATGTATATCCTCACCAAAGACTATTGTAAATAAAAATGTTACAATAGACACATGTAGAATTATATTCATGGTAACTTTTGATTTAGAGACATGGAAAAAAACAACATTTTTTATCCTCATAACAGATAACTTTTCTACAGAAAACTATGTGTTATAAATTCAAGGTTCATTGATTTTCTGAAACATTTCATCAAAGTGTCTAAAGTAACACTTGCCCTGTCATTTGGGTTGAAATCATCCGATCAAAATAGTGATTCCTGTTTGATGTCTTTAAGCCTTGTCGCAGCATCATTGATCATCCCATTAAGCTAAGATCATCTAGCTAAAAGATCTAAGGGTCAGTTTTCTACAATATATTTCTAGAATTGTTGGGCATTATTGAATAATTATGAGTGTAGTTAGAGCAAGCGTTGGTCTTCTTTATTATAAATATGGATGGAACCAAAGACCCTGCTTTTAGAAATTATGATCTTACTAAAAACCATTGGATGTAACCCAAATAAATGATCATTTGGTTTTAAAGTATCACTGCAAGTGTTACTGATGTATAAACATATTCATTATCAAAGTACAAAACAGCATGAAAAGAAACACAGGACATTAATTACTGTGATGCACTTAGTAAAATTAGAATGAACACATATACAGGCTACTTCAAACGCTATATATAACATGGAAAACATACATTTACGTCCTTAAGAATTACAGCTGTCCATTTGAATCACAAGATAATCAATAACCATTGTCACAGGGTCAAAGGAGATCCTTTTATCATTGCTTCCCGGCCACAGGATATCTTCACCATTATATTCCTTTGAATCATCTATTTCTTCCAAAATCCCTACTGGTTCAAGTAATTTTCAAGCTTCTCTATGAAATGCTGTCTCTACAAAGACTTTTCTAATGGAATCAGAAGTTAGACCTTTATTGGTAATGCTCTATTATCCAATAGACAGTAGACATCATGACTTAAATTTAGATACCTTTCTCACACTTAATACTTATAATGCTTGAAACCTATAAATGAATGAGGTATAAAATTAAATTATATAAATTAAACATGCAATTTTATTATTGTCTACAAGGAAGAGGGAAGAGTATTTGAACATGAATCCATAATAAGCCCTTACATAATTTAAGAGAAGATAAATTCAAGGATGATGATAGATTCATTTGCATGTTTGAAGAGCTCATATGTACTGTTTTATTTGTGTCTTTTTTGATTCCTAGCGTATTTACACTGTTAACATTTTCCTATACATATGTTAATGTTTACTCTAGTTCTTTGTTTTAGGTACAAAAACCAAGGTTCAGTGTATAAAATACAGTTAATCACTTATACTATCTCAGTCAAACCTGGGAAGCATGTTACATACTAGTGATCCTACACAGAGAAATTTACAAATTCAGGACAAGGGTAAATGAATATAAATTCTACTAACAAGCCACTTTTTTAACATGAAAGGGAAGACAGAAATAAAATCTATAGATGCATTAAAATAGCATATTTCTACAAAAATTATACAAACATCTATCTACCAAAGTGTCTCAGAAATTAAGTGACACTCTAACACATTACAAAGAGAAAATGATAGTCAACTAAAAGCTGACTTGGTGTAGGGATCTGTCTTCTAGACCGTTTCATTTTAAAATTCCTTCAGAAAATAAGGATGTCAGAAACACATCTCAGCACTATGGAGACTTTATATGGCAAACCTGTAGCCATTGTTGTGCTAAAGGAGAAAAATTTGTAGTATCTCCGCTGAAGCTGGCTACAAGGTAAGGGTGTATATTAGCCCAACTCCTGTTTAATATAGTACTTTAAGTCTTAGCTACGGCAGTAAGACAAGAGAAGAAAGCAAAATTACAAAAACAGGAAAAGAAGAAACCAAAGAATTCATATTAGTACATAACATTATTCTCCACACAAGAGACCTGAAAGACCAACAAAGATATGCCTATAAGCTTGTTAAGTTGTAGTCAATGGGTCAAGTTTGAAAACAATGTAAATAAGAAACATTCACAAAAGGAGGTTGTGAAGTTACGAAGTAAATATCCCAGCTAGTTATGGAAAGATTTAGAGAAAGAATTAGGGATAGGTATGATAAGGATGTATTGAATTCACATATTAACTTTTCAAAGAAAAATAAAAATTAATAAATACTGTTTTAAAAAATTAAAGAAGACTTTATTAGACAATGACAAGATCTCCCAACCTCATGGATTGGTAAATTTAATATTCTGACAGGGGTTATACATTCTATACAAAGCAGTCTGTTGACTCAATGCAGTCCCATCCATTCTAAATCCTAGAAGAGAAAGAGAGAGCGAGAGAGCGAGAGAGCGAGAGAGCGAGAGAGCGAGAGAGCGAGAGCGAGAGAGAGAGAGAGAGAGAGAGAGAGAGAGAGAGAGAGAGAGAGATTAGATTTAATTAGATTTATTAGAATGGCTTGCAGGCTCCAGCTTGTTTATCAATGATTGTCTAAATAATCCAGTAGTTGTTCAGCCCACAAGGTTGATTTGTCAGCTGGTCTTCTGTATATACTGAAATCCTGAAGAATTATGATATAATGCTAGTGAAGAGATAGACTTAACAGCAAGAGTGAGAGTAAGCAGGCCAAAGGAGTGCCAGCTTTGTTCTTCCATGTCCAATAGAAGGCTTGACCCAGATTAAAGATGGATCTTTCCACCACAAAAATTCTAGATTAAATATAGATCTCAAAAATCTAGATTAGAGGTGATTCTTCTCACTTCAGATAATTTAATTAAGAAAAAAATCCTGTCAGGTGTGCTCAGCTATTTAGCTTTTGTAAAATACCAGATGTAGTCAACTTGATGTCTGAGAGTATTCATCCTTAATCATACACCCTCCCACTCCAAAGTGGATAAAAACCATCAGTATAAAACCTGAATTGCCGAAATTGCTGGAGCAAAATGGGAAATACAAATGACAGGTATAGGCAAGACTTCTTTTTTTTTTT
>NW_021604643.1:630595-735651 GCF_004785775.1 Grammomys surdaster | reverse complement strand
TGTTGAATTTTGTCAAATGCTTTCTCAGCATCTAGTGAGATGATCATTCTTAACAGGGCCATATTTCTTCAGTCTCATTCCCTTATGAGTTTCTAATAGGTTTTCCTTTTATATGAATTGCCATTTATAGATTACATAATAAAGGTATCAGCAACACCTTTTGAGAATTATAAAATATATGCTCTAATTTATATTCCATCGCCATATGTATTGAATGTTGCTGTCAAACAGCATGAAAATATGACAGAGCCACTCCTCTTAATTTTTTATAGTGCAAGAAAATTTTGTCAACAGTTGTCCAAGTATTTAGTATTATAGAATAGAATTACACTATGTATTGCATTAACAGTCGTCTATTTTTCTTGAGTTAAATTTGTCTGGAACATATTTACCTTAAATTTCCCATCTCATAAATTCATAGCAGGAAAGAGATTATTATAAACCACATGAGAAATATTGATGTTTATTGGTGATTTATGAATTTTGCTCATGTGTATCGCATTCATCCAAGTATAATATACTGCACATAATTCATCATTGTGTTTGCTTTTCTTTGCTGTATTGTCATATCATGTTTGCTTTTCTCTCTGCATTTTTGCCTGGATTTATTGAGCTTTGTGAATCTCTTATCTACTTTCAGCTTGCTTTGTTGTTATTCTATCATATATAAGGACACTTTTTTTCTTTCAGAAGAAAATGAGTTTCCAAATGGTGATTTGTAGAATAATAACCTCTCTTCCTTGCTCCCTAAGTATCCTGCTTTGCATAGCCAAAGGGGCTTCATAGTTCTCATTGGGTATGTTGAGAATGTAAGATTATTCTTGGTTTTCCAGGTAGCTCCAAGATAATTACATAAGTCCTTAAAATGGTAAAATCTTTTCCAGATGAAATAAATGTATATGTGATGAAGAGAGATTTCCCCTACTGACTATAAAACTGGAGATAGGATGTCACCAGTACCCAGAGACTGTAGATTTATTTTAGGAGTCGTGAAAATTAGGGAAATAGATTTTCCCTGTCTTTGTTAGTGTTTCTTTTGCTGCAATGAAATAGCATGAACAAAATACAAGTTGGAAAGAAAAGAATTTATTTGGCTTACACTTCCATATTACCATTCATTATCAAAGGAAGTAAGGGCAGGAACTCAAACAAGGCAGGAACTTTGTGGCAGGAACTTATTCAGAGGGCATGGAGGAATGATGCTTACTGAGGGCATGGAGGAATGATGCTTACTGAGGGCATGGAGGAATGATGCTTACTGGGTTGCTCCTTATGACTTTGCTCATCCTGTCTTCTTATAGAATCTAGGACCTCCAATCAATTGCTAATTAAGAAAATGCCCCACAGACTTGCATACAGACAGTTAATATGAGGCATCTATGCACATACAAAAGATACAACAAACAATACAGAACTTTGTTTTTGCCTTTGGTTGCCACTTAGGACTTTTAGGAAATATTCTATTATTGAACTCACCACATATTCAGACAGAAGAATTGGCAGAATCAAGCTAAAATTAAGAAGCTCCCGATCTGCAGACTAGCTCTAATAGTTTCAGATGATGCTATGCTAGACGGGGGAGAAATATATCAGTAGTCCCACTCAACTGTAAAACCACGATAATGATTGGCCTGGAAAAATAACTCCAACTATGCTGTAAATACACTTATTTTGGAGATAACCAACAACTGTCTCATTGAATTTCAGGCTTACTCAGTAGGAGAAAATTGTGCCTAGTACTGTCAACTTGGCCAAATGTATGTGCCTGGAAAAGTTATCAGTCCTAAACCTTCCTTCTTCCATTTGTCTAAGCCAATGTAATTTCAAACAGTATTTTAAATAATTACCTTTATGTATACATATAAAAGTAACACTCAACTCTCACCAACAAAATATGTCTTTTAAATAAAAATAAACCATTATAGAGATCTAAAACTGGACAAAAATTAACATATATGACTGTGGGGTATCTAGTCAAGATCAATACATATACGACACAACCATCGTCTCTAAGGCTCAGGAACACAGAGAAATAAAGAACAAAAAGATTATCAGGACAAGAAGACCAAAGTTCATGCTTCAAAACAGTGTATTCTTTAAATACAGGGGAGTTGTATTAATAAATCTCAAAATATATAGTAGTCTAAAGAAGACAAGAAAGAAAAACTTCATTCTTAATAGATGAATAGTATTTCAACCACATTTTCTGTATCCATTTTAATTTGTGGGACATCTGGGTTGTTTCCAGCTTCTGGCTATTACAAATAAAGCTGTTATGAATATAGTGGAGCATGTGTATCCCTGTGGTATGAGGGAGGATCCTTTGGGTATATTCCCAAGAGTGGTGTAGCTGGGTCTTCAGGTAGTTCTATTTCCAATTTTCTGAGAAACCTTCAGATTGATTTCCAGGGAGATTGTACCAGTTTGCATACCCTCCAGCAATGGAGGAGTGTTCCTGTTTCTCCACACCCTCAATAACATGTGCTGTCACCTGAGCTTTTGATCTTAGCCATTCTGATTGGTGTAAGGGAGAATCTCAGGGTCGTTTTGAGTTACGTTTCCCTGATAACTAAAAACTTTGAACATTTCTTTAAGTGCTTCTCGGCCATTAGAGAGAAAATATCATGCTTAGTGAGGTAACTCAGACCCAAAATAACATGAATGGTACGTACTCACTAATAAGTGGATATTAGCCAAAAAAAAAAAATAATGTACAGACACAATCAACAGAATTCAAGAAGGTTAACAACCAGAAGAGTCCTCATGGGATGCTTCAATCCCACTTGAAGAAAACAATCAGAGGAAGCAAAGGTAGGAAAGAACTTGAGTGGAAGAGGGGATGGGGATAAGAAAAGGGGAACATGATTGGGTATGGTGGGGAGAGACAGGAGAGAAGCCCTGAGTGCCAGCAGAATGAATGGAAATATGAAACCTTAGAGATGGGAAGTGCGAGGTGGGAGGACCCTGTATAAGCATCAGAGACCTGGGAGGTGAGAGACTCTCAGGACTCAAAGGGACTGTCCTTACTTAGATGAAATGCCCATTAATGAGTCCACATTCAGTAGACATATGGCATCAAATGGAGAAATAATGTTGCCATCCCACAGTCAAAAACTCTGACCCAGAATTGTTCCTGTCAGAAACAACTGCAGGGACAAAAATTGGGAAGAGTCTGAGGGAAAAGAGGTCAAGTGATCAGCCCAACTTGGGATCCATCTCAAGGGGAGGCTCCAAGTCCTGACACTGTTACTGATGCTATAATGTGCTTACAGACAGGAGCCTAGCATGATTGTCCTGTGAGAGGCCCAACAAGCTAACACCCAGCCATTAGTCTAAATTCAGGGACCACTGTGGTGGAATTAGGGAAAGGCTGAAAGAATTGAGGAGGAGAAAAATATAGATACTGGAGATGTTGGAAGTGGAAGAAAATGGGTAAACGTGATGTATATACAAAATTTATGCATGAAATTTTATGTATGTCTTTTATAGCATATTGTAATATTTTCTAAGTTTCAAATTCTGTTGTAAGAATGATTTGATCTAAAGGTTATAATTCTAAATATTTTTATTTTCACTCAGAGCTAGTATTGAAATAATCCATATACACGTTTCTCTATCCTTTTTTTAGAGTTTCTTCTATGAATTTGAAGACTGTGATATTCACTGTTAAGATTTAGCTCATTTAGAGTTTGTTTTCATTTGTGTTATTTGATGCAGAAAGAGTATAATCATTGACAGTGCCTGGACTAATCATTGAATGTTTCATCATTCTTGGACAATTATGATCACAGACGTTTTAATAAGCTTAATCCTAAGATATGCTTGTGTCTGTGTATGGGCTCTCTTTGCACTTTGAATTCCTCTTTCCTGATACTACTTGTCTCTTTACACTAATTCATAAATTATTTATTACTTAAGATAAATGGAATACAATTCTCCTTGCATAAAATCCAAAATGCTTTTGTGAATGTTTTTCTATTTTACTGCTTGTTAAAATGTCCCATAAAAAGTTTGTAAACATCATTCAACATTGTTTTCACATTCTTATTGAAATTGTTTAAGTGATATAAATTTATATTAATGGATAGTTATACTTTCATTTATGTTTATAGTGAATTTATTCATATATTGGAGTGTTTTTATATATACTTCAGTAGAATTTTAGGTTATTTTCCCTCAAATTTCATCTAATAATTCTTGTAAGTCTTGGTTCAGACTGTTTTCAAGTTTAGATTTTGTGTTAAGATATTTTATTATATTTCTGTTTTACATATCTCTCTATCTCTATATATGTAAATATATAGATACACACACACACACACACACGCACACACACACACACACACATATATATATATATATATATATATACACATATGAGGATGTATACCTAGATTTATATATTAAAAATAGAAGTAGAAATGCAATTATGAAAATTTGACATGCATACATGTGTATTCTTTATACTCTCTCTGAGTACATGCAATTTTATGTGACACTGCTATATGTACAACATTTTCCTTAATACCCAATATCCAGCACCTTATTCTATTCCAATTACTATTCACTTATGTATTTTTTTATATAGGATTGACCTCACTCAGACTTCTAATTTCATTCTAAATACCAAATATTTACTTTTTAGTAGCCAGACTACATGTAAGTTGTTCCAAAACCTCAACCATTAATATTGTGTGGGATTTTCTTTTTGCATAACAAATACTTTGCGTTTTTAAATGAGTTTCACTCCATTTCTTCTACAGAATTAATGGTAAGCACCTCTACTTGTTTTGTAATCTTGTCTTTTCTCTACATATGCTATACATATATTTTGCTAAATTTGTGATTCAGGTGAGTCTCAATAGTAATAATTATTAAAATATTATATAGTATTAGATATTATAAATAATTAGATATTGGATATTATAAGTAATAATAATAGACTTAACAATAATTTGACTTATATAGAGGTCTCATTTCATTCTTGAAAATTTAAATGTTGATCCATTTTTTACATGTATTACTGTGCATTATAACGGTCATTTCTCATACAATAGTGAGACTGTCTTTCTTTGATGCTTATCATGTTATCCGATACATACTCTTGCCTGATTTTGTTTGTATTGTTCTGATCTAGTTTGGATGTTGATGATATACTAGCTTCTTAAAACAAATGTGGATTTTCTCATATGTTCTAAATTTAAGATATAGATTCTCTGAGAATAATGAGCTATAGCCTGTTAAATAAAATATTTGACTCTTGTGTGAAAGATTTCATGTTAAGTGCATGGCTAGTAGATAGCAGATGAAATAATCCATGATTTAAATAGATCCTGTGATATAGGGGAAAGAAACTAAACATAACTGGGAAGGAAAATTATGAGGATTTATTCTGATGCAAATCTGTATTTCAACAGAGCCCAGAGGTAGCTCATCTACATTGTATTTACTGAGTTTATGAGTTATATGGGTTTCTATATATTTCTGAAAAATATCTAAATTAATACTAGTTATTGTCCAACAAAATGTCTATTAATTTGTAAGATAAGACATTTATTAGTTATGGAATGATGTCTGTGAATGAGTTAGGATATATGAAATTTAAAATCCCAGTTGTAAGAAAGAGTTGAAAAGTAACCAGAACTTCATCTACCCTTAGCTTACCATATTAGAGAGAAATTCTCATTCAGTTTTACAATATGTTGATTCCTTCAAAGATATAGAATACTCAATCTAGAGTATTGCTTCACATAGATCATACATATATAGATTTTTTATACTGTTCTGTTGCCTTTGTTCCCTATCCAAAATCATGTAATAGAATTTGAATATGCATTTACTTTCCTTGGGAACTGGCATTTGAGAAGATTTGCCCAAGACAACAAATCTTAAGAATTTCATGCAGGATTGAAAATAATCTTCAACCTAAATGAACATGTTGCCATTTTGAAATAGTTACAGATGCAGACTGTCTGCACATACACACATGGATGCCAGCAATCTGAGTTCTGTATCTAATACAATTTTATGTGTTTATATACAGTTTGTAATGAAATATTTCCTAGCTAAAATAAATACTTTGGATTTGAATGACTGTGATATTGATTAACTCTGTGTTACCAACTGAACTGCAGAGAACAAACCCCATAATTTTAGTTTCATTTGCATTTTGAGTTCTAAGATACTGGATACTGGCCATATCTACCTATGAAATTAACACTTTAAAATCAGGCTAAGCTCTATACAGGGTCCATTCATTTGCAATATTAAAGAGTGAGAAAAGGCCTGGCAGCATACATACCTTAATCACTATGGCCATTGTGAGGCTTGCTGGGCTTATAGGAAAAGGCTGTCTGAAGTGTGTACTGATGAACTGTGCTGCCACCCAAAGCTCAAACTGTTTCTTCAACACATCTTCCAGATGGAATTCTGATTGTTGGGTCTTGTGTAAATGTAGAGTCATATTATGATTGAGAGATTATGACTGTGTCAAATATGGAAATCTCAAAGTCTCACAGAAGGTGTTGGAGTTACTGGATTTAGTGGGTAGGTCAATTCTAGCTGTTCTATAGGGAAGCGGTTGGATAAGCACTTCTAGGTCAGTCACATCAGGATGGAGAAGATGTGAAAACACAAAATGAATAAAAGTGCATCTAATCTATATTAAAAATGTATGTTTTGGTGAGAGAAAATTATAGTAATTCACTCACTTTACTTACACCCTACATAGCTAAATATTTTATTAATATATTTGATACAAATGTGGTAAGTTCATATATATTTATAGAGTATAGAACACTAGGTAATTAAAATGAGCGTTTCAAAGCATGGCTGTTTTAAGCAATAGAAACACATAATGCCAGATTTACAATATGAATATGTGTATAATAAAAAATACACACACGTTAACATATGCTTTATATATACTTAATTATTCACTATTAATTTAAGGGGATTTAAAATGACAGAATGAAAGGGTAGGAGAGCTCTTTCCGTTCCCAGCGCAGCCATGGCTCGTGGTCCTAAGAAACATCTGAAGCGCGTAGCCGCTCCAAAACATTGGATACTGGATAAGTTGACTGGTGTGTTTGCTCCTCGTCCATCCACTGGTCCTCACAAGCTGAGGGAATGCCTGCCTCTGATCATTTTCCTAAGGAACAGATTTAAGTATGCCCTGACTGGAGATGAAGTAAAAAAGATTTGCATGCAGCGATTCATTAAGATTGATGGGAAAGTCAGGACCGATATAACCTACCCTGCTGGGTTTATGGATGTCATCAGCATTGACAAGACTGGCGAGAACTTCCCTCTGATCTATGATACCAAGGGTTGCTTTGCTGTTCATCGTATTACACGTGAGGAGGCCAAGTACAAGTTGTGCAAAGTGAGAAAGATCTTTGTGGGCACAAAAGGAATCCCACATCTGGTGACCCATGATGCTCGTACTATTCGATACCCTGATCCCCTCATAAAGGTGAATGACACCATTCAGATTGATTTGGAGACAGGCAAAATAACTGACTTCATCAAGTTCGACACTGGGAACCTGTGTATGGTGACTGGAGGTGCTAACTTGGGAAGAATTGGTGTAATCACCAACAGAGAGAGACATCCTGGCTCTTTTGATGTGGTTGACTTGAAAGATGCCAATGGCAACAGCTTTGCCACTCGGCTTTCCAACATTTTTGTTATTGGCAAAGGCAACAAACCATGAATCTCTCTCTCTTCCCTGAGGAAAAGGAATCCGCCTCACCATTGCTGAAGAGAGAGACAAGAGGCTAGCGGCCAAACAGAGCAGTGGGTGAAATGGTCTCCAGGAGACATGCTGGAAGAAGTATTTGTCCCCTTCCTGCTACATGCCTTTCTAGGCAACATGTTAGATTAAACAGCATGGTGAAACTAAAAAAAAAAAAAAAAAAGAAAAGAAATAGCAAACCCACTGCACCTCTTCAGATTAACAGTTAGGTATTACTATGATTTTCAGTACCTTAAGGATATTAAGTTCTCAAATTACATTTTATGGACAACTAATGAATACTAAAAATATTGCATATTAGAAGTGATGAAGTCTATTGGCCAGAATATTATAAATTATTAATAAGTTGTGTTGAGCAAGTTTAAAATGCATAATCTCTAGAATGCACATTTTCATTACCAACTTCTTACTAAATAAATGTTTGCGACTTTAAGTTATAGAGTAGATTTTCAACTCTTTTCATTAAGAAATATCAAAAATAATCTCTCTGTGTGTCCCTCTCTGTCTCTATCTCTGTCTCTGTCTGTCTCTCTGTCTCTCTGTCTCTGTTTCTCTGTGTCTCTGTCTCTGTTTCTCTCTCTCTCTCTCTCTCTCTCTCTCTCTCTCTGTTTGTGTGCACGCCCACGTGTGTGTGTGTGTGTGTGTGTGTGTGTGTGTGTGTGTGCATCTGCATGGTCTATGTATGTATACATATCCATGTGTGTATATCTATGTGTTGGGAAAAATGGGCAGGCATGTGCTTATATTATCAGAGGCCAGGATTGTGTATCTTCCTCAATTACTTTCTACATTATTTTAAATAGACTTTATCCCAGTTATCTTTCTATTGCTATGATAAAACATCATCACCAAATCAACTCATTGGGAAAAGAGTTCATTTCAATATATACTTTATCATGCATTAGGGTAGAAACTCAAGGCGGGAACTGAAGCAGAAACCATGGAGGAATGTTACTTACTGGCTTGCTCCTTGTGGCTTGCTCCGCCTGCTTTCATTTATGATCCAGGTCCACCTACCCAGGGGAGGTCACTGCCCTAAGTGGGGCATGGTCCTTCTAGATCAATCATTAATCAAGAAAATATCCATCAGACATACTAACAGACAATCACACGGAGACATTTTTTCAGCAGATCTTCCTCTTCCGAGATGAAATTAGCTGGTATCATGTTGGCAAAAAACTAAGACACAAAGAATCTCTCTGAACATAAATCTTACTGATTCTCCTAGACAGAACAACCAAACTTGGCCTGAGGTAGTGGGGTCCCCACTATCTTGGTTTTACTAGAACTGAAATTAGAGGTGGACATTACCATGGCAGTTTTAACTGGATGCTGGAGATCAAACTCAGGTCCTCTTTGGGTATCTATCATGCAAAGAAATATAGCAAATGGTCTAGATGCTTTAAAACCATGGGTTCTGGTAAATGCAGCAGTGGAAAACAGTGACAACTAGAGTAAACTGTTTAAACCATTCAAATTTGACATCACAGGTAAAGCAAAAACATTAAAAATATAACCAATGCACAGTTTTCAAAACACATTACAACATGAACCCATCAATAGATAAGCTAGACAAACGAGTTACAGAATTACTCCTGTTGATCTGTGACCATCTGGTGGTGGGGATTAAGACCTCTCTCCATTAAATAATACAGTCTTATCAGTGTATTTTCATCCTCCTCCCTCTCATACCGTCTACACTGAGTAATCACTGTCTTTTAGTTTTAGTGCATATAATGTTAGTCAGAGCATGATTTTGAAGATGAATAACATGGGGCTTGGATTCTTTTCATGTTTACCAATTATACCAAATATGAGAATATATGATATTTAGAATATATGGACTTTGATTCTAATTTTAAAAATATGTATTCATTTAGAATTCCATTCGGGGATGGTCTGAGTGTGCATGCATTTCACAGTGCACCTGGACATGTCAGAGGATAACATGTGGGAGTTGACTTCTCATCATGTGATTCTCAGGTTTAAACTATCTTTCTCTCAGTCTTACTGGCAAGAGAGAAAGTGGAGGCTTTGTGCAGAGCATACTGTGAACTCAGTGTTCAGTTTCTGAAGCTTGGAAGCACTTCCTCTCTAAGAGGCTTGGGTACGAAAGAAATTGATTTTTTACAATGGGCAAATCATTTTCTGAAGAGTGATTTCTAAATGCCTTTGGAGTATGTGAAAGGAGGGCACATACATTAAGATGGGTGAAAAAAATCAGTGAGGGAAGAAGTACTGAGAAAAAGAAAGAACTGTAGTGTCAGATGATCAAGTTGCCTAGTGATGTCCCTGTTAGACCACAAGAGTGAAATGTAAATGCTTTTATAGATAGAAGTTTGTCAACTTGTCATGACCCACAGGTTGAGAACAACTGTATAAGCTAATGTTGAAATGTTATAAGCAGAAGTGTCCCTGAAACTGGGGTATGTTCAGAGAGCCTTACACTTGGTGGTGCTTTTCTCTGCAGCATCTCATGGGAGGCTCTTTTTCCAGTTCCCAGTATAATGACATCAAGCTTCTCCCCGTGGACAAATCTCGATGCATTAGTTTGCAAAGTAATCTATTCAGGTGACTCTTCTTTGTTTTTTTATTTGTTTGCTTGTTTTGGGGTTTTTTTTGGTTATTAATTTTTGCTGTTGTTCCCTTGTTGTTTATTTGTTTGTTTTGTTATTGTTTGAGGCAGGATCTTACCGCCATATCCTTGGCTGTCTTTGAACTCACTATGCAGACAAGGCTGTCCCCAAAGTCAATGGGATCCACTTGCTTCTGCTTCTACATCTGTGTTGGGATTAAAGGTGTGTATAATCACACCTACCTCAAAGGAATGTTCTAATGTCACTGAGTGTGTGTGTGTGTGCGTGTGTAGATTGTGCAGTTTATGTGAAGCAGCTAACAGTGGGAATTCAAGATACTCTCTTACTTTTTAACTCCTTACAATCTTATAAGCCTGCAGTTCTGAATTTTTCTAATGCTGTGACTCTTTAATAGAGTTTCTCATTTTGTGTTGACCCCCATCATACAATTATTTTTGTTGCTACTATAATTTTGTGACTGTTATGAATCGTAACGTAAATGTTTTTATAGATTGAAGTTTGCCAAAAGGGTCATGACCCACAGCTTGAGAACAACTATAAGTTATGTTTTATTTAGGAATTGCAGGTATTTGTGAAGTTTATAGAAATTAACTCTAATGTCATTAGGAAAAAAATACCATTAGTTTTTATACAGCCACTCTTCAGTATAACTTTCACCTATGACTTAAAAACATATGCTCCTTTTGAAAATATTCATTAACCTTTCACATGATGTATAACTAGCTTCATCACAGTGGATAAAAAACAAATCCCACTTAGAGTTTTGAAAGAGAGACCCAATGGGAAATACACAAATGGTAAACTCTACCGAAGGACACAAAAAGGCCCATAAAACATCAGAGGGGTTATGGAGGTCTATGGATTTTAATTGCTGTGTGCCATTGGGCCCTTACAAAGCAATCAAGCAGGCAATCTCCAAAGACATTCCTGCCATAATACATTTAACAACAGAGTTCTCACCCCGTCGGCAGACTAGGGTTTATGAAGGTCCCAATAGCAATTAATGACCTTGTACTCTAAGGGGAGTGGGGAGAACTGGGAGGAAGGGTGGAGAGAGAAAAAGAGAGGGAGGGTTAAACTAGCTCAATTTTGGTGCATAATATGAGCATAGACATGAAATTTTCAAGAGGAAGCAATGTAAATACCACTATTTTTTGTTCTTGGCTTTTCCTTTAAGGCAGAATTATTTTTTTAAGCATTAATGAAATTGATTGTCACTTATGAGATGGTTTCATATTGTTTTGAAAGTTGAAACAGTTAAATTGATAGACATTTTTAACTAGAATATAGTATATCAATGGCTTTAATATAAATAGCTGGTAGGTTTCCAAATATTTTAAGTACTCAATTTTGGCTAAGTCTAATGTCAATGAAAGGGGCTAGTATTAGTATTTCTAATTCCCTACTTTGTATTACAGAGTATATTATTGAATCTGATTCGATGCCAGTCCCTTTATCATTTAGAATTAGAACACACAAACATAACAGAAGGCTGTAATTCTTATCAGTGACTAGACTGACATGCAAATGTGGGGTTTTCTTTTAAGATTCTGAATGTAATGCTTCCCCTTTCTCTAATCCAGCACTAGAGCTAGAATCATATAACTATGTAGGGAGAAAAGTCCTTTTCTATAGTAGCTTTTGGTATCAGTGGTTTAGGTTTTTGGATGCAATGAAAGTGCTTACATAATATGTGTCCTTGCTACCTCTTTTGGGTCTGCTTTGTTAAGAGCTTTGAAATGCCCACTGAGAAATGTAAGCACTGTTTGGATAATCTTCCTTCCCTGTCCATAGAGACCTCAGAGACTCTGAACACAATGCTTTTTCCTCCTAGTATCCCTGTTTCCCTACTGACTAGACCCACTGTTCTCCAGAGAACCCTGCTCAATAGCCTTCTTATTTAATTTCCATTGGTTGTAGCTAGTTTGTCATCCTCACAATTGGGCTGAGATCTTCAGGACTCAGTTTCTGTCTACTGCTTCAAAGAGTGGAATCTGGGAAAGGGATAGTTTAAACAAAGTTTCTAAGACAAAAGGAAAAAATAGAAGGAAAAAAAGAGGAAGCCTTGAAGAATTACATGAACCTCCCTTCAGACTTCTCCCATTTAAGCCCATTTCTACCTTGTTCTTTTGTGGCTTAGATTTTGGTTAATTAAGAAATTTCTAAAACCAAATTATTAGTATTTTTCATGTCCTCTACTACATGTATCTATTTCAGTTTGTTCTAGACATTACTTTTAGAAGTTCATGTGTTTGTTATGTTTACTCTCCAGAATACTTGTGACTGATAAACACCAGTCAAGAGAGAGCTCCATAGTCAGACACTATAAAACTATTTCCTGAAATTTGCTACATAAACAAACAGCTACATGAGGAACATATTACAGAAACCATCATCCACTGTATATTATGTGATGGATATCTTGGTACTATGTGTTATTTTTCACACCATGAGCAAGAAGTACGGGTGACAACAGTAACACCATCGATTTGTTTGATTTTTCAGGATCAGAGCTACATAAGAATCATTTTTTGTGTCTAATCAATATTCAAATACTGTGGAAGAATTTGCACAGGCAATCCTGTGTTGTAATCTCACACCTGTACACCTGAAAAACTAGATTGATTTGAAGTATAACTTCTAGCTCGGGACTCACTTGGAGCAACATGCCAAAGACCTCACTGTAAATAAACAGTGTTTTTCTCTTCCACTGTAGGCATATGGACCATACCACCATTGGAATTGGCGCAGAACTGGTGAGGTGGAGCAAGTTCAGATCCCAGAAAGTTCTAGCTCCTTCCTTGTTTCTGTGCCTGCCCCAGGGCATGTACCCAGATGACCTTCAACATCACAGGGAGTTAGTCAAGTATCTATCACCTGCAATGCCTCTCAATGCTAATGAAGTGTATCAGTAGTCTTAGACTTCAGTCAATGACCTTTCCCTCCTTGGATAATCTTACATCCTTCTCCCAAAACTGGATAACACTTGGTTCACCCTAATAAAGTATATGTGTTCAAACCCACCCCAAATAAAGAAATACAAACAGGCTAAAATCCTCTCAGAGAGCTGCTTTATTAAAAATTCTTGGAGAAGTTCTTTAATCTAAAGGACAATAACTCTGCTTCACCTCCTCCTGGCCTGGTGGGCAGTAGTGTCTGATGCCATAGAGGGAAGAGGCAAACTGCAGACCTCACCTATTCCAGAATAATTTTTGCCTGTCCTCTCCAAGACAGTGCCCGGCCACCCTGAGAGGAGAGGCAAAACCCAGTGCCACAACCCATCATCATATGGCAAACCTTCCAGTTTCTCGGAGGCTTGCCTCCTGATGAGTGAATGTTACCCACCCTCAAAGTGGTTCAAAGTCTCCCAACCATGGTTCTCTTACCTCTCTTGTCATCCAAGTTCTTCAGAATGTGCATAGCTCTTGTCACACAAGCCTTTGTTCTCCTACAACCAGTGAAAATGTTTCTAACTCAAAGCCCTGATGCATCTTACTCAACTTACATCTCTACTAAGCTGATTTATCACTCTCTCAAGCATGCTTTATTAATTTATTTGTTTAATTGGGGTTTCCCCACCTTGGGCTCAATAAAGATCAAGGTCTTTGACTATGTTGTTTAGTACTTTAATACTTGAAACTTCAAGAAATGCTTGTCATTGTTACGTAAATTGATATATTGTTTTGAAAAATGAATGGATAATAGAATTTAGTATATACATTTTCTTCTCTTTCTTTTTTCTTTCCTTCATTCTTTTCTTTATACCTTTCTGCAAGGTTTGAAGAGTTTAAAAGACGTGCCATGTTTTACATGTACTTGTAGAAGCCCAGAATTGAGCTCCAGTTTCTGATATCTGGTCAAATGTCTCTTTGTCCTCTTTAATAATCTTTTTTTAAAATTATTTATTTTATTTTATGTATATAAATGTTTTGCCTGTATGGATGTCTGCACACTTTGTGTGCCTGGTGCCTACATAGCTCAGAAGAGGCCATCAGTTCACCCAAACAAGACCTATGGGTGATTGTGAGCTACCATGTGAGTCCTGGGAACCAAACCTATATGCACTGCAATCACAACAAGCATTTTTAAATGTTGAGCCATCTCTGCAATTCATCCCCTGTCTTCTTGCCCTAAGACTTTAGTCACAGCTACTGCTTCCTCTTCCTGTCATCTATCACTCTTCTCCCATAAAGTTACTGTCCTGAATTTCAATACTCCATCAGCTTCATGTTTAAGCCTTCTTTCTCTTTACTTTAATATCACACACACACACAGACACACATGTGCACATGTACACACATGCATGCACATACACAGAGACATACACACTCACAGACACACATATGCACATATGCACACACACACACACACACACACACACACACACACACACACAAATTAGCAGGACAAATCTCCTCTATCCCCTAAGCCCATAAGAGAATGTTCAAGGAGAAGGAAACCCAAGAGAAATGACTGGGCTATACTCAGGCAATAAACATTGTCATCTTCGTATAATTCTTCAAGCTTTCTTAAGCTTGGCTTATCTTAAAATGATTGTCAAACGGAAACTTGCTTCTTGATGGGAAGAGTGTTGTGACACAGTTGTCAGTGCATGACTGAGTTTGCTGAGCCATGTTTAACATACACTGAATAGTCAGTGGTCACCTCTGTAGTCCTATTTTTTGTCAATACTACCTCAGGAGCAGATTTTTAACAGGAACTTGGCAAACTAACTACAGATTGTCTTCAAGTATATCAAATTAAGAAAACATCGACACACTATTTTTACCTGGGGAGGAATGCACAACAGTTTGAAAGATAGCCTGTGTATGTTAAGTAGACACTGGTGTAAGATGGTACATGTGTAATTGTTCTGAAGTGTTTCTCAGTTTACACGGAAGGTACTCACTAGTGCAAATTAATTCATCTTGTAATCAGTGCATGTGAAAGCAACATTTTTCTATCATTAGTTATGCAGTAAAAATACAAAAGCAATGTACATCATATTTAAATTGTGTTGTGTGTATGTAGGATTAATGCAAAGGTTTCTGTAGATTTTCACCCAGACATCAAATACCCATCACTCCAAATAACCCAAAGGTCATGTCAAAAAAAAAAAAGTTCAGGGATATATAATTCAATTGAGGAAGAAAAAAATGACAGCCATTATGCAAAACAGTATACAAAAAAGAATCTGAAAATAGAATTACCATATGATCAAGCAATCCCACTACTGAATGTATAGCCAAAGATATAAAATCATTATGTCTCGAAGACATTTAACTTCCATGTTTATTAAAGCACAATTTGCTATACTTAAAAGACAGACTTAACCTAGTTGCCCTTCAATGTATGAATGAACGAAGAATATCTGATAAGTACAAATAGTACAATGTTATCCATCAAAAATAACAACTAAAAACCTTTTGTGTAAGCACAGAGGGAACTGTCAAATGGAATAAGTAAGACAGAAAAAATATACAGACCACATGTTCAGACTCATCATTGCAAAGTAACACATCTGAACCATAGAATTGACACACAGTACAGACTAAGAAGGCAGGGATGAGATCCAATGGAAGAAGTTCCATAAGGGTCACTGAAAACAGTGCAGGAAATATTTCTGGCTCTCCTTTAGCATAGTATCATGGCTGTAGGTTAGAATTGTGGGTAGTATGAAGTACTAACACCTAAAGAAAATTATTGTTTAAAGACATTGAAATGCTTGCAGCTCTGACTTGATATATGGGATATATGGGATATATGTGGTATATGTGGTAATATAGAATTTATATCATATTACTGAATATATATTCCACAAAGTTGTACCAATGTTATATCTTAATAAATGTAAATTAAAAGACAATATGACTTTGTAATCAACTGAATAGAAAATCCAGTTAAAACCTCAAAGTGAGGTATGTATTAAGTTCCCTGTATTGTCATTTATTGGTCTGTATCATGTAATAGGAAGCGTATGTTAGAATATTTTAGCATAATTCCAACTCTACTGAGTAACTGCTGAGGTTAAAATTAAACTGTGAGCCTTGGGTCATCTGTACACACTCAGTGTCCTAAAGAATTTCAGATGAGTCCATGTAGAAAGAGGTAGAGGCGTTTTAAGCTGAACTTACTCTGGTGTAAAAATAGTTTCACAATTATACAACCAAATGAATGCTAAAATCAGATAAAGTGGTATTTAAAGCAGTGTTCCTTTTGCATCCTAAAGAAGAAATTTCTTTTATTAAATTTCTAGCAATTTGGAACAAAAAATTGTGTAGTAATAGCAATAATAGCAATTTTTAAAAGAAATAAGTAACCCATAGTCTGCTCATTTGCCTGACTCTTCTCCCCTTTCTCTGTCCAGCTAGCAAATATAAAAATGTCCTATGAATCAACCCTTGAATGTTCAATTTCTCTCAATGTACTCACTCCTTTGATGATCCCATTATAGTTTTTGGATGCCATTATTTTTATCTTGTCCTGGATGAACTAGGCAGCCTATGATGCAATAACAAATAGCTTCCAGATTTCAGGAAACTAAAGCAGGAATGTCTTTTTCTTAGCTTTGTTGGGATTTTCCTTTCAATCAGTTTGGCTCTATACCGTAATTTGGCCTCATTCTCAGCCCCAGAGTCAGCAGCTACCAGCTGCACAGCTAGCAGCAGACACTGACAGAAACAAACAGAAATTTTGGGGGCTCTGGTACTGAAGTAAAATGGTCCATGCTAAAAGTTTTCTTTTCATACATGTTCCCATTACTCTACCTAGCACCATGAATCTAAGATACTAAATTCTACTATATATCTCTAAAGTACAGAACTAAGGTTATCAGTTATGGCATAATCTATTTCTTTCTAATATTTCATAATTCCAGTTTTTAAATGAGTACTATATTGTTAGGCATCTATATATATTTCCATGCTTCAAACTGAAAGTTCAAGAACATCTCAAATGTGGCACATCCAAAAATTAAAATAAACAGAAATTATTGACTCCCTCTATCTTCAAAAATTCTTCCTCGAGCCATTTTAATCTCCGACAATTTAATTACCATGAAACTGTTTACACATTGAACACTGAGTTCTATTTTTTACTCTCCCTTCTCAAAATGGACACAGTTCTATTTTCATCAAGAGTGTTTATGTCATTAACAATATCCAAATAAATCATTCATCATTTCTTACACCAAACCATTACTTTTTCTTCCTTAAACTATTCAATAACTTACTCGTTGGCCTCTTTATTTTTCACAAAATATAATGTCCAGACAGTATCTGAAATTATTACTTTATAATTTGAAAAACATCATTTTATAGTCTGATTATACAACTTTAATGACATTCAAACACATGTGTATTTAATTTCAAACATCTAACTCTTATCTCTAAAGGCCTTAACCAATACGATGAATACTAAAAGTTGTTTCACTACCCAGATGGTAGGATTATCTTAAGATGCATTTCTTATGATGACAAATCACCTGGCATAGCATTCTCATGGGTATTATTCATAATAAATACAACAGAGTGACCTTCAGTTTTCATAGCACCTTCCTGTCATGGTACTCACAGCATCAACTTAGCACTCTCTTTTTCACCTACTGCCATGCACTATAAAGACTTCTTTACTTCTCTGTAAGATCCCTTGAACATTTTCCCATCATACCACTGCCTCTGATGTTCTCTTGACTTAGAGCTGTGTTGTCTAGACAACTACGTGTCTTGATTCCTGGGTATGCTTTCATTGTTGCTATGACTTAGAAATGAAATGTCTTTCATAGGCTCATGTGCTTAAGACTTGATCTCTAGCCTGTAGTAAACAACAGAGCTAGAAACTCAAAGACTTGGTACCCAAGGAACATACTTAGTAATTTATTGCCATTAAAACAATAGTGAGATATGGAAACAATCTCTGTCTCTTTCTCTCTCTTTCTGTAATTCTGTATCTCTCTGTCTCTTTCTCTGTCTCTCTGTCTCTCTGTCTCTCTCCATCCCTGTCTCTGTCTCTCTCTCCTTTCCCATCCCTCTCTGACCCATCACTTCCCTGTCTTTCCTACCTTCCCTACCCTCTCTCTTTTTCTTTCTTTCTTCCTTCTCTTTCGAGTCAGCACACTAAGCTTTATTCCTTCTTGCCATTGCCAGGCAGTCACATTACCATGGGCTGGAGCTTCTGAGATTGGGAGCTCACTCTTTCTTCCTTTATGTTGATTTTATTGGGTGTTTCATCACAGTGACAAGTTATCTAGTTAATTAATTAATTGGATAATTAAATAACAATGAGTAACAGTGGTTACTGAAATATGACCTTTCACTCAAGCCTTGACTCTTATCTAAAACAATATTTCCCTGATTTTTGACAGTATTCATAACCCACCTTGATTTTTAATTTAATTTTTTGTTTTTATCTTATATACATGAGTGCTTTGCCTGCATAATTATCTGTTTACTGTTAGTGTGGTTTGTGGTCACAGGGGCCAGTGGGCATGGAATTCCCTGGAACTGAAATTATAGACAATTATGAGTTGTCGTGTGGGTGCTGGGAATAGAATTCAGGTCCTTTTGAATTACTGTCGCTGTTCATAACCACAGAGGCATTTCTCCAGCACTCTTGTCCTTTTAAAAATATATCTTTCCCCTGTTTAAGAATTGAAAGCAAAAGAAGAAATACTGGGGACAATAAAACACTAGCACGCTAACAAATATAAATGTTCATGTTCTTTTACCACAGGGAAAGAGATTCCTCATTCTGTGCTTTTATGCTCTGTTGATGAGATCTCTCTACATGAAGAGGCTGACAAGGATGGTTGGGCCCAGGATGAGGATGCTCCTCGGTATGCTCCGCTCTCCTATCATGCCTCACCACAAATCTTTTATAAAGGATAGTCTTCTTTCATTTCTTTTATGTCTGTCTGTCTTGTTAGGGTTGTTCACACTACCATGATGCATATTGTCAATGTCTACAGAATAAGAACTAAAGTGTAATAAAGTTCCTTTTAACAAACACTTTCCCAAAAGGAGAGGAATTTTTCCTTCTAATCAAATATAAGAAAATAAGAGGCTAAGTTTTAATCAGAGATACCATCATTTTCTCATAGACAGACTTAAGCAGAACATTTGCAAAAACAAAAAAAAGAAGAAAAGAGGAAAAGAAGAAAAAGAAAAAAAGCCTCCAATTCGATTTGCATTCAAACTTCTTTTACCTTAAGCCTATACTGCACAAACTTCAGCTTGGATTTGTAATATCCTTTACATAAAAGGCTCAGGGTTTTTTTTGGTCTTTTTTCTGAATACTTCAAAATTATCATGTTATTAATAACCTCAAAATATGTTGATGAGTGTATGATGAAATGACATACAATTTGCAATAGATCTACATAGAGATTTTTGAGAAGGCTGTGTGAAATTTGAAGACAACCATAGAAGTAGTGAGATCTCAAGGAGAATACTTCAAAGATTTGAAATTAAAGTTATCATCATGTTTGGCAATTTCCAAGATTATTTAACCATTCTGAATAATCACAGTATCTTGACAAAATAGAAAAAAGAAAGAAGAAAAATATTGAGCAGCTGTGAGTCATCCACATGGGTAATATTTTAAAGGCATTTAAATTTCTTCCTTCACACTGAGGCATTAACCAATATGACTATTATCAAGTAGGGGGATTGTTCAGGCAGCATTTATTAATTTAGTAAAAACATACTAATTAGGCACTCAGATCTGTCAAATAATAAGAAAGCATCAAAAATATAGTCTCCAAACACTGTGAACACATATGCACATAGGAACCTGTGCTTGTTTGTACATACATCAAATATATGCTGATTAAAGCCTGCCATCCAAGAGTAGGGGAGAAAGATGGTAAATAGGACAAGGGGATGTAGACCTGTGTAGAAGTAGTTCTTTGGGGTAATTCCAATCTCCGTTTGTCAGGATACCAGCACTCCAGTTCAGTAGTGTCAGGATACCAAACATGAATCAGCAGTGGTGGCATGATCCAGCAGGAACCATCAGGCCTCCAGTGAGCAAGAGCCAGCAGAAATGAGCATCAACAACCCGTTGGGATGCTAGGAGAAGTTCTCTGCCATGCCTCCCTCAACAAAGTGAAGATCAGCAAAGACGAAAGACCACCGACACATTGCAAAGCTAACTATACAAGTGTACTATCATTCTCCATTGAGTCCCATTTATACTCTTTCTAAACATTGCTTGTCCTCCCATGGATCTTACCTCAGCAAAACACCATGTGAGTCTGCCTCACATGACACAATCCAAAACTTCCATTTTACTATATAGTATATGTATCCCTAAGCTTAGCAACAGTTTTGAATTTTAGCTGAGACACAATAATTAGGAAGCTAACTAGATAAGTGATCGTGATGGTCTCTCTAAACTATCCCCTCTCTTTCTTTCTCTCCTGTTTCTCCTTCCTACCCCAATAGTGCCCCCTTCTTTATTTTTTTCTCTTCAAAGCCAATACAAGACTGATGTTTTCTTAGACTGAATATAGTCCTAAACACTTTCCAAACATATAATATTATAATGAACTTTTTGGCTAAAATCCTTCAAAATGAGATCTTTCAAATTAAAAATAAAGTCAGGGGTTGGAAAGGGCTCATCTCAGCAGTTAGGAATATATAGGAATATATATTGCAGAGGAACTGAGTTTGACTCCCAGCATTTATGCAGATGACTCCAGCTCTATACATTCTTTTCTCTGGCCTCTACAATAATGTGCACGTACGTGCCTTACAGCATTTATGCAGGTATCAAGGCAAACAGTGATCCACAAGAGGTGAGTGTGAAAATTTGATTCAGATTGACTTTGTAAGCTTGGGTCAAACTCCAGGTAGTTTGACATTTAATGCCAGATGCCAACATTTTTAAGCACAGAATGATTTGCGTGTTTTTCTGGTATAATACAATTTCCAGTGTACAGGAAAACATAACTATATTGAATCTCAACTCAGGGTACATGCAAATTTTTACAAGAGGATGGGTTTGAGAGATAGGCTCATTCTATTACCTTAAGGGCTTAAAGAAGTATCTGACCTAGCCTCAGTCAAACAGAGTATAGAGGTCATTTGCCCTATTAGCCACCTCTTGTCCTCCTTTCGGAAGATGGTGGGTGGAGAGGGCCTCTGGCAAGGTGTAAGGGTCATTTAGACAGTTAGGTATCTGCAGTCCTGGTTGTAGGAGCTTGATATTGTATGATCCAACAGATATAATAGATCACTTTCAGTCCCTAACTTTTTGAAGGGGAATAAAAGCAGATTTTATACCTTTTCATTTGAAAAGACAATTCTCTGAGGCGATCTGTTGGTGCAAGGACCAACTTTGTTATCTCAACATGTGTACATCCCCTCAACCCACCTCCACAAATGTATACATATACACACAATTAAAAATAAAACTAAAATTTAAAACACCCATAAATTCAAGGTAGCATCTCTGTGACTCTGTATTCATGCCCCACAGTCTCCTACTCCCAGACCTCTGTTTACTTACGGATAAAAACAAAGACTCTAGAAGAGACAGCTTTAATTTTCTGCTCTAGCTATGACTTACAAACTGTATAACTTCATATAAATTGCATATATATTATCTATACTATATATGTATACATATGTAACATATATGTTATATATGTTATAAATAGAACATATTCTATGTGTTATACCATATATACATATTATAGATGGTCTGTATTCTGCTTTTCTTTCCTTGATGTGCAAAACAAATATCAATATTTATCTCGAGGAATTGTTGCATGATAGATGAATTAAAAGTTTACAAATGCTCAGAATAATGTTTAACCTGGAGTAACCTTGAAAGAAATACAAGAAATGGTGATTACTTTAACTATCACAAGGTTTTTGGCATGTTATTGACTTCTCTACTATAAGATCAACTCCTGGTAAACAGTACTTAGAAATCCTCAGTGTATCAAGGGAAGAATTTTTAGAATGATTTTAATTTTATTATGTGTTAATTCTTCAAGCTTGCCATTTTGTAAGTAGGTAGAATCAACCCTTTATTTTCATGGCATATAAAAATTTTATATGAAGGGATTGATGTACAGTGCTATCCCCATGGGCTGTAAGAGAAGCTATGAAACCACTAACAGATTCATCATCTGCCGTGCTCACACACAGTTCACCACTCTGAAAACATACTCAAAGAAATAATTAAAAAGCTGAAATCAGTAAAGGATATATTTTCTGAGTATAGTGTCCCATTTGTACTTTTTAAAACAAAAGTAATCAAATTCCTTTGGGCCAGGCAAGCTTGTCATTTTAGAGATTCAAATCATGATCTCTTTATTGAGACTATGCACATAAAGTAACGTGAGTTACAGAACATATAATCTTCCTCGTTACAAGCACTTCTACAAATGACATATGAGAATAACCTAAGAGTAGGTGAAGTATGAAGGGCTGTTTTCAGTTGCCTTGAAGGGAGGTTGTTTATGGAAGAATCAAGTCTGCATTGACAAAAGTAAAAGGACACATCGGGTCCTCAGCAGTCCTAAAAATGAGTGTGCAAGTAGGCTTAAAATATCATGTCTTTTAATAACTCTGTAAGGCATTGTACATTCCATGAAAAAAAAGTTAACTGAATTCCCTGAACATTTATTGTGCTTCTTACTTTTCGGTATGTAAGCACTTTATTCTAGTCATTTTTTATTTTGGTCATGAACATACTTTGCTAGAACTATTTTAATGTTTAAAATAATACAACTAACAGTTATTTAAGTATTTCACTCAACTTTGTTTAAGAGAAATTTTTTAAAACTTGTATTTGAGTATAGGAAATCAAAACTATCAAGATGATATTGATCTTCCTGACTCAGGTCCCTTTCACCACTGCATGAAGGTTTGCTCAGGAAGCTATACGCTCTGTCCTATATCAAGAGGATGTCAAGGTTCAGATAACAAACTAAAATCCATTAGTAACTTTGAGGAGACATAATAATGGTTATGTAGTCAACATTGGAGATATTAAAAAAAAAAAAACCTCAGATTATCCCTACTCCATATAAAGGAAATCCCAGATCTGATTATCAGTTTCTTAGCAATTCAGATCAAATCACCTTTATAAAACAGAGTGATTTGATGTCAAGTTCTGCATTTTGTCCTTCAAATCTAAATGCAGTGTTTCTACTCTTAAATTTCCTGGTCACCTCTCTATATAGTCTGTTTTCTGACACTTCATTAATTATTTTTATGTTTTAAATTGTTATGACAAAGCAAAGAGTTTATGTGGGGCTAGCCCGGAGCTAAGATGAATTAAAGCATTCCTAAAACTTTGGTTTTTCTCATCCTGAGAGCTGCAAGAGTTGGTCTGCTCCATTTTCTTGCCATGGTACCAAGAGACCCCAGCATATAGGCTTCTCCTGCATGAATGAGTCCTGGCACATGTAGAAAGTCTTAAACTCACTGGTTTCCAGGGTTATTAGGGCTGGGTGCTGCTGAGGTAATTATTTAAAATTGGCCACTGGTCAAACCAACTATCTAAGCTTCAGCGGCTCTGCCTAGCTCAGCTGCCATGTTCCACGGCCAGAGGCTACGCTCACCGCATCTAGGAACCGCCAGCCAGAAATATCAGCCCTGCAACCCACAAGACTGCCAGCTTGGGAGATGGCTCTGCCAATCTTCCACGCTTTCTCTGCAAGGCTGGGCATTGCCCAGACCATCCCGCCAACCACGTGGGCTCATTTGTACATGAGATTCTAATGCTTAGATTATCCAAAGGTTTTATATGTTTGGTAATGATCAATAACAAGATGCCTATACAAACAGAGATGTAATCCAACACCCAACCTAGATATACCAGTTACCTTTGACTGCCAGAGACATGTGACCATACGCTTCTATGTTCCCCTCTCTCTTGATCCTCTCCCCTACTTCTCCTCTTCCTTCTCCTCCTCTCCTCCTCTACTTCTCCTTACTCCTCCCACCTTAGCTCCTCCTACAGGGTGCTGTTTATCTGACTATTGAGCCTGAAACATCCTAGGATGGACTTCCTTTCTACATGACTTTCTATGGTTCATTCATTTCCTTTGACCCTATTACTCCCAGATATGCAAATGAAGCACCCTCAGTGTTCTTTTCCCAGTCAATAACATACTGCCACATATGCCCAACCAACCAACCATTCTCCCTAGGGTATAAACATTCTCTGCCCCCTCCTAATAAATGAGCTATCCTAAAACAGTCTCCCTTGGATGTTCTTCATCCCACCATTCTATCCTTCACCCCCTGGGATTCGGCTACTCTGCAATAGTCCAATCACACCAATCAAAACAGGACTTGAGCCTGACAAGTTTACTCTGGCTCAGAGCTTGAGGTTATAGCCAGCCATAATGGAGAAGTCATAGTCATGGAGACAAAAGATAGCTGGTTGCTTTACATCTACAGTCAGGAAGCAGAAAGAGATGAAGATTGATGTTCAGCTTGCTTTCTCATTCTCTTAATTCAGGATACTGGCTCTTGGAAGGATGTCATCTACACTGGGATTGAGGGTCTTCCCTTCTCTAAAACACCTTCAAAATGTATCTAAAGATTTGCTTCTGTGGTAAATCTAAATTAAATTAAGGTGACAATGAAGTTTAACTATCAGAGATAACAACAGGGTAAAATAGACTACAGAATAGGAACCTTGATACTTTTGTAAGTAATTCACATGAGCAGAAATTTTCCATAGTTCCACTGAAGAGTGTCAATATTTTCTTTGTGCTGTAGAAATATTTAGCAAGCTATAAAACTGTAAGTTCACAACACTTGTCTCATTCCCTCTAGGTATTTGCTCAGGAGCAGAGTATATTTACTAATTCATTGACCTGTTTCTGAAACTCAGATGCTAAATACAATGTTAAGAGAAAACCAGCAACGATAAACTCAAAGGAAAGACTGAGAGATTATTTTTTTCCTCCTTGAGATTTGGACCTGCTATCTGGATAAGCAACGTTATATTCAGAGCACATAGAAAAGTAAGACTGTTTGATTACTACACAAATATTCTTGGAAAGTTGATTCATAATAGTTAATTTTAGTGCTTTCTCTAAGGCATAGTTATTTCTCAAGTCACCAAATATGAATACTTTAAATTTTGCATTTTTGTGAGTTACTTTTTCCCACTCAAACAGCATGTATAACTAAACAGCTTGTATTGTGGATAGTTTAGATTTTCAACTTATGCTATATAAATATATGTTACACTATTTTCATGATCAATAACAGAAATGGGTTTTCAATGAACAGACACAAATTTATGAAACTTCTCATCTCTTGCAGGCATAAGGAAAGACCTCAGTATATCTCTTTCTGATGTAAAAATGTGAGGAATATTTCCTAAGGTAGATATAGTAGCCAACAGGTAAGAGGAGTAATTCTCAGCATGGATGGTGATTTTACTAAAAGTAACATACACCACACTACATAATTCTTCCAATTTAATTTAAAAAATATCAGGAAAACATTCTTATGACATAGTAATTTAAATGATACAACCTACCATATTGACTTTTTGTAAAAGTAAGGAGGCTTATTGAAGAATAAGCTCACCCTTTCTAGTTCTTTCTGACCTCTGGCTGTTTGATTCAACTCAGCTGTTCTGGCTCAAACTCCTCTCCAGGCTGACTGATTCAATCTGGCTTTTCTCAGCTTCTCACTGAATTGTTCTGCTTGACCTCAAACTAATTCTGACAATTCTGACAATTTTTTCTAACCTTCTGGCTCTGTATTCTCTGGTTTCAACTGCCTCTTGCTGACCTGCACTGAACTGCATGAACTCAGAAATGAGATCAAACCAACACCACTGCACTGAGCTCACTGCACTGACACCCTACTGATTCAAGTCTCTGTTCACAAACTCCCTGAATGAGATGCGTTTATCTTACCTCTGACTCATTTTGTCAAATCCTTCTCTGATTCACCACTTTGCCCCTCAATTGAATCTCATTATTTAGAATTAAAGCTGTGTGCTAAGTGTGTGTGTGTGTGTGTGTGTGTTACAGTAAGATTACGTAGACCTAGATGGTCTTTGAATGTGATCTCTTGCCAAAGCAGGCACTTTGCTAGATTAAAATTTCTCTACATCTCTTTACAGATAAGATTTACATTGTTGTATTTTTTTCTTTTTTTTTTTATTGGATGATTTATTTACATTTCCTATGTTGTCCCCTTACCCCATCCCCCACCACCCCCTCGGAACCCCCAATCCCCTCGCCCCTCCTCCTTCTTCTCTGTGGATGTAACCTCTATCTACACCCCCCCACTCCCACCTCCCCACCCTCAAAATTCCCACCCCCTGGGGCATCCAGCCTTCATGAGGTCAAGGTTCTCTTCTTCCACCTATGCCCAGCAGGGCCCTCCACTTTTACATATTCAGCTGAAGCCCTGGATCCCCCCCTAAGTGCTCCCAGGCTGGTGGTTTAGACTCTGGGAGCTGTGGTTGGTTGGTATTGTTGCTCTCCTCATGGTGCCACACACCCTTTCAGCTCCTTCAGTCTTCACTCTAACTCCTCTATTGAGAACCCCATGATCAGTTCAATGGCTAGTTGTGAGCATCTGCCTCTGAATATGTCTGACTCTTGAAGGCCTCTGAGGAGATATCCATATCAGGCTCTTATCAGCATGCACTTCCTGTCTTCCACATCAGCATCTACCTTTGGTGATTGCACATGGGATAGATACTCAGGTGGGGTGGTCTTGAGACGGCCCCTCCTTCAGTTTCTGTCCCTCACTTTGTCTCCATATTTGCTCCCTTGAGTATTTTGTTGCTCCTTCTAAGGACCGAATCACCCTCACTTGGTCTTCCTTCTTTATGGGCTTCATGTGGCCTGTGAGTTGCATCTTGGGCATTTCAAGGTTCTAGGCTAATATCCAATAATCAGTGAGTGAATACCATGTGTCTTCTTTTGTGATTGGCTTACCTCACTCAGGATGATAATTTCTAGTTCCATCCATTTACCTAGGAACCTCTCGAATTCATTGTTTTTAATAGCTGAGTAATACTCCATTGTGTAAATATACCACATTTTTTGAATCCATTCCTCAGTTGAAGGACATCTGGGTTCTTTCCAGCTCCTGGCTATTATAAATAAGGCTGCTATGAACATAGTTGAGCATATGTCCTTGTTATATGTTCGAGCATCTTCTGGGTATATGCCTAGGAGTGGTATAGCTGGATCCTCGGGTAATGCTATGTCCAATTTTCTGAGGAACCGCCAGACTGATTTCCAAAGTGGTTGCACCATCTTGCAGTCCCACCAACAATGGAGGAGTGTTCCTCTTTCTCCACACCCTCGCCAGCATCTACTATCACCTGAGTTTTTAATCTTAGCCATTCTGACTGGTGTGTCCAGGAGGAGTAGAAGGCAGGAAATAATCAAACTCAGGGCTGAAATCAACCAAATAGAAACAGAAAGAACAATACAAAATATCAATAAAACCAGGAGTTGGTTCTTTGAGAAAATCAACAAGATAGATAAACCCTTAGCCAGATTAACCAGAGGGCACAGAGACAGTATCCAAATTAATAAAATCAGAACTGAAAAGGGAGACATAACAACAGAAACTGAAGAAATTCAAAAAATCATCAGATCCTACTACAAAGGCCTATACTCAACAAAACTGGAAAACCTGGATGAAATGGACAATTTCCTAGACAGATACCAGGTACCGAAGTTAAACCAGGAGCAGATAAACCATCTAAATAGTCCCATAACCCCTCAGGAAATAGCAGCAGTCATCAAAAGCCTCCCCACTAAAAAAAGCCCAGGACCAGATGGTTTTAGTGCTGAATTCTATCAGACCTTCAAGGAAGACCTAATACCAATTCTCTTCAAACTATTCCACAAAATAGAGACAGAAGGAACACTACCCAATTCGTTCTATGAAGCTACAATTACACTCATACCCAAACCCCACAAGGACCCAACAAAGAAAGAGAATTTCAGACCAATCTCCCTTATGAACATCGATGCAAAAATACTCAATAAAATTCTAGCAAACCGAATCCAAGACCACATCAAAACAATCATCCATCATGATCAAGTAGGTTTTATCCCAGGAATGAAGGGATAGTTCAATATTCGGAAATCTGTCAATGTAATCCACTATATAAAAAAACTCAAAGAAAAAAACCACATGATCATCTCACTAGATGCTGAGAAAGCATTTGACAAAATTCAACATCCCTTCATGATAAAAGTCTTGGAAAGATCAGGAATTCAAGGCCCCTACCTAAACATAGTAAAAGCAATTTACAGCAAACCAGTAGCCAACATCAAGCTAAATGGAGAGAAACTTGAAGCAATCCCACTAAGATCAGGGACTAGACAAGGATGCCCACTCTCCCCCTACCTATTCAATATAGTACTGGAAGTCTTAGCCAGAGCAATTAGACAGCAAAAAGAAGTCAAAGGGATACAAATAGGAAAGGAAGAAGTCAAAATATCGCTATTTGCATTGTTGTATTTTTATGTAACTTTTGGAAGTAGGGTTTCTTAGTGTGTTCATAATATGTTTTCCATTATAATTTATTAGTTGGTATGAAATTATATCACTTTGAAATTAGTAAATCATCATTTTACTTTAAGTCATTGATATTTTGTTGACAACTCTGAATTTAAAACTAAAGAAAGTGAACACAATGTTAAAGCCATGCTGGTCTTAATTAGACCAGTGGGTCATCCATTTTTTTAGCTTCATAATAGGACCAAATATTTTACTCTGTGAATACAAGTAAAGCAAAAAGATAGAAATGTGCTCTCCAGCATCAACTTCCTTAATGAAATAAATTCTAGAATATAATGTAACTGATTTAATATTTCAAATACTGTCAGAAAACACTCAGGAAAAATACCATAACGACCACTTACAACCACATGAACAACACTCTGTTTTCCTTGGAGAAATAAAAACAACCTGTTGATGTTTAGAATTGCAAACACCAACTATATTGCCCACACCTCCCACACATCCTGGGAGCAATTTTCAATGTTGCCATAGATAGTAAGAGTTTTATTTAAGACTAAGATTTTTTGAGCAGGAGATATATATGTATTCTACTTTTCGGTGTGAATATGAGAGCTAAAATTTAAGTGGTCATTTACTGTTTTAATACAAATATTTTTAAATTAGCATAAAATCAGTCTTGAGTTTTGTTTAATTTAAAAATATACACCAAAGATACATTGTTATTATAATTAGTGTATGATAAGTTTTAACTAATAAATGGAAATATTTTATCTGAACATAATGTTATCTTAATATAATATCCACCAAGGGCTTTGACATTTTTCTAGGAACTGGTACAGATACTTAGTGGGTTTTGTTTGTTTTTGTTTTTTTCCCAGACTGCAAGAATATCAAGACATAAACTTACCTCATACATCTCAGAGTAGTTATTTACAAATACAGGTTACTCTATATTTCCAAAGCTTCTGAACAAACGGCAATGAGTTAATTTTAACAGTTCTCTGGTAATATGTAACTTTCTATGTTTTCTCTTTTCTCTTGACTAAAGTCACTTATGCCTCTGAAGTTTGAAAAATTGGTGACTGTGGAAGTTGTTTCTCCTCATAAGAAATACTTCACTACTTTATTTGTCATATCAAGTAAATTGTAAAATGTGAAATTTACCTGTGATTTTTAGAAATTTTGTGTGTAAAATTATGTACAATCCTGAATGTGAAATACATTTTTAAAAAACAGCACATGAACTAAAGCCTTGAGATTCATAAAATAGTTATGAGACAGCAAATGTATACATACAGAACCTTCTTCTAGTTAGTTATATGTTGTAATCATCAAGATCATAACCTTTTTGTGATATTTATAAAAAGTAACTCAGAGATCTGTGTTCATAGCTGAGGCAGGACTGAAGAGATACTATGTGGCAATCATTTCATTTAACAATTTGACTAAATAGCTGCATCAAAAAGACAAATCTTAGACTCCTCAATTTTCCAGTCTGTTTTAAAGAGAGCAGCCACTTATTGTACTTATACAGATAGAACATTTGCATTTAGTGAATACCTAATGCACAGAAAAAATTTTGAAAATTTCTTCAAATTTTGTTTCTATATAAGCAACTTATATCTACACTTATTAGTTTACTGGAACTTTAAACTAAAACTAGTATGGTAAAGTAGACTTTATCATGTAATCCATTATTATCAAAGGGAATTACAACAGTTTCTGACCCATTACACTGGCAAAATGTAGCAAAGCAGAAATACGTGATGCAATAGTCAAGTGAAACACTTACAGTATGTCCTCTAATGGACACCAGAATGGAAACAAAGAATTTCCATAAAGACCTCATTGTGGGGATAGTCTGAGACTGTGGTCTGAGATCCAGGACTTGAACAAGGAAAACATCTGCTTAGTAAACAGTGTACACTTAGTAAACACTCAAGTTTGATGTGTGCCGTTCTCAATAAAATGAAGTACCCTTCTCAGCAGATGCTGAGAAGTCTGGCTGGCAAAAGACCAATTGGCTAACAATCAGCTTTCAAGTCAGGGAGAAATTGGGCTGGACTTGGTTGCTCAGTCCAAATTCCCAAATGAAGAATGTTTAATGAGAGCATTGGGACAAAGACACCCAGAGGCCACCCACCCCAATGGCCATTACAATGTGTAAGTATGTAGTAAAAAGATGAGAGAGAAAGAGAAGTGGAAGGGTTTGAGCACTATGAAGAGAGGTGGAACTGTAGAGCCAAAGGTAGTAAGGAACAGCCCACTATAAGAAGCTTGTGCTGCCACCTAAGGTCATGATGTCCTAGCCCTCACTATTGCTGAAGGGTCTTGGGCAGGAGGGGTATAAGTAGACATTTATGGCTCATTGTACATCCAAGGGACATCCTTGGTCTTTGCTGACACCTGAGACCATGTTGATGTCCAAGGCCAGCACAGATCTGACCCTGCATCTCACCTGAGCAAACAGTGAGAGCTGTCTCTTATACAGGTACAGAAGAGTGGGCATGGTTACCAGCTCAACTACCTCACAGACCAAGATCCAGGGCTTTGAGTTGACCCACTCAACATCTTCTTCATCTCTGAACTGTTGGAGCAGGTAAAGGGGCTAGTCTTGCAGATCCAAAGCAGCAGGATTACAATGACACAGGAAAATAAGGGGGTATCTAAAACAAGTTCTGGTGAAGTTGTAGTATTGGTAGTGTAGCAAAAGCCAGAGGCCTCGAACCAGATCAATGACCCATTACAATGCATATTTGCAAGTAAATATCTTCGAAGAAAGGGTATACTGTTCAACACACTGTGACACAGTCTACCTTCCATGATGAACTTTTGTTTTATTTTCAGAAGGAAGTTACAAGGGCAGAAATCAGATGATATGGAAGGACAGAGAGATGGGTAGGATTGGAGTGAGAACTGATGATGAGAAATTCATAAAAAAATCAATAAAAATTTTATTAAAAGAAGATAAATATACATATTCTGAAGATCTTACAATCTATCAAAGAGTTTGTCCAGGAAGGAGAATTATAATAAAGAAAATTGTTCCATTTAGCTCATGAGACAGGACATGGTATGTTCTTCAGAACACATATTTAATCAAATATGCATAGTAAGTCCATGTGAACAAACACTGTGCAATCCACTAAGTTTACTGAAAATAGCCTCCAAATTCATGTTTAAATTTATACTGCATGTTAGTTAACCACAAATTGGAATGTTTTTACAGTAAACAAAATTATTGCTTTTAATTTATCCTTTACAAATGATTACTTTGGTTCTAACCCTTAATAAAATCATGTATTTTATATATTACTAGTAATATAAATATATTATGCATGTATAAATAAATAAATATAAATACTGACATAACAATATGATAGAAATATAGTTAATGCTATTTACATTAATAAAATTTAATATCTAATACAAAGAATGTATTAAATATTAATGATACATATTAACATAACATGATATTAATATGTATTACATATGATTATAGAAAATATATAAATTTTGCATATGTTATATAAGTTCAAATAAATTTATTGTACTTTGTATATTTTTTATTTTTTGTTGAGTAAAATTTTAGTCATTATATTTCAATTATATTTTTCCTCTCTCTCAATTTCTCTCTCATCCTCCCCATACATTTATCCACTCAACTTTACATTCTTTTACTCTATCTATAAAACAAGCAAGCAAAGAAAAATAAAACAAGCAAACAAAAACAAAACACACACACACAAAACACACAAAAACATAAAACTCAAAATAATGAAGCAAAAGAACAATGAGAAAAAAATACTTAAAGGCATAGGTGGCTAAAAAATCAGTCAACAATTGAGTTCATTTTGTGTTGCTCAACTACTTCTAGGTATGGGGCCTTCCTTGAAGTATGGTTAACATACTTTATGAGACTCCATTGGAGAAAACAAATTTTTCCATTTCCAGCTAGTATCAAATTGTTTCTGGATGAAGAATGGGAGCCTGTGTCCACTTCCCCTTTCAATGGCAGGACCCCTATCTTGCTTGTGCAAATACTTAAACCTGAATATAGGACTGATATTAATGAAGAAGATCCAACGGAAAGGTGAATGGAGTCTGGAGTGTTACAGAGAGACAACAGGGAAACTGAAATATGAAGGTTAAATAAATTTGGGAAGGAAGAGAAGAGTAAAGGGAAGAATAAGGTGAAGCAGCAATAACACTAAGACCATTTGTAAAACTATTTGGAAACTTACCAGTAAGTATTGAAGCTTCCTCATATGTACATACATAAAAGAAGTCTAAATGGAGCCATCAAGTAATAGAGGAAATATGCTCCAACTATACATCTCATGCTACCAACAAACTCTTTAATGTGAGAAAAGGGTTATGGTTTGTTGAGTTGTCAGCCAGATGGTTCCCATGGAAGCTGCTGACCATCACCAGCAATTGCCAAGGCTATTCAACAGTCTCTTTAACCTGATGGAGGCTCTAATGCTGGAGACAATATTTATATATGTCATTGGAAATAGAGAATTAAACCTGGTGCCTTCTTAGAAGCATCACTCCTATTAGAAAGTATTCTGTACACTACCTGAGGAAAATGATAATCATCAGTATCTCCTAGCTACAACCCCTGTGACTTACAACAGTAACCTGTCTTCAAGATCTACTGGTGGAATACTAGCACAAATATTATGGGAGTAACCAACCACTTTCTGATTGCATATAAGGGCCACTCCATAAAATGAACTCCATAGCTGACCCTGTTAAAATGACCAAAAATCTGAGACTGGATAGGCCTGAGGCCTAAGTAAAAATCTAATACTATTATTCTACTTAAAAGAACATAGCAATAAAGTAACTCCAAATGGCAAACTGGTATAGAGCAATGTTTTCTTTTTATATAGTTTCTTTAAAGAAGAGATTGAGAAATCATGTTCAAAATTATTTTCCTACATTTCCTAATAATACATTTGTGAAAGATCTATGCTTTGCAAAATTTTACCACAGTGTTAAGTCATGACAATATTGATTCTCATAAGAAATAATGCTCAGAATCTCAGAGTGATACTCCTTTAAAATTACTGTTCAGATAACAATCTACTGCTAATCGAAGGACCTCTCTTTGATGATTTTCCTTTAAGAGTGATCAGAAAAACTGAAGTGTAGCCCCCTTATTTCCTGCTTTCCCACCTTTTACTTCTATCACTTTAAATGTGTTTTCTTAAATACTGGTAATTGAGCCCAGAGTCTTACACTAGATGGGCAAACATTTTACACAGACCTATATATCAAGACCCACATTCTTTTTCTTTAAACTTCAAAGATAAGGGAAAATGAAGTAGAGAAGTCATGTTAATCTTTCTTGTCTCTAACTAGAAGTGACAAACAAATCACGTACCTCTCCATATTCCCATTGGCAGTAAATCAGGTATATGTTTCCAGTCTCACAAGCAATGCAATAGAATCTTTATGTTCCAGAAATTGTGATGGTGGTAGACAACATTTGCTATGGCATGCATCATACATATTTCCATAACAAGAGAAGGGGGAAGGATCGCAGTGAATACTGGGCATCCTTTGCTACTTCCACTATTTGTATTCAGGCGTCAGCTATAACCATTCATTTAGTCAGAAAGTATATACTAAATGTCAACTATGTGGTAGGCAGTAGTCTGAGCAGCAGAAAGTGTTTGTAAACATGAGGAGAAGCCCATGAATAAGAAAATACTTCTTCAAAAGGCTCATCATTTTCATCTGCAAAGCAGTGTTTGAGGAAAGCTTTTACATATCTGTCATTGTGGTCAAAACACAGCATCTTAACTTCAATTTGGATCGTAGACCTAAACGAGAGACAGTTGGAATTAAATGAATGTATAATAAATGGCTAAATTTATCTTTAAAATACTCTATTACATTTTGCATGTCTTCATTTTTCTAAAATGTTAAACAAATAAAAAAATCATGTTCATAAAATAAGCAAATATAGAGTGGTTTACACTTTTACTCATTGCTTAATATTTTTATTTCTTCACAAGAATTATGTTCTTTAAGCATATCAAAATCAAGAATGTGGTTTATACACCTCTTGTCACATTAAAATGCTTCACACATATTTGTTTATATCCATATACAATAAGAAATCACTGTGTACATTTTAAATGCATACCTCAAAATACCAGCAGTTAATACTCCATGATATTTATTAGCAATTAATAAGTATTTGTTGATTTATTAAAAACCATAAAGAATATTCTGTTATTCATGTATTCATATTTAAAATGTATTGATTTATAACTTATGAACTAAATTTTCAGTTTAAAGAAGTGTAACAATAACAGCTATCTTTTAAAGTTTATTTTGAATCAACAGTTATGGGGAAAGACTGGATGGGGAAGGAAGGCAAAAGATTTATAACAGAGAGAAGAAAGAGAGGAGATATGAGGTGGGAGAATATCAGTGAGTTTATTCTGTTTATTCTATATAAAACAACTCAATCCATTGCTGGCTGGGCCTAAGCATTAGGAAATCTACAGGTAGGAAGTATACAATGTAAACCATGTAAAACTGAAAATTAGACTTGGTGGATAGCCAATGATAAACTTGAGACTGCATTTCTACTACCACAAGAGTCTAAACTTGACTGCAATCTAAGTCTGGAAATTTCTGCTGTGTTGTCCAGACTCTTCAGAAACTAAAAACAATCAGCCTGAAATTTAAATGTAAACTAAGACTTTAAGCAAAGAAATCACTGGACCACAACTTCTGACCCATATTTACCCCCAAAATTAAATGACTGTGAATTAAAATGTCTCATGAATGATCACACAGTGAAAGAACTCATACAGCCCCCTTCAAGAAATAAAATGAGAAATAAAATCTACTCTAAATGCTGTCAATGGGAGAAGAGGCTCTTGGTCCTCTGAAGGCTAGATGCCCCAGTGTAGGGGAATGCCAGGGTGAAGCAAGAGTGGGTGGGTGGGTAGGCACCCTCATAGAAGCAGGGAGAGGAGGCATGGGATAGAGAGTTTTGGGGTAAACAGGGAAAGGGGATAACATTTGAAATTTAAATAAAGAAAATATCCAACAAAAAATAGTACATACCAGAGGTGTCAGGACTTAGAGAATTAAATTAATATCTTTATAGAGGTAGCATCTTCCTTTAGAGACTATTGGTTTTGTTCATTTTTAAAAGAATGAGAAAGTTACAGACTGGATTCTCCTTAGAGAAACATAGCATTCTTTGTTGTACATATCCTATATCTCAAAGTCTTCCCTGTTGTATATATGTGTTCACAGAGAAGGTGACGAAGAATGAAGAATAAGGAGAAGATGATATAAGAAGCATCAAGGATGTTGATATTTCCCAGGAAATAGAAAGCATAAATAAATGTTAGAGTTACTTTACAAATCATTTTAAAATGTAAAAATATAGATGAAAGATCAAAACTTCATGTTAAAAGTATTGGATAGATCAAGAATTCAAGGCCCATACTTAAATATAGTAAAAGTAATATATAGCAAACCAACAGCCAACATCAAATTAAATGGAGAGAAACTAGAAGCAGTCCCACTAAAATCAGGAGCAAGACAAAGTTGCCCACTCTCTCCCTATCTAACTAGAACTTGAAGTTCTAGTTAGAATAATAAGACAATAAAAGGAGATCAAGGGGATACTAATTGGCAAAGAAGAAATCAAGATATCACTGTTTGCTGATGATATGATAGTATACATAAGCAACCCCAAAATTCTACCACAGAACTTCTACAGCTGTTAAACAACTTCAGCAAAGTGGCCTGATATAAAATTAACTAAAAAAATCAGTACCCTTTTATATACAAATGATAAACAGTCTGAGAGAAGAAATAGGGAAACAACATCCTTCATAATACTCACAAATAATATAAAATATCTTAAGTAACTTTAACTAAACAAGTAGAAGATGTGTAAGAACCTCAAGTATCTCAAGAATAAAATCAAAGAAAATCTCAGAAAATGGAGAAATCTCCCATGCTCATGGGTGACATTAATACTTAGTAAAAATGGCCATCCTACCAAATGCAATCTACAGATTCAATGTAATCCCCAACAAAATTCCAGCACAATTTTTAAAAGACATGGAAAAAGTAATTCTCAATATCATAAGGAAAAACAAAAAAAACTCAGGATACTGAAAACAATCCTTCACAACAAAACAACTTCTGATGAGTGGCTCAGTGCCCACGATATCCCGAGGGTCCCGGCCAGCCAAGACTACTTGTCCTCCCGGAGTGTGGCCCTCCCCCTCGCTTTCTTCCAGCCTTTCCCTAATTCAACCACAGGGGTCCCCATCTTCTGTCCATTAGTTGGGTGTAAGTATCTGTATCCAACCTGCTCAGCTGCCTTTATGGCCTCTCAGAGGGCAGCCACGCTAAGTTCCTGTCTATAAGCACATCACAGCATCAGTAACAATGTCAGGCCTTTGAGCCTCCCCTTCATTTGGTTCCCAATGTGAGCCAGTCACTGGACCTCCTATTCTCCAACCTCTTTTCCATTTTTGTCCCTGCAGTTCCTTTAGGCAGGAACAATTCTAGGTCAGAGTTTGGATTGTGGGATGGCAGCCCCATCCTTCCACTTGATACCTCATCCTTCCACTAGAGGTGGACTCCACAAGTTCCCTCTTTCCACTGTTAGATGTTTCCTCCCAGGATCTCTTGTACATTCTAGAGGTTCCCCCCATCTGCTACCAGGCACTGTACTCTGGCACATGCACTGTGGAAGGCTGTCTGGTCTGGCCTCAGTGGAAGAGGGCGTGCCTAGCCCTCCAGAGACCTGGGGTCCTAGGCAGTTGGGAAGTCTGGTGGGGTGGGGTTGGGGTGGGGACATCTTCTTGGGGACAGGGGAGGAGTAATGGGATGGGGGGCTGTTGGAGGGGGGACTGGCAAGGGGATGATAGCTGGACTGTGAAAAAAGATTAAATAATAATAATATTAATGATAATGATAATAACTACTTCTAGCGGAACAGCCATTCCTGATCTCAAGCTATACTACAGAGTAATAGTGATAAAAACTGCATGGCATTTGTACAGAGGCAGAAAGGTTGATCAATAGAATAGAATTGAAGTCCCAAAAATAAAATCACATACTTATGGACACTTGATCTTTGACAAAGAATCCAAAAATACACAATGGAAAAAAGAAAGCATCTCCAATAAATGATGCTCACTTAACTGGCAGTGTGTATGTAGAAAAATGACAATAGATCCATATTTGTCACCTTGCACAAAGCTCAAGTCCAGTTGGATCAAGGACCTCAACACAAAACCTATTAGATCTATTCTATTAGATACACTGAATCCTGGGAAGTGAGATCTGAGACCTGGGAAGTGAGAGACTCTCAGGACTCAAACAGAGAAACCTTAGATGAAATGCCCGACAGTGGAGAGATGGAACTTGTAGAGTCTACCTCCAGTAAAATGTCAGGACCAAGTGGAGAATTGGGGTTGCCATCCCACAGTCAAAAACTCAGACCCAGAATTGTTCCTGTCTAAGAGAACTGCAGGGAGAAAAATGGAGAAGAGGCTGAGGGAAAAGAAGGTTCAGTGATTCGCCTAAATTTGGATCCAGCTCAAGGGGAGGCTCCAAAGCCTGACACCATTACTGATGCTATGGTGTGCTTACAGACAGGAGCCTAGCATGGCAGTCTGTGAGAGACCCAACAATCAGCTGACAGAGACAGATGCAGAGACGTACACCCAACAAATGAACAAAAGTTGGGGACCTCTATAGTTGGATTATTGAAAGGCTGGAGGAGGGTGAGCAACCCCATAGGATACCAGCAGTCTCAACTAACCTAGATGCTTGAGATCTCTCAGACACTGAGCCACAGTCCAGGCAATATACACAAGCTGATATGAGGCCCCCAACATATATACAGCAGAGAACTGCCAGGTCTGGCTTCAGTGAGAGAAGGAACACCTAACCATCAAGCGACTTGAGGCCCGAGGGAGTAGGGAGGCCTGGCTGGTTGTTGGGGTGGGGAATCCTTTTGGAGATGGGGGAGGAGGAATGGGATGAGGAAATGTCATAGGGCATGCCTGGAGGGACATAAGGACTGGACTACTAAAAAAGATTAAAGATAATTGAAAAGATAAAAAAAGAATGATGTTTGAAAAGATAAAAAAAAGAATGACGTTCAGAAGGACGGGGACACTGATTAATAGGTGTTTTGTCTCAGAAATGGAAGGACTTGAAAATGAGATATTTCTGATTTAAGTATAATATCACGCTAATTTGTACACTTTTCAGGTTTTTTTCTGCATAGATTACAAAACATGCTCAAAATGAGACACAAATAATAAAAAAAAAATGGAAAGTAGAGGGATATCACCTTGCTAAAGAGATAACTTTTAATTCTTTGCATGTTTCATTGTCATACTTTATTTTCTTAGTTCTATTTACAGCAAAGGCATATAATACTAATACTATTCATCTCTTTTATGAGGTACATAGGTGGAAATAATTTTTGTTTGTTTTATCTATTTATTTTGAGAGTTTCATTTTTGCCTCTCTCTCTCTCTCTCTCTCTCTCTCTCTCTCTCTCTCTCTCTCTCTCTCTCTCTCTCTCTCTGCTTCTCTCTCATTCTTCCTGAGGTAACAAGATGGTTTCATTAACAGAGACCATACCTTTCAAATAGGAGCATCATTAACACGTAGTTCCAAATATTTGTTGCTGAAAGTCTGTCTTGTTCATTTGGGGATTCTTTAGCAGCAGCGTGTATTTGCATTCTATTTATTAGGTCCACTCATGGAATATGTATTCATGGAGAAGACTACTGTTTGAGAATTACTGAACTCAATTCTCAGTTTAAAGAAGTGTGCCAGCTGCCCTTTAAAATTTATTTTGAATAAACATTTACTAGAGTTGTGGGGAGAGACTAGGGAGATGGGAGTGAGGGTCTCTCCAAATGCATACATGTGAGTATATTTTACTTAGCCATAACCCGAATTTTAATTCAATAATGTCTTCTACAGATCAAAACAAGCTATATTGGGTATAGTCCTGTTTCTTAGAAACCCACTGAGATATTATTAAATTCAATTATTTTGTCAGAATACTAACTTTGGTTAAAAAGGATATCGATGATAAATTTTGAAAGAAAACCATGCACCAGTTAAGTGTTAAATCCACAGGGTGGGCCAGATCACTGCCTACTGTTTCTTCTTGGATTTATTCCAGGTAATATTTTCACATTTTAACGATTTTGGATTTGACTAGCTTAAATAATTAGAAGCTGGAGCCAGCACTGCAAAAATATTTTTTTTCCAAAATGAACAATGTGAGCCTGTCATCTCTAAGAAAGCACATTTGTAGTTATGACATACACCGTTTTGGTAGTTGCATAAGCCGATTCTTTGAATTCTGCCAGCACCAAGCTTCGCATGCCTGGTGTCAGACATCAGGGATCCCTTGTGCCTTCTAAACAAGCCTAAGATAATAGAAGTTTACAAGGGACATAAGATGTCTCCACTGTGATGTCCCCCCCCCCCACATCCCTTGACATTCTTTTCTGGCAAGGGTAAACATAGCCCCAAATGACTTGCAGCTGTTAATTTCTTTATGAAGGAATAACACTTTAATAAGGCCCACATATTTTATCATCCGAGGTTTCTATTTTCTTTTATATATTCATATACATGCCCTCAAAATCTCTTTTTTTGGAAATGTACATAAAAGTATTATGAATACTACCTCCACATCAAGACCGAGATTTGTAAAAACAGCCTGCTTCCTTTTGTCTTTTGCATTTTCTTCTCCACTCTTGTTTAAATATTAGTCAAGTGTCTACTTGTGCCTTTAAGATTCTGTGCAATTCTTTAAACATTGAGAGTAAATGCAGTAATAATTTTTGTTTTAAAGTAACACAGCCTTTAGAGCAAATGTGATGCATCGTATTGACATAACCAATGTGGACATTAATTAAAGAGCAGCAGAATCCAGCAGAGAAGTTTGCCCTCCATCTGCTTGACCTGAGGTAATAACAATGTTCCATTAACCCAAGCTGACAGATCTTCTAAGGTTTGTCTCCATCCCTGAAGTTGGTGCTCCTGGTATGAATAACCATATGTGTTACATCATCCAGAGCATGCCATGCAGAAGGAAACGAACTGTTTATGTATCCAGCTATTTTTTTTTGTTTTATTTTTCATTCCATTCCTTGTGATGCCTGCGACCAGTAGCTATCCGTACCTTTCCCTAGCTTTGTGCCAATGAGCTTTTCAGCCATAGCACCAAGTTGCAACATGCAACCTCAAGTTTGGATCTCTATTGGCTCAAAGACAGTCCCATAAACCACATAATGTCACTGAGCAAAGAGCCGAACTAGTAAATTCTTTTTGCATCTTACTGTACTTCTCAGATTTATTCAAATAGGATTTGAAGGCAGACGTATGCTAGATCCAACACACAGAAAAAAAGAAATTAAAAAAGGTACATACAGATTTTTGTAAATAATAAATTAGAGGGATGGAGCAACTTGTCCCAGAATTAAAATTTAAATCTTTGATTGTGTTCACATCCACAGTGCATCACTGAACCAAGGGAACTGTTTTCCTCTTCCATCTTATTATAGATCAAACATCAAACACTTTTCGAAAGAAGCATGCACCCAGGAGGCATTTTGCTTTGTCACAATACAGATTTCACAGCCTCTCTGATGGGAGAACAGACTTGCCCGCAGCCTAGGAGAACAACAGGATGGTGATTTGTTGTGCTGTTCTACCTCCTCCCCTGGAATTGTTGCCTCACTGCAGTAAGTACCTTTCCCTCCAATTATCCAAGCTCCGCAATCCACAGAGCTTGACCCCCAGGACTTCAGAAAACACTAGTTGTTTGGAGTCATTAATCCAAGATTATAAGCATGGAGGGACACTCATGAGAAAAGGGTGAACTCATGGTTCCTGAAGAAAGACAATGACAGCGTTTCTTCAGAATGCCCCCCCCCCAGTGTGTGTGTGTGTGTGTGTGTGTGTGTGTGTATGTGTGTGTGTGTGGTGGTAGGGGATGGGGGTGGGGGCTGGGCTGCATGGTCAATTTCGTCTTCTTTTCCCTAAAAGCACATTTTTCTCCCTCATCTTTTCAAGTGCTGCTCTGGCCTGCCTATAGTTTCCTTGGGGCGGGCAATAGAACCCACTGCTGCTGCTATGTCAGGATGGCTCCACTTTCCTCTCAGCCTTTGCCTGGACAGCAGAATCTAGATCGTAGCAAGCTTGATGGGACGAAGAAACTGGAAAAGTATACCAACCGGAAGATTATACTAGCTATTTTCCCTGATAGTCAATGTCAGAATTTAATTGTCAGTTGTGTACGTCCCTATCAATAATGTTTTACATTTTATTGTAGGGAGTGACAATTGTGTAACCTTGGCAGCTGAGTAAGTCCCAACTTCTGATCTCTATTTATATGAAATCTAGCCACAGAATTTTGATATGAGATATCTTCTTCAATGATTGATATTCATGACCTCTCTCTCTTCTTGTGCTCTGCAGAGACTCTTTTTAATTTATGGAGGAAAACAATCTACATATAACAGATAGCTCTACTCTATGTTATTCTATTTATAAGATACTATATTAATTCAGAATCCATCTTTCATTGTTACCAAGAATCTGATGAAATCTTTCAAGGTCTTCTTGTAAGCCAAAGGGGAACAATAGCTTGAATTGGCTTAATTTTGATACTGTATTACATAGCAAATTAAAACATCCTCTTTGTTGCAGAAATTGGCCCTAGAACAGAGGGCACTTTGCTCCCTAGGTCTGAAGCTCTAATTCCAAGGTGAGCTACATTATTCTTGCATGTACTTTAGTCTCAGCAGCTTTTGCTGCCTCCTTATAAAGATTATATTCGACCCTCCTTAGCAAATGAAGAAAGGACTTAGGGATGCTCTCTCCTTCCCCTTCTTCCTGCAGATGGTGATAAATTCAGATTCAGACTCCATTAAACCTGAGTAGAGCAACCCAGCAGGTGGCTGTACTAATGGAAAATCCTGGCTTTGGAATAATGGGAATTACAACCGACAGCTCTTCTACGCCACAAAAAAGATGATGTATCCTTATTGACAGTGTCGCATTTGAGTCCAGAAGGCTGATCTGAGAGTTCTGTCCTGGCATAACGGAAGCTAAAAGCCCCCTGGGTGCTTTCTTGGCCACACCACTATAATTTTTGTCATCTGAACTTTCTATTACAGTTCATTTTACAAATCGCATATAAGTTGAAGAGCAAGAGTGGTGAGGGGGAGAGGGGGGAAGAGGGACTTTATTTTGCCTACAGGCATACTTTTATTCTTTTTCTTGCTTTAAAGGACAAATAAAGGTTGACACACCACAGTATTTCCAGCCAACTCAGTATTTTCAATGCTGACATACTAGCCCACGCTATATCAGTGATTCTATACAAGCTCTTTTGAGGATGCTTCTTCTGTTTGGAATATGCAGGGATTGCCTAGAAGGTGTGATGCTTGGTAGTCTTGCATTGATATCCATTGTTCCTCCTTTTCCTTTTCTCTTAGTTCTGTCTTCCTTTTTAAATTGCCAGAAGTTATTTGACAAAAAGCAAGCCTTAGTATATTGATCTGAGGAAGCATCTGGATGTTCAAATATTTAGAACTTCGTATTTCCACTAAGCCTCCAATTCTCTGAAAATATAACAAGGAGTTGTGAAAATATTTCATTGTATTCACCATCTGCCAACAGTTTAAAAAAACATTATATTAAGACCAATAATTCTATTTACACTTTCTCAATATAGTATGTTTCCTCTCAAGAACTGTTAGAACTTTACAAAACTGAACTGAGTCACTGACACTTTCTTACAAACAATTTTGCATTATAAATAAATGGAGACATTTTCAAGAGACAAGTAAAAGTTTAAGACTGTCTCAAAGAGTTAAGATTCAGTTCTAATATGAACTTTTATTGCATCATTAAGTTAGTCTTGTCTCCATTTTATAGTGTAATGTGTGGGAGCTTTGTAGTGAACAATTCAAGAGCTAGAATGCCTTGTTACATATGAGTTCAAGGCTTAACATTATTCTAACCCCAACGTGGCTCTGCTGCTTCAAATGTTTAAAGCAGAGGGTAAAAAGGTTCCTTCAAGATGAGCTCCCACAAAGCAAAACAAGACCAATACACTATTACAGAGAGGACTTCAGCTCTTCATATTTTCTTCAATGGTTAAAATTATGAATTAGAACTTAACAAATGGAGATGACATTATGAGATGATATTATAAATAGACAGATTCTGTAAGTGAGTAAAGACGTCACGATATATTTGTTTCAAGATTTCTAGCTAATCTTTTTATAATGTTCTTAATTAAAGAACCACCAGAGATACCAGGGTTTTAGAGTCACCTTCACCAGAAATATAATCAGTGACATGAGAAAACTAGTAAATCACAGCCAGAGAGCAACTCAGAGACAGTGCACTTACTCATAAATGAGAATATTAGAAAAATAAACTACTAAATCACAACTGTAGAGCATTTTGTCTTTATTTCAAGTGTTTTCTTTTAATGTTAAAATAAAACCCGATAACTCAAAGGAACAGATTGTTAGCACAGGAAGAGTAGGAGTAATCAACAAACAGCATAAGACTGAAATTATTAAAGCATTATATTTCCCAAAGGTTATATTATTGTTTTAACTTAGATATTGACATAAAAGAAAGATCTATTTATCACAAGAATCATATTTATGAAACAAACTAGCAATGTTTTCCTTTAGAGAAGCAAATAACTTCATAATTAACACAAAATAATAGTCTTCCTTTCGTCAAAACAATTACAAGAAAAGTAAAATGAAAATCCAGACCTGATGAAAGAGCAGAAAAGGTGAACTTGAATAACAAACTCATTTTTTTTAGCTGTACTGACAAGAGACCTTTGTTTTAATACATTATCTGTAATACTTTCCGTTAAATACCAAACAAATAATAATAGAGGAGGCAAAACAGGATAACATTTTATTTTGTTCTGTGGAAACACTACCTAAAGATAGCTTTAGACTCCACAGGATGAAAGGATCTGTGGATGGCCCTGACACCTCACAGACTTACAAGTGTTTTGTGCATGTTTCTGAGACATGAAGAAGAAATCAGTGTTCCACAAAGCTAATGTGGAGTTCTAATAATTTGCTTTAATGCTTCACAGAATTCAGAGAAATAACTCCATTCCAGATTATAATGATGAATATTATGTGGAAACATAGGCTCACATATAAAGAAGGTACATGATAGCCCCAAGGACTTCAAAAACTTTATCTTCAGGAACATTCTTGTATTGAGCTGTATGAAAGCTCTCAGAAGTTGTAATTTAGGGATTTGTTATCATAGGAATGACTTGATATTATTATCTATTTGTGGTGATACTGTTCAGGTTTAAACTATGCCTCCTCCTGGCTGGGTTTTTCAGGTGATCAACCCATTATGAAGACTCTTAGGGTTATAGTCACCATTCATATTCATTTTAAAAGACAAATTCTAATCATACCCAAGCAAAATCAAGGAATAATAATCCTAGGGCAACACATCAAAAAGTGGGCACACTTACAAACACACACAGAGACACACAATAACAACAGCAAAATAACAGAATTCAACATACACTGCTCATTGACATCTCTCAATGTCAATGGATGTGAAAACAGAATACACTGTTCTACTGCATCCAATAAGGACAGTTAAATGAAAAAGATAGACATTGCTTCTTGATAAAAGGAGGTAAAAGATATTCCAAGCAAATTGATCTAAAAACCAAACTGGTATAGCCATTTTATTATCTGACAAAGTAGAGTTCAAACCAAAACTAATTAAAAGAGAGGGGAAGGACACTACATACGTATCAAAAGAAAACCCACCAAGTGGACACATAATTCTTACCATACATGCATCAAACGTAAGTGCATAAAGAAGCTCTAGTAGAGATTAAGTCACTTATATATGCTGACACGCTTATACAGAGAGATTTGAATACCCACCTTTCACCAATAGATAGGTCATCCAGACAAAATCTAAATATAGAAATGCTGGAGCTAACAGATGTTAAAAACCAAATGGACTTACAGATAACTACAGAAAATTTCACCAAAGCACAGAAGAATATACAATCTTCTCAGCATCCAATAGAATTATTTCCAAAACTAACCATAAAATTGGACATAAACTAAGTCTCAATAAATACAAGAAAATTAATATAACAACCCATATTCTATCTGAAGATCTCTGATTAAAACTGGATATCACCATGAGAAAGAATAGAAAGTTTACAAACTTATGGAAAGTGACAATACACTATTGAGTTTGATATGAGTCATGGCAAATTAAGATACAAATTAAAAACTTTCTAGAATTGGATGAAAATGAAAATCTACCATACTCTTACTATGGGGCACAGAGAAAAGGTTCTAAGAGGCAAGTTAAAATCACTAAGTGCTAATTTTAAAAAGTGGAGAGATCTCATCCTAGTATCTTAGCAGCATACTTGAAAGCTTTCAACTAAAAAGAAGAAATCACACCCAAAAGGAGTAGATGGAAAGAAATAATCAAGAACAGGGATGGAATTAATAAATAGAAGCAAATAAAAAACACAGCACACAAAAATCAATGTAAGAGTTTGATTTCTTTAAAACTTTAATCAGATTGAGAACCCCATATCCAAGTTAACAAAATAAATAAATAAATAAATAAATAAATAAATAAATAAATAAAAAACAGTGAGAGAACACCCAAATTAATAAGTTAAGAACAGAAAAGATGGACAGCCACAGAGATGGGCCACATATTGTCATCTGAACAACTCTCTACTCAGTGATCACTGGGAGGAGGAAGAAATGAAGAAAAATTAAAAAGACTTTTTACAATTCAATGTAAATGAAGGCATAACATACTCAACCTTATGGGACACATGAAAGCCACTGTTATGAGGAACGTTCATAGCATTATGTGCATTGATAAACAAATTTAAGAAACTTCATATTAGCAACTTAAAAGCATATCTGAAAGCTCTAGAACAAAAAGAATAAGCCCACCCAAAAGTAGTAGACAGCAGAAAATAATAAAATTCAGGGCAGAAATTAATAATTTAGAAACAAAGAGAAAAATACAAAGAATCTATGAAGCCAAGAGCTAGCTCTTTGAGAAAATCAACAAGAAAGACAAAGTCCTAGTCAAACTAACTAAAAGACAGAAAGAAAGTATAAACAATATTCACATTATCAAAATCAGAAATCCAAAGAATCATTAGGTCTTACTTCAAAAGCCTATACTCAACACAATTGAAAAATGTAAGCAACATGGATGATTTTCTTAGTAGACACCACTTACCAAAGTTAAATCAAGATCAGGTAAACAACTTAAGTAGTCCTATAACTCCTAAGAAACAAACAAATAAACAAACAAAAGTTCAGGGCCAGATGTTTTACAGCAGAATTCTACTAGAATTTCAAGGAGAAACTAATATCAATACTCCTCAAACTACTTCACAAAATAGAAACAGAAGGACCATTCCAAACTCATTCTATGAGGCCATAGTTATCAAAACACCTAACCTACACAAGGGCTCAACAAAGAAAGAAAATTTCAGATGAACTTCATTTGTACACACTGATGAAAAAATATAATACTCCCTCCATATCTGTTCAACATAGTACTTAAAGTTTTAGCTAGAGCAATAAGACAACTAAAGGAGACCAAAGGGATACAAATTGGAAAGAAAGAAGTCAAAGTATTACTATTTGTGGATGTTATGATTTTATATATAATATGTGATATATGAGAGATCCCCAAAACTCTACCAGAAATCTAGAGCTGATAAACATCTTCAACAAAGTGAATGAATACCAAAATTAACTAAAAAATCAGTAGTCCCACATTATATGAATGATAAAAATGCTGAGGAAGAAAGTAGGACAGCAACACTCTTCACAAAAGCCACTAATAATATCTTGATGTAACTCTAACTATTCAAGTGAAAGACCTGTATGTGAAGAACATCAAGTTTCTGGAGAAAGAAACTAAAATAGATATCAGAAGATGGAAAGCTCTTCAGTTCTCCTGGATTAGTAGGATTAACATAGTAAAATGGCCATCCCACCAAAACCAGTATCAATGCAGATTCAGTTCCCATAAAAAAAAAATTCTTTACAGGCCTTGAAAGAGCAATTCTCAACTTCATAAGGAAAAACAATGAACCCAGAATAACGAGAACAATCCCGTAAAAAAAAAAAATCTAGAAGTATCACATCCCTGATATCAAGCTGTACTACAGAACAACAGTCATAAAATCCACATGATATTGGCATGAGAACAACAAGTTAATCAATGGAAAAGAATAGAAGACCCAGAAATAAATTCATACACCTATAGACACTTCATTTTTGACAAATGAGCTAAAACTATACAATGGAAAAAAGAAATCATCTTCAACCAGCCAATGATGATCATCTAACTGGATGTCTGCATGTAGAAGAATACAAATGGATCAATATTTATCACCCTTCACAAAACTCAAGTTCAAATGGATCAAAGACTTCAACATAAAGCCAGATATACTAAATCTCATAGAAAACAAAGTGGTCAACTCCCTGGAACACATTGGTACAAGAAACAACTTTCTAAACAGAACACCAACAGCACAGGCACCAAGATCAACAATTAATAAGTATGACCTCATAAAACTGAAATAATTCTGTAAGAAAAAGGTCACCATGAATAGGAAAAAACAGCAGGTACAAAATGGGAAAAGATCTTCATCAACCCTATATCTGACAGAGGGCTGTCATCCAAAATATATAAAGAATGCAAGAAATTAAACACAAACACACCAAGTCACCCAATTCAAAAATGAGATACAAAGCTAAACAAAGAATTCTCCACGGAGAAATTTTTAATGGCTGAGAAGCACTTAAAACTGGTACAACTATACAACTCTTGGGCATATATCCAGAAGATGTCTCACCATACCACAGGGGCACATGCTTCACTATGTTCATAGTGGCCTTATCTGTGAAAACCAGAAGCTGGAAACAACCCAGATTCATACAATGGAAGAATGGGTACAGAAAATGTGGTTCATTTACACAATGGAATACTATTCAGCTATTAAGAACAAAGACATCATGAGTTTTGCAGGCAAATGAATAGAACTAGAAAGTATCATCTGGAGTGAGATAATTCATACCCCACTTGGAAGGTAGAAAAAAACAATCATAGGAGATAGAGGGAGGGAGGGACCTGGGTGCAAGAGAGGAGGGTGAAGAGGAACACTGTCAGGTATGGGGATGGGGAAATAAGAGAGAAGCCCCGAGGGCCAGCAGAATGAATAGAAATATGCAACCTCAGTGGGTAGAAGGTGGTTGAACTCTCTAGAAAGTACCAGAGACTTGAGAAGTGAGAGATCTTTAGGACTCAGAGGGAGGGACATTTGCTGTTGATGCAAAGGCAGTTTTTTGCTTGGTTGCTAACTTGCCATATTTGAAGCAAATGCCATAAGGTGTTTTTCCAATGTTCATCATCTTCTCTGAACTAGAATTGTGATGATTTCCTGCAAAGAACAAATCTATCTCATAGTCAAAAAGGCCTTATATTAATAAAAGGTCTTTAAATGCCATATCCTATAGACCTCTAAGGTTTTTGAAAAACATCTCTCTATATGTAGTATAGCTTAATTATTTATTTCTATCTATTTACTATCTGTTTAACTTAGGAAACATATTTCTATAGTTAAATAAACTAATATCTAACATTACCATAAGTTTGATTGGCTGACTACTAACTTGCATTTCTTAATTATCCTAAAGTTATCAATAGCAGTTTTCAAAAGGACTAGAACTTCACATTGTGTCTTTAAATGAGTTGCATAGGTATAATCCTTTAAATAAGTGTTTAAACACACACACACACATACATACACACACACACATATATATATGTATGTAATAAAATATAATCTTATATTTGTATCAATATACAAAGTCCATTTGAAATATTTAAAATATTTGACTTGCTAATGCTCTTTGGCCTAACAGTAGATTCAATAATCTACCTTTTATTTTATCACTCCTATATCCCCTTTTTGCTTTTTATTCCTTCTCCCCTTTTCCATTAACATTAAATAGGAGAGAAAGAAGGATAACAGAAACAAAAAAAGAAAGAAAGAAATCCCCAAATCTAACTTCTGTTAGTTTGGTTTTTTCCCATATCAAGACCATTAACAACTTGTGATCAAACCTACTAAAATGACAACATGTATTCATTACCCACCAAACAGCCAAAAACCACCCAAGCCATTTTATGGAAATAGAGCCATCATTCTTTTAAAATTTCTTCCTGCTTTCTGAGAGTGATTTCTTTTTTGTACATCTGTGTGATGTAAAAGTGCAGGGCTTAACTTACTTCCTGACTGGAAGAGTCTGCAAGGCTGAATCAACTGGGGTCAGTCATTTTGCAACTGCATTAGAAGCACATTTTGGTGAAGTATTTATTGAGGTTGTCTGTGGTTGAATCAAGCAGGATGCTGTAATAAATATGTCTCAGCATCTCAGCATCCTTGAGGATGAATCTTGCCAGGACCACTTTAATTTTATTGGTGCCTGGCTGTTTTACTCTGTGAATATACAAATTTTTGAAGGTAATATACATTTCTACATTGATGCATGTGTCTTAGTTAGGGTTTACTTTGCTATGAAGAGACACCATGACCCAGGCAACTCTCATAAAGGACAATATTTAATTGGGGATAGTTTACTGGTTCTGAGATTCATTCCATTTTCATGATGGGGGGAAACATGGCAGTATTCAAGCAGATATTTCACTGGAGGAGCTGAGAGTTCTATATCTTCATCTGACTGTTGCCAGAAAACTGACTGTTCCATACTGGGCAGAGCTTCAAAGCCCACCCGCACAGTGACACACTTCCTCCTACAAGGCCACAACTCCTAAACCACCACACAAGTATAGAATGTGCAGTGAGCAAAATTCAGCTAAAGATGGTTCTCTGTCCTCTGTTAAAGCAAGAAAGGCAATTGCATTTCATTATAAGTTAGTTGGGACTATATAACAAGCTGTAATATAAATTTTTATCGAAGCCATTTGAAAAGATGTCATAATAACTCCTGAGGATTCTGTATCCAACAAGATTTATCTGCTATGTTTAGCTGAAGTCCTAGCTTGAAATATTTTCATGTCTCAGCTACTTTCAGAGCTGTTCCCAGGCACAGAGGTTAGCAATACATGTTCCCTATTTTATTCTTCTTGATTTCTTTTTTTTTTCTGTCTTTAACCAAGATCTTTGGGGAGTATCCCCTGGCCAAATCTGATTTTTGTTCCTTTTGAAAGAATACCTATCTTTTCTTCTTCTTTTGCAACAAAAACAAAACTTCTCCTCACCAACTCAACATTCCTCTCATTCTGAAGTTATCACATATTTATATTGATCTAATTCATCAGCCCATGCTGTCTCATTGGCACTTAAAAAATGTTAAGTCAATAAAGATTTATTTAAATTATCTTTGGAAGATATCATATTCCCCTTCTGTTCTCTTCGCAGTTTCTTTAATGTTCTATTAGTTCTCTAAAGTTTCTTGTCCTGTGGAATTGTGAAATATGCCAATAATATGTTGTATGTAACAATGTCTAAAACATTGTTGCATTCTAATGGATGATGTTGAAGTATCAACAGCTTCAATATATAAAGGCATCTCCAAGATAGTCACCATCTCTAATAAATGTGCAATCTCAAAATTATTACTTTTGGAACTCAGATACGAAGTCCCTTGGAATTCTGAATGTGCATCAACTATAAGATGTACATATTCTAAATTTTCAAATTCTATAAAATGAAATATCTAAGCCATTGTATGACATTGTTCTAAGGTGACTTCCTTAAACAGAATCTGAATTTTTAACTCAGTATATTGTATTTTTATGGGCTGTCATTTTAATTCTTGATAACCCTGTGGATTTCTCTCATCCAGCCTTCCATCTTTCATGCAGTGTAGGGCATGGACTCCCTCTTGTTGCATGGGTATCAAATTAAAGAAGATACTGGTTGACCACACCACAAGTCCTGGGTCTCTATTGTCCCCCAGCACATCTTGTAGGCAGAATAGATTATAGATCAAGAGTTTTCTGTCTGGGTTGGTGACCATGTTTCTCCTCCCATAGCATATAGAGTACCTTCCTATCCCCAAGATATTATAATATAGAGGTGAAGGCCTCATTTAGGCACCAGCTTGATCTGTCTACATCCAATGGGCTGTGTGGATGTTTTCCTAGGCAATGGGTATCCAACACTGTAAGTTTTTGGAGAGTGACCCTTTCTGTCTTATCAGCCTGATTGTTTTCTAATTAGAGATAGAACTGGGTTCAATTTGAAAGGGAGGAGCAGTAGGGGAAAATTGGTAAGAATAGAGGGAGAAGAAACTATATTTAGGATATATTATGTGAGAAAGAATCTATTTTTAATAAAAGATTAAAAAGGGCAAACATTTAAAAGCCAAACAGGATTTGAGCAGTTATATACAAGGAAACTTGACAAAGATCAAATATGTATTTTCATGTACCATATGGAAAATGATTCACACCCTGTCAAAGTGAAAGCCCCAGTATCTTTATTGAACAAGCTACTGTCTGTGTCGTCAAATCAGAAAGCTCTTTACTCTAGTATTTTTTCTGAAAAATTGGGACAGAACACTTGACAGGAACTAAGAAAGTGAGCCAGTAGCCTGAGAGTTCTAGCACTTAGAGTTAAGTCTTTTTATTTTTCAAATTGTTGCTCAGAATGAGGATGGATATTCTCCATTGAACAAAAATGTGAATAAGATGAGGCAAGACATCATGATTTCACAACCACGTATTAGCAGAACAAGACTGCTGACATTATGTAAGTCATAAAAATCCCAAACACCCTTTCTCACTATAAATAAAAATGTCTGCTTTTTCATTCACTGCAAGCTAGCCTGGCTTCGTCTCTACCTTGCCATGCATGAAAATGAATGTCCAAGCATCCTCCATTTCCAATGCTATCAGAGCAAGAATTTTATTCCTTCAGTTTTCTCAGGACAACTCACGCTGTCTCCAAGAATATAGATCCATTCTGATACTAAGAAAACCCAAGTTTTCTTAGGTGGTACAGTTTCCTTATTGTCATGATTCCTCAACATTATTATCTCAGTTTCTGGTATGTTTCTTTTAGTATTTTGTGACATGTCATAGGATTATAACAGATATTAAATCAGATGATCAAACTAAGAACTTAAAATATTTCTTAGGTAGAAAGTTTTGTATATTCATTTTTAATAATAACAAAATGCACCATGAATTAAATATAAATTCATTTTAATATACTTGTTTACTAAGCAAATATATGTTTTGGATTCATTGGGTACCATATGAAATTTAGGCCCCTCAAGTATGTGTATATCTAAATATGGAGATATTCCTACATGAATAGTTAAGTTAAATAAAAAGCAGGGTTTTATGAATTTCTAAAAATATTTTTTAATGTTTATATTTTATTTGTATTAATGTTTTGTGTAAATGTATATACTTAATGACTGTGGGATGTCTAGTTCCTGATGGTGTCATCAGAGAACATTAGATCCCTCAGGAACTAGGACTACAGATGATTATAAGCTACCATTTTGGTCCTGGGAACTGGACCTAGGTTGTCTGTAACAGCAACAAGTACCCTGATTCACTGAGCCTTCACATCAGCCCATCTAGCACAGTTTAAATTTCTCAAATATTCACTTCTTATACATTTCTATATTTTTTCTTAAGTATTACACTCATGGAATCTTCACACTTCCTTATATTTTGGTATCATTTCATTGGTACAAGGCTAGTTTATGTAATAATCACCATGGGCAGTTTGGTGATTTCAAATACAACATAAAAGAAAATTGAACGTCAGAGGTTGTTATTACACAAATCGATCTTTATGAGAGGGATTATCAAGAAGTGAAATCACTTATCCTGGTGTTACAAAGCCAAGCAAGATACACCTTCCTTGTGGGCAGAAATAAAAATAGACATCAATCACAGTCAAATATGCTTGGTTCATTATGTATCACATGCATTCCCAACTTACGTGTTATCATCCTTTCTATGACAATATTATACTTCATTTTTCTAGTCTTTTACATTTCATCCTTATGTCAATCGTACTTCATAGAACACTATATAGACACAATAACAATGATGTTCTTGAGAAGATTTTGCTTCTTCTGATACTACACTTATACCCACTTCTGGGTCTTAATACCATAGCACTGGTTTCCAGTATAATCTTTATTCAATAATGTAACATTGATGTATTCATAAGCATCAGACAATAAAAGTGCATGTATAACTTTCTTGAGTATGAAATAGCACTCTATGTGAGAGAAACACAAGTTATCAAAGCATCAACTTTTTACTATTTCTAATAATTTTTAACAGGTGATATCTCCACGGGAGTTTTAATGTAATTATTTTCATTCACACTAGAGGAAAATCTCCTAGAATTGGCATTGAGAGAACCAAGAAAATGTATATTCATATCTTTAAGTAGAAATTGCTAAATTCTCATCAGAAACATTGCTTGAATTACAAAACTTATTGTGACTAACTTAATCTCTCTTTCGTATTTTATTTGATCATATCACCATTGCTGTCATCCTATTTAAATAGACTAGAATGTGTCTTCTTACAAAGAAAGAAGTTGCTTACCTAGACTTATTTTCTTTTCAATTACAAGTTCCAAATCTATGAAATTCATTTTCTACAGGTTATCTATATCTTTCCCTCTTCACATGTGACCATCCATACCTATATTGTCACAGACAGAGACACAAATATGCTTCTGTTCTTTCCTTGTAATCACTTTAATTGTAACAATGCACCAAACAGTTTTAACATTTGCTAATGGTAAAAAGATAAAAACATTTACATTTTGAACACTAGATATGTGCATAGTGTTGAACATTTTAGATACTGCAACCTCTTTTTTGGTGATTTTCTTATTTCACAATTTGTAAGAGTAAGAACAATTGTATTTGCTTGTAAATAATTATAATTGAAGCATTAAGTAAGTAGACATTTCTTTTTAATTTCATGAGGAAAAATTTGTTGATCATTTTAGGCAGATTCTGGGAATCACAGGTGTGAAATTATATTCACCATTGCAGCCTCATGTTTGAGTAATGCTATTGTATTTAGATTAAACAGTGCCTATGAAGCATTTGGGTGCTGAGGCTTCTGTAAAATATCAATCTTCAACAATTGGGCTAATTAAAATATGCTTCATCACTCAAGTTATGTATTTTTGTTATGTTGATATTTGGATATTCTCATCCTATTTTAATAGACTGTCTTCTTAGATCAATGGAAGTTGCTTACCCATGTTTTTCACAATCTTGAGCACCAATGCCCTGTAACTCCTTTTCTGTATATTATTTATCTATAAACCTGTCTCTTTTCATGTGTCCGTTCATATCTACAGTGACACACACTGAGATGCAAACATGCTTTTCTTCATATATACATATACATACACATACATATACACATACACATGCACATACACATATACATATACATAAAGGGTGTCTTGCATATATATATATATATATGTGTGTGTGTGTGTGTGTGTGTGTGTGTGGTGTGTGTGTGTAATATATATTAACATTAATGTACACAACCTTCTGGTCTTTTCTTGAAAACTTTTCCATGAATAATTATTTTTTATTGGATACTTTATTTATTTACATTTTAAATGTTATCCCCTTTCCAGGTTCCCCCCCTTCAGAAACTCCCTATCCCATCATCCCTCCCCTGCTTCTATGAGCTTGTTCCCCACCCACCTACCCACTCCTGCCTCCCTGCTCTCAAATTCCCCTACACTGGGGCATTGAGCCTTAACGGGACCAAGGGCCTCTCCTCCTATTGATGCCTGACAAGGCCGTCCTCTGCTATATATGCAGCTGTACCCATGGATAGCTCCATGTGTACTCCTTGGTTGGTTGTTTAGTCCCTGGGAACTCTGGGGTGTCTGGTTGGTTGATATTATTGTTCTTCCTATGGTGTTGAAAACCCCTTAATCTCCTTCAGTCCTTTCTCTAACTCCTTCATTGGGGACCCCAAGTGAGAACTCTGTATAACTATAATACTATAAAGTGTCTATCTGCACCATTTATATTTAAATTTTTCTTTCCTTTTGAAACAGTTTATTCTTTAAAAACTTCAGATTATTTTATTTGGTAACAGAATAAAAACAGAATTGTTTGAGTATATTTTATTTAGAGAAAAATATGTGTATTGATATAATATATGTAACTTTTGCCTAATTTTTATGACTAGTATATACTATTTGTATGTATGTATTATTCCATGATTTAACTTTTGAGAATTGACATTTCTTTAAACAAGCTAATGTAACTTTATTTATGATTGAATTATTTCATGATATTTAAGTTAGTCATTCAGATTTTAAAAATAAGATAGACATTTTACTAATGGATTTTGATAGAAACATATTTTCTAGGTAAAAAACTTACATAAAAGACAAAAGGGATAATATTATAACTTGGACATTATTAGAGTCAGAAACTTATATTCTACTTAACATATCTTTTCTAACAATCCACAGACAGGGAATAATATTTATAATACATATATTTGAGAGAATGTTCATACAAAGAATATGTTTTCAAAATCTCAGAATTTGGTATTAAAACAATACAATTCCTATAATGGGGAAACAATTTGAAAAGACATTTACAAGGAAATAGATGACAAACAACATGGTCACTGACTAGGGAATGCAAATTGCAGCACTAGGATTCCACTACACGGCTCCCGAAATGGCTCACAAGGATTCAGAGCACTGTGAATCTCATGCATTGCTTATGGGAATCTAAAACAACAGAGAAAATTACTGTCATGTTGGAAAACAGCCTGGCAGGTTGTGATGTGCAACGTATCTATGATCCAAGATTCTTTTTCTTCATCACTTATCCATAGAAATGGAAATACATACATACAAACATGTGTATAGGTGTGGTTAAGGCACTTATATTCCTAGCCATTAAAGCTCAGACACTTCATAAATAATTGTCATTCAATATTAAATGAATACGCTAAGTGCTTCCATGAATGGTTTATTGTTCATCAGTAAGAAGGCACTAATAAGCACAAATAAAGAAAAAATATTAAAATAGTATACCAGATTTGAAAAAAAAAAAGAGTCTCCCACATATGGCCACAGGCTTATTGTGTCATATGTGACAAAATTCTCATGACAGAAATTAGGTGAGTAGGGACAATAGACGGACATTCAAGATTTATGAGGAAAGATTTTAGAATGAGGGCATACAGCATATTTTTTGTTTATTGTAGTGATGTCTGCTATATCTCAAAGCTCAGAGAACTATACCTCCTAATGGATGTAACTTACACATCAAAAACATGAGCTTGAAGAAGTCCCAGGTCTGAAACTCGAGTTAGACTGAGAATTTGACTACAGAAGATTAATATCTTGGCAATTCAAATCAGTTTTTCTGATTTTGAGATCTTGGTGCATCTTTCTTCAGTAAAGTTGTGCATACAAAAGACTTGGCACAGATTCTCCTTCTGGATGTTAGTTATTATGAAAGGATGTGCATGATGACCATATCCTGCTTAGCAAGTAGAGTGGGAAGTGTAAATTAGATAGAGGTGAGCCATACTGCAAAAAACAGAACCTTCTCTAAGGAGAAGCAGGAAAAGCCCATGTACCCGCAATTTATGATGCTAAGCTCAGCTTACCAAACAGATTCAAATAGAACATTCTCACAGCTTACAGGAGGTAATTTAAAAAGTTTCATTGCCAACACAGGAAAAAATATAAACTATAAATATAAGTGTGTATCATATACAGTTTGTTAATTGAAGTGTGAATGCAGCAGAGAGAGAATATGAGTAATAGGTAGCTTAAGCCAAAATTAGATTAGTTGTATCCGTGCTCTGCCAATATACCTCAAGCTTAAATGATACCACCGAAGCTGTTTCAGACTTGAATGGCTCCAAAGCATTATCCTGTGCCAAGTGTGCTGAAATCTAGTGGTACTTTTACTCTACAACCAGAGAGGCAGTATCTTTCATCTTTTAAGTATTTACAACATCACTTAAGCCATGCATAACTTTATATGAATGTATAAAAGCTAAGTACACAATTTGTGAAGCAAATGATGACAGGAAGTTAGCAGTTTACAATGTGAAATGCATTTTTTTTTTTTTTTGGCTAGAAAAAGTGGTTGAAGTTAGTGTGGCTACTTAACAGTCATCTCCATTTGTCTCACAGAACTATCAACACCAGAGACTTTAGCCATTCTCTGTAGTCACAGAGACTACACTGGCTATGATGACTTTCACTTCCTGTTTGCATATATGTTTCCTTAACATAGGTAAAAAAAAAATAGGAGGCATTCTTAGGATGTCCCAAATCCAATAACATAAAAAAAATGGTCACTTACATATTATACAACTTGGTAGAGTGTACAAATAGACCTTAGAGTCTATTTTTTTCCCATTGTGCTTAGCCAACTTTCTAATATGCATTTCCTATTTTAAGAGAGTTGTATATGTTTGAGGCATGGTTATACATATATATATTTATGTTTATATGCTTAATATATCATCTATAATGCATATAGCAAATTGCATTGGCAAATCAATATTTAATATCAATTAATAGATATTAATTTGATGGTAGAATGCCTTCATTTAACATGTTATAAAGGACCTGACCAAGGGGCTAAACAGTAGTTACTTAGAAAATCTGTGTTAAGAAGAAATTTCCATTAAAAAAAGTTCAATATAAATTAAGCTCAGATACTTCTGAGACCATTATATAATCTAACAGAGAAAGTGATTTAAGTTTTTAACACAGCCATCGGTTTATGTTTTCTGTTGTTTTGGGTATTAAAGCAAATAACCACATATGGTATTAATAGTTATTATAATTACTATCCCCTCTGAGAATTAACAGTCTTTAAATATCAATCTGATTTGCAGAATATTTTGTTCTCTTTGCAAAACAAAATTTACCTTATTTAAATGTAAGGGACTCACAAATAAATTTCCATGAGCCAAATTCAGAGTACTGACCATAAGTTTTTCTAATTTAACATGTTTTAAAATAAAAATAATCATATATCATGCAATTTAAGAGTTATATGGAATTCAAGTTTTAGTATCAACAAAATTTTAATAAAAAGCATTCACTTTGATTCATGATTACTGTTTTATGGGTAAAACAGCAGCAAGGCCAGAAGTAAAGCCTAACTTACAGAACTGAAGAAGTACCCAAAACTCACAGATAAAGATGGAATGTTTAGGAGTATTTAGTAGTGGTGTCATATTTATTAAATGTAGTAATTTAGAATCAAAGATAATCCAGAAAAACAATAAATAAAACATCAAAATCACATCAATGACAGCAACTGAGATAAAAACACAGGACAGAACAACTGCAATGGATATTTTATGGTCAACAAACCTTCAGAATCCTTTACTTGGTCCTTAGCCAAAAGGTGTAGCTACATTCTTTATGTCCCTTAGAGCTTAGAATTCTTTTATATTTAAATGATGTGTTTTTATTTTATTTTTAATAAGATATAAATCATTTAAAATAATGATAATCTTTTCCAAAGGTTCTTTGATAACTAGCAAAAAAAATACAGACAGTATACATTTAATCAATGTATAACAAATAAGATTTTTTAGTCTTAGAAATAAAGCTACATGCATATAAGTATTGAATTACTCCTGATTAACAGTATAATTGTAATTAAATATATTAATTACATTTGTTATAATATTTTTAAAAGATGTATGATAAGTTAGGAGAACAGGCCTTAAAAAACGTAAAAGAGAAGATATCAGTGTGAAGGGTTGACTGTACCTTAGATAATAGTAAATAATACCTTTCATAGGAAGCCATAAAGGCTTATACAGCCTATAAATTATGTATTATTTATACATATTTTTCTATTTCCTTTTTGTTTGGCACTTCGGATATAGTACTGCCCTACACAATGCTGACCACAGGTTCAATCACAGCAAAATCCTGCCAATAATATACCAATACACCCATATATGAAAACATTTTTTCTTTGCATTTGAGTTTTTAGTGGTTGATACTAAAAGTACTTAATTTTTATTTCTTTTCATTCTTCAGATAATAACATAACATCTCCTCCCTTCACACATACACACACACACACACACACACACACACCCCTAAATGAATATGTACAACCTATCTCTGAATATCCCAAGTCTTTATAATGTGAGTTGTATGTATATATTTAGGGATGATCATTTGGTATTGGTATGTTCTTCCTGGGGAAGAATAGTTCTCCCACTCTAAGCATTCCTTGGGATGTTTTGTGTTGGGTTGCGGCCTCTTGGGTTTCTCACTGTCCATATTAGCATATGATTTTTTATTTTGTATAAAGTAATGGTTTTATTTTATAATGGTTTTTCTTACTTTGTTTGTTTGGTTGATTTTGCTTAATTTGTTTATTCACCTTACATCCTGATCCCAGTCCCACCTCCTTCCTATCCTCCCAGTCCCATACTTACAAATGCCTTCTCACATTACCTCCTTCCCTTCTCATCACAGAACGAGAAGACCTCTTTGGCTATTACCATGCCATAAGACATCAAGTCATGAGAAAGTCCAAGAACCTTGAAAATAAGCATTTCAATTCTTGGGAAGCATACTGGGCTCCTCAGAAAAAAAGCCACTTATAATAGCCCTTTAGTTAATGATGACCATGGCTTAGGGAGGATAGACCTGGAGTTGAGTCAACTCCTGGGTCAACCTAGTTACAGGAGTTAACAAGGCCAAAACAGAATGAGTCACTGAAATTCTTCAATTTCTCATGAAATATAAAAAAACTAACATAGAAGCTAATCAACATTGTTCTAATGTCACTGATTTTCCTCTATCAATCATACTAGAAGTTATCTAATCCTCCTGGAAAATTCTTCTAGCCCTGCATAAAAGAGGGTCTACAAGCCCCTCAAGCCATTACCACTTTGATAAATGGTTGACCACTGCGTGCTGGCAATTACTGCCAAATAAATGCTCTTTGCCTTTGCACACTATTTGAGTCTAGGTTCTTCCTTCAGTGATTCTTGGATCCTAACAGTAAGAGCTGCCCTAAGCATATCCACAATGACTGAGACCCAACTAGGCAGTCCAACTAGGGGAGGGATCCAATGACAGGGAGTAGAGTTAGAGACGGCCTCACTCTAATTGTTAGAGAACCCAGAAGAAGAGCAAGTCCCACATCTGCTACAAATATATAGAGACCTCGGTCTAGCCCAAGAATGCTCTTTGGTTCATGGTTCAGTCTATGAGCCACTATAGCCCCAGGTTAGTTGACTCCTGGTATCCTTGTGGTATTCTTGAACCTCCAGTTCACACAATCCTATCCCATATTCTTCCACAAGACTTCTTGAGCTCTGCCTGATCTTTGGCTATGGGTCTTTGCACCCGTTTCCATCTGCTGCTGGGTGAAGCCTCTCAGGACACAATTATTTTATATTCCTGTCTACAAGCCCAGCAAAGTGTCATTAATAGTTTCATGGGCTGACACTTATCACTGGGGTGGGTCTCATGTTGGGCTAGTCATTGCTTGGCCATTGTCTCAATATCTGCTCCTTTTTTATCTCTATGCATCTTGTAGGAAGGACAAATTTGGGGACAAAGGTTTTGTGGGTGTGTTGTATCCTCCTCCCTCCATTGGACATCCCACCTGGCTACAGGGCATGGCCACTTCAGTCTCCATATTCCCAGCTTCTAGGAGTCTCAGCTAGGGTCCCCTTTTAGCCTCCTGGGAGCTTCTCCATTCCTAAGTTAAAAGATGCCCACCCCACAGATTTCTGTTCTCTCTTTCAGTCCTCTCCAGCAGTCCTTCTTCTAAACAGGAATGCCATTCCTGTTTGACTTCTCAGCCCAACCCCTTTCTTTACAACATTCTCCTCTGGTGTATATTTTATACTACCTTCCGAGTGAATTCCTCCCTTGTATCATTCTTGTTACTTAGTCTTATGGGGTATGTGGATTGTAGGCATATTTTTTAAAGTAGTTCATGCACATTTATCCCCCATTATTCTCTTTTGCCTTACCTGAACCAAGCCCTTTGTTATCATATGTGAGGAAGTTTACTAAATCAAGCACCATTCTGTTTATATTCCTAACATTTTTAACAGGAGAAGTATTGACTGTTTCAAGAAAAAAAAAACACACTTCAATCATTTCCAAAATCTGGTTCCCAATAAATGTTGCTAAGACATTAAATCAAATGCTAACTACTACAGACATGTTAGATCACATATTGCATAAAATATCACAGGGAACTTTTAAAAATCTGATTTCTAAAAACAGCAATTTAAATTCTCCTCTCCTTCTCTGACCTCTGTTTTCCATGTGTGATTTTAAGTAGTTTTCTCCTTAACACTGTTAGAAAGTGGGGAATTAATATTTCCCAATTTCATTTGAATAATTCCTGCGTACCAGAGTGTCAGAAGTCTCCTTACTGTTAAGAATCTTGAAGCTGGAAACAACCCAAATATCCCAGGACAGAAAAAATGGATACAGAAAAATGTGGTTCATTTACATAATGGAATACTACTCAGCTATTAAGAATGAGGGCATCCTGAGTTTTGCAGGCAAATGAATGCAATTAGAAGATACCATCCTGAGTGAGGTAACTCAGAACCTAAAAGACCTGCATGGTATGTATTCACTAAGAAGTGGATATTAGCCAACAAAACAAAACAAAACAAACAAACAAACAAAAAGAGTACAGAATACCCAAGATACAATCCACAGAACTAAAAAAGATCAACAAGCTGAAGGGCCCAAGTCAGGACACCTCAGGCCCACTTTGGAGGGAGAAGAAAGCAATTACAAGTGGGGAGAGAAGAAGAGATCTGGGTGGAATAGTGGACAGGGGTTGGGAGGAATGGGAAACCTTATCTGGTATTTGGTAAGAGAAAAGAACTGAAGCCCTGAGGGCCAGCAGAAAGAATGGAAACAGGCAACCTAGGGAGGTAGGAGGTTGAGGGCGGGGTCCAGAATGCACCAGAGACCTGGGAGGTCAGAGTAGCTCAGGACTTAAAGGGAGAGACCTTAGATGAAATGCCTGACAGTAGAGAGAGAGAACTTACAGAGCCTACCTCTAGCAGGAAGACAGGACATCAAATAAGGGAGGGGGTTGCCATCCCATAGTCAAAATTCTGACCCATAATTGTCTTAATGAACTACATGGAAAACAATGGAGAGGAGCCTGAGGAAAATAAGGTCCAGTAACAGGCCAGAAGTGGGATCCAGCTCAAAGGGAGGTTCCAAGGCCTGACACTAAGACTGATGCTATGGAGCTCTCACAAAAAGAGACCTATCCTGGATGCCCCCGAAAGACCCAAAAAGCAGCTGAAAGATATTTGCACCTAACCAAAGGACAGAAGCTGCTGACCCCTGTGGTTGAATTAGAGAAAAGCTGGAAGAAGCTGAGGAGGAGGGCGACCCTGTAGGAGGACCATCAGTCTCAATCTGGATCCCGAGATATATCAAGCACTGGACCACCAAAACGGCAGCACGTACCAGCTGATATGAGGCCCCCAACACATATACAGCAGAGGACTGCCGGGTCTGTGTTCAATCAGAGATGATATACCTGATCCTCAAGAGACTGGAGGCCCCAGGGAGTTTAGAGATCAGGTGGGGAAGGGGGTTGGAGGGTGGGGACATCCTTGTGGAGACAGAGGGTGAGGAAGAGGTATGGGATGTGGAACAGTCAGAGGGTGGTGTTTGGGGAATAAAATCTGGAGTGTAAATAAATAAATAAATAACAAAAGAAGAACAAAAACCAAAATAAATGTAAACTATATTTTGTTAAAAAACAAAAAAGAATATTGAAACAAGTGTCACTGGTGTCACACTTGGGATTTCCATTGCCATAACAGTAATTTTGCTTTACAGAGATCTGTCTCACAGTAAGGACACAAATGTTTGCTACTCTGCTAGGTCACAATGTATTCACTTTGTAATGAGTTTGAATAATTTGTGGTTGTTAATATATATGAAAAGTATAGACATTAAGTCTTCAAATATTGTAGATTTGCAAAGGTATCAAACATTTTGAACAAAATTATTTTGGAAAAAAACAAATATAGTACTTTAAGAATGAAAAATATTGCTATATATTGTATGTATTTTAAAATTTATGTTATTGTTTAAAATATAATATTTAAAATAAAATCTCTCTATATTTTATAACAATTATGAAGAAAACAATATAGCTATTTTATTCCATTATTATATGAATAAATAATTTTATGAAAATTATGATATGTTTGTGATTTTTAAATTATTTTAATATTATAAACATTGTAAATTATATTCTTTTCAATTAATTTTATTACCTAATCTGGTTAAATTACCAAATGCTCTTTAGAACTTCTACATCTTAGATATACGCTAGCTCTTATTAAATGAAAATAAATAAGAATTCCAAAACTTCAATATTACAAAGGTATTATTATTATTACTATTATTAGTTCAGTTGCTCAAATATATAATACATTCCATAAAATATGGGTGCCATGTGCAAAAGTAGAGTAATCACTAAATGTTTAGTGGGTCATTTAACATCTTCTTGTTTGTTTACAGTAGCTTAAAAGTACTGCTTTTCATTAATATTTATTGTGTAGATAAACTCAATAGCATAAACAAACATGAAAAAACATAACAACAGGTGGTATTAATATGGACCCTAGAAAATTCCTTGCAAGAAAGAATCAAAGAAGATCTCAGAAAATGGAGAGAACTCCCATGCTCATGGACTGACAGAATTAACATAGTAAAAGTAGCCATTTTACCAAAGGCAATCTAAAGATTCAAAGCAATCCCCATGAAAATACCAAAACAATTCTTCAAAGACATGGGAAGAGTAATTCTCAAATTCATCTGGAAAGGCAAAATACCCAGAATAGCAAAAATAATTCTTAACAATAAAGGAACTTGCGGCACCATGAGGAGAGCAACAATACCAACCAACCACAGCTCCCAGGGTCTAAACCACCAGCCTGGGAGCACTTAGGGAGGGATCCAGCGCTTCAGTTGAATATGTAAGAGTGGAGGGCCCTGCTGGGCATAGGTGGAAGAAGAGAACCTTGACCTCATGAAGGCTGGATGCCCCAGGGGGTGGAATTTTGAAGGGTGGGAAGGGGGGGGGGGGGGGGGGGGTTAGATAGAGGTTACATCCACAGAGAAGAAGGAGGAGGGGTGAGGGGATTGGGGATTCCTGGGTGGGTGGGGGATGGGGTAAGGGGACAACATAGGAAATGTAAATAAAATTTCCAATAAAAATTAAAAAAAAAACAATAAAGGAACTTCTGGAGTCATCATGCCTGACTTAAAGCTGTACTACAGAGCTTATAAAATAAATATATATAAAATAAATAATTATAAAAATTCCATAATATTGGTATAAAAACAGACATGTTGATCAGTCAAATAGAATTGAAGCCTAGAAATAAAACGACTCACTTATGGACTCTTGATCTTTGACAAAGAAGCCAAAAATATACAATAAAAAAAAATCATCTTCAATAAATGGTGCTGGTCTAACTGGTAGTCTGTATGTAGAAAAATGACAATAGATCCATATTCGTCATCTTTCATAGAGCTCAAGTCCAAGTGGGTCAAGGACCTCAACAGAAAACCAGATACACTGAATCTACTAGAAAATAAAGTGTAAAAGAGCCTTGAATTCATTGGCACAGGGGAAAATTTCCTAAACAGAACACCAAGGGCTCAGGTTCTAAGATCAAGAATTGTTAAATGGGACCTCATGAAACTGGAGAGCTTCAGTAAGGCAAAGGACATAGTCAATAGGACATATCGGCAACATACTGATTGGGAAAAAATTCTTCACTAACCCCACATCAAATACAGGGCTAATATCCAAACTATATAAAGAACTCAAGAAACTAACCACCAAGAAACCAAACAACCCAATCAAAAAATAGAGTATAGAGGGCTGGAGAGATGGCTCAGTGGTTAAGAGCACTGACTGCTCTTCCAGAGGTCCTGAGTTCAAATCCCAGCAATCACATGGTGGCTCACAACCATCTGCAATGGAATCTAACGCCCTCTTCTGGTGTGTCTGAAGACAGTTACAGTGTACTCATATACATAAAAAATAAATATAAAAAAATAGAGTATAGAACTATACAGAGAATTAACAACAGAGGAATCTCAAATGGCTGAAAAGCACTTAAAGAAATGTTCAACATCTTTAGTTATCAGGGAAATGCAAATCAAAACGACCCTGAGATTCCGTGTAACACCAGTCAGAATGGCTAAGATCAAAACCTCAGGTGACAGCACTTGTGAATGAGGATGTGGAAAAAGAGGAACACACCTTCATTGATGATGGGATTGCAAACTAGTACAACCAATCTGCAAATCAAACTGGAGATTCCACAGAAAATTGGAAATAGTTCTGCCCGAAGACCCAGTTATTTCACTCCTGGGAATATATCCAAAACTTGCCCCATCATACCACAGGGACATGTGTTCCATTACGTTCAAAGTGGCCTTGTTTGTGATATCCAGAAGCTGTAAACAACCCAGATGTCCCACAAAGAAAAATGGACAGAGAAAATGTGGTTCATTTACACAATGGAGTACTACTTAGCTATTAAGAATGAGGGCATGCTGATTTTTGCAGGCAAATGGATGGAACTAGAAAATATCATCCCGAGTGAGGTGACTCAGACCCAAAACATCATGCATGGTATGTACTCTCTGATAAACGGATATTAGCCAAAAATGTACAGAATACTCAAGATACAGTCCACAGAACTCAAAAGGTGAACAAGCCAAAGGAGTCAAGTGAGGATGTGTCAATCCCACATGGGAGGGAGAAGAAAGCAATCACAGGAGGTTATGAGGGAGGAAAAGATCTAGGTGGGAAAGAGGACAGGGAGGGAAGAGGGAAACATGATCAGGTATTGGGTGGGGGAAAAGGACTCAAGCCCTGAAGGCCAGCAGAAAGAAAGCAAACAGGCAGCCTTGAAAGGTAGGATGTGGGAGGTGGGGAGAGAGACCCTCCTGAATGTACCAGAGACCTGGGAGATGAGAGTCGCTCACGACTCAAAGGGAGGGATCTTAGATGACATTCCCTAGAGTTGGGAGAAGGAACTTGTAGAACCCACCTTCAGTAGAAAGTCAGAGCATCAAGTGAGGGATGGGGTTGCCATCCCATAGTCAAAAGTCTGACCCATAATTGTTCCTGTCTAAAAGAACTGCAGTGACAAAAATAGGGAAGAGCCTGAGGGAAAGGAGGTCCAGCAACAGGCCCAAAGTGGGATCCAGCTCATGAGGAGACACCAAGGGCTGATATTATCATTAATGCTATGATGTGCTTACAGACAGGGGCCTATCATGACTGCCCACCCCCAAAAAGCCCAACAAGCAGCTGAAGTAATCAGATCCAGATATTTACACCCAACCAATGGACAGAAGCTGCTGACCCCAGTAGTTGAATTAGAGAAAAGCTGGAAGAAGCTGAGGAGGAGGAGGGCAGCTTTGTAGGAGGACCAGCAATCTCAATTTACCTGGACCCTGAGATCTCTCAGACACTGGACCACCAACCAGGCAGCAGATATTAGCTGATATGAAGCCTCCAACACATATACAGCTGAGGACTGGTTTCAGTCAGATAAGATGGACTTAACTCTCAAGAGACTGGAGGCCCCAGGGAGTTTAGAGGTCTGGTGGGGTTGAGTGTAGGGGTGGGGAGGGGACATCCTCCAGAAGACAATAGGAGGGAGAGGTATGGGATGTGAAACAGTCAGAGGGTGGACCAGGAGGGGGATAAAATCTGGAGTGTAATCTTGAAGAAAGATTAGATAAAATTTACAAAAATGAAGTTCCCACTAATCATTGAAAACATCTTCATTAACAATTGACTCAGTGTTAGAAGTGTGCCAATAAAAGGATGTAGTAGATTAAGAAGAATATGGGAGGAAAAGGGATAGAAGGAGGAAGAATAGAGGGGGAGGGAGGAAAACCTGAAATAAGTGTTCATGGGGAGTAGAGAGAGGGGACAATGGACTGAAATAAAAGGCAGAGGAGAGAAGAAGGAAAGACAGGCAGGTGGGAGGGAAAGACATAAGTAATGACAGATAAGGGCCCAGCATGAACTCAGGATCAGGACAGAAAGAACCAAAAGGAGTTTATTTTATTTTTATATTAAAAAAAAAAAAACGTTCTAAGTGAAATTTTAATATTTTTTATTTCTTTTCTTTTTTGTTGGTTTTTTTTTTTTGGTTTTTGGTTTGGATTTGGTTTTGTTTTTCTAGACAGGGTTTCTCTGTGTAGCCCTGGCTGTCCTGGAATTCACTCTGTAGACCAGGCCGGCCTTGAACTCAGAAATCCACCTGCCTCTGCCTCCCAAGTGCTGGGATTAAAGGCGTGCGCCACCACTGCCCGGCTATTTTTTATTTCAGTAAACTTACTATTTCTAGTTTTAAAGGGAACAATGAATTTTGGGTCATCCCTCCCTACTAAAATGTTCAGCAGCTACATTAGAGAACTGAATGGATTCCTTGTACGATGTTTTTGCTCAAACACTCACAGTCAAAATCAGTCCCATTAGCAATTTTTAAATTTACAGGACCAACACTTAACACCCTTGTATAACTCTTGAGAACCTCAATTATATTGATGTTTTTAAACATTTACTTCAAAGATATTTATTTTCCTTCATTCTTTATTATATTTCTATTTATAAGATTAGAATTACATATAATCACATCACTTCCTTCTTCCCGTTCCTAAACCCATGTATATGCCTCTTTTTATTCTTTGCTAAATTCCTGCTCTTTTTGTTATTAATTGTTGTTGTCTGCATACACATGTATGTATATTCTCATACGTTCCGGAACATCACCTCCTCAGTCTGAATACTGCTACTAGGAATACTTTCTCTTAAGTGAGAGACTGCAAATGCCTACATATGTGGATGGTTTTCTTTTAACTGGAATATTCAACCTAAGCACTAAAGATCAACTTAAACACAACACTTGGGGGCTGGGATCAGAGATGTAGTTGCAGCTTGCCATAATAATGGGTTTTGTGATCCTTCAAAAGTTATTGAAATTCTTGAACTTTTAGGTTTTCACTTTGTAAATGGGTTTATGTAAGGATTTGGTGATGCTCACCTATGTATCTGAGCCCCGACAGAAAGATTATACGATAGAGTCGGAAGGAGAAGCTGGGCACCATCTGCAGTGGAAGAATTTAGCTACACTGTGCCCGAAAGTCACCAAGCACCCACACAAGTTTGAACCCATGATGAAGTTCTCCTAAGGAACTCTTGGCCACTCTGCACACTCTTGGTTCACCTTTTCAGAGGCTTACTCACAAGACTCTGCAATCATTGGTTTGCTGATGCACAGCTGCTCAGATTAATCAACTTCCCAAGGGGTAGAGAAATGTGCTTCTGGAGGCAACAGTATTTCAGTGACAGAATATTGGAGTGTGTACCAATGGGAAGATGTCAAGACCCTCTTATTTCTGTAGTCTATATGTAGTCTGAAATTTCCTTTAGTGGCCACAGACTTTTAAAAGGAGAAACCCTCAGTGCTTTCTGAAGCATTATTTTTAAATTTTTTTTCTTAAAAAGGAACATAGCCTTTTCTGACTCTTAAAATTGCCTCATTAGCCTTAAGCAAAAACCAAGAGACCTTTGAAAAATGATGATTTTTATATATTTAACACAGTCTTTTCCCTTTTTCTCTGCTCTTCTGTGATTTAGAGCTGTGTAGCAAATACCCTATATAGCCAGTACAGGGACAGGCTTGGTTATACCCTGTGAATAGGTATCTACCTGACATGTGAGAATGAAAGAAAAGTAAGAATTCAATGAAGGGTTTGACTACAGAGAATATGGGGCCAAGACCTTCATCAAACCCTGGTTGCACATTATTCTTAATAATTCATACCTTTTTTAAAAACTCTTTTTGTCAGTCTTAAGTAGTGAGTTACAGAAATTGACATTATTTTACAGAAACAGATTTTAAAAAAAAAAAGCATGGTTCCATTTCCTGTATCGTTCACAGTTCTTTAATTTGAAACATATCACTTTTATCTCATCTTGCTTTAACACCAGATTTGGTTTAATTAAATTTATGTCAAATGAACACATGAAACGAAGGGAGAATCAGAAAGCCTGCAGCTGCCCATTAGTGAGTCAGTAGCTGTGGTGAAAGGCTTTTGAAGCCTGGCTTACTGCCAGGACTGGCTTGCAATGATGCTCAGAGACACCCATGATGCTTTGAAGAGAAGGACTTAGCTGACCCGAGCCTGCTCAATGGAATAGTCAAATCCTCTTGGGCCGGATGTAAAATCTATCATCTTCTATGTTCTATCTTCAGCCATTTACCTGTCAAAGGAATAAGTATGAGTATGAAACCAGAATCCATACAAAGAATAAATTGTAGCAGACCCTTTGGATAGTATTGTTACCATTGATGCTGTGGGTGATTTTGTTTGTTTTGAAAACAGCATGCCAAGCCCTTCAGAAGGCAGTGCCAAACTGTCAGTCCTTACAGCTACTCCATCCAAACAATATTTAACTCAGAGTTGCCTAATTGAAATATCTGTCAATTAGCCACATAATGTATGCTGTTAGGGAGAATATAAAAAGCAAATCTTTTGAGAGCTGATATTTGGAGCTTTGCAAATATGTCACTGCTAAAACACCTAAGTTTAAAAATAAATGAAGCCCCAAATGTTTTGACACTATTGCTAAAATATAAAGTAAAATATCATGTCACATATACTTCCTAATCCCACATGGTGTTGTGTTCTTTGTACTTGTATGCATCTAATACTGCCCCCTTTGACACATTGGTGTAAAAATATTTGTTGATAACACCACCAGTCAAATGTAATGTCTTTATTCTGTTTCCATATTCAAACGTTTTCTACTGGAAGATAAGTATGTTTATTCAACTTATTTACTGACATCTGATCCACAAGGTTAATTACATTTGTGTCACTGTACTCTAGATACTAAAGCCTTGACATAAACTTTCCATAATAACATAGTTTATTATGTAATCAGAGAACACACGGATGTCAATAAAAAGGACGTGGAAGGGCAAGTGTGCTGAACAGATAGAAATCTAAGAAATGTTGATGACGTGAGATGGCCCTGAGTATCTTCTTTATTTTTTTCTTCCTGTGTAAGGATAACTCAATTGGGATTCTAGTTATTGTTAGAATCACTTCACTATTGTGCGAGATGCTTGAACAATGCAGCAATGCTTACACACTCATCAATTCCTAATTGAGTAATTTTCACTGGTCTGACAGACACTATCTCCTGTTTTCTACACATAAATTATTTTGATTTTTCATCACAAATTTGATTTACTGCTGAGAATAAATCAAAACAAATAAGAAGCAAAAAAAAAAAAAAAGCCCTAGGGTTGCATTCATTCCAGTTGAACAGGGTTTCATTCAAAGATTTGAGGAAGATTTGTATGTACTAGATCATGTATCTAGCCTGTGATACACACTAACGTGACTGTAATTTTAAGATTAATTTAATCTTAATGGAATTTTAATTTTTTAAATTTTTTTAAGTTAATGGAATTTCTATCTTTCCATTTCCTTTCCATTGTCATGAGATCAAATAAGATATGAAGACATTTGGTGTCTTTTTAAATTCCAGTGGATACAGTACAGTTTTTGTAATATAAGAAAAAGGGTGGATTTGATTTGTATTAATAGGATTTTAGATGAAGTGAAACATGTAAGTTTATAGTTACACCATTCACCTCTAAAGCAATAATTCTTTTTGTTGTCAATATATTTCCAAATATTAAAATATTTTATAATATCCACATGTGACTCCTCAAATAAATTCAATAACAATTAAAAAGAAAAATGTTCATGTTTAGGAAACAGTGTTTAGTAACTCAATTTTAATTCACGACCCTTAGTGCTATAAACAAGCATTTTTATGAAAATTTTGTCAGGTTTTTAGGTTCTTAAAATAGTTATAAGCATATATTGACACTGTTCTGATGATATGCTGATTGTCCAATAGTCAAATATTCAATCATAAAATTTTAAGGAATTGATTATATTTGTGAACATAGTAAGCATTGTGAGGAGGTTATAGGATGTCTCCATTGTTTTATTTGAGGAGTTTTTATTGCATGTTATACTAGAAGTGAGCAAGCATATTTTCCAGCAAGTTGGGAGGAGCTAAGGTGGGAGGAGAAGGAAGAGAAAGAGAAGAAGAAAGAGGAGCAAGAGGAGAGAGGAGACAGGAGAGGGGGATACATGGAAGCAGTCATGCTCCTGTCTCTAGCAGTCAAAGGTAGTTGACATATCTAGATTGGGTATTAGGTTACACCTCTGATTGTGTGGGCATCTTTTTATTGAGCATTACCAAATATATAAAGCCTTTGGATAATCTAAGCATTAGAGTCTCATTCCTACCGGGCCCATCTCCCACGCTGGCATTTCGTGGGTGGTAGGTTGGGTGTTCTGGCCCACCTGAGCCGGTGGTCTGAGCTGCTGCAGCAGCAAGAACACAGCGCTGCTGTTAGTGGCCACAGCCCTTGTTTAGTCGGGAACATGGCGGCTCTGTAGCACAAGACAGATCGGGTGCTGCTGTTTTAATATATTGCTTCAACAAGCACTTAGCTCCTTCACCCAGTGCTCCAAAAATTCTTAGTCGCTCCTTTACACTACTTACTTGTTCAGTAATTTCTTACCAAAGCAGAATTAAAAATGATCACATTAACTGTGCAAATATCTACATATTCAATTTTTCAAAATTATTCCAATAACTATATAGTAAAGATGTCCCCACAAATCTCTAGCCAAGAACCTATGTGTCAACCTTCTTCATTCAAAATTATAAAATCAACTACACTGGACTCAAAGGCTTTTCATATAGATTCAAGGCATGTCTGCAACCTGGCTCCCCACTGCTGCTGCTGAAGTAGTTGAAAGGACATTTGAGACTCATATGAGGTGTTGTTTTAACCACCTGAAGGGCAGAAATGATTGTAAGCAATATTTCAATCATCTTCATATTTGTCTATAGAGAAGAAACACGTGGTAAGGAGTGACTGCATGTAGGTGGAACTTAAAACTCTCCCAACAGCCCTGTCCAGACCCCAAAAAAAGCCACCCAGCTGAGCTCTGCTGGCATTTTGATCCATCTGTGACAGTTTGAAAGTCTTTGTTCATTCCAGCTGAAATTAGCTAATTGTATGTTTTCAGATTTCCTCGTTTATTGAAAGTAGAAATTTGAGGGTGGAATCAAAAGAATGAAGACAATAGGTCCTAAAATGTGATCTATGGGGGTGTTTACCCATGTGCTGCTATAAACCTTAAGGCTAGTTGTTTAGCTCAAAGACAAGATTAGCTTTAATATGATAGTCGTGTTAACGGTTAATTAGCAATATGGCTTCAGAAAGCTTCCAAAGGGGACAAACTGATCACAGTTGTCAATTATTCATTTTTATTAAAATAATGAAGCAAACCGATCAATGTAAGGAACCATTTATCATCCCCGTTCTTAGTTTCGTAACCGATCCATCCTTCATTTCAGACAGACTCTACCTCTCAGACAACAATGCAATTCCATGCTGCCTTTTAATAAAAGATTTTTTTTAAAGAACTAAAAGCATCTTGCCTGTTTTCACATTAATTACAAGAAAAATAAAGGAACAAATATGTTTTCTTTGGGTAAAATTGGCCATTGAAAATACATGGTTAAAGGTAAGAAAATATTTATTTAAACACGTAATATTATTATTTAAAAAATTTGAACTTAATACTCAAAACATCTTCCGTTTAAGTATCTTTTCTTATTCTCAATACAACCAACAGGAAACCCTATGTCAGTTTCACTTTTTTAGGAAATAAAATCTGTTGGTAACATTAGAATATAAATTACACGTAGTTGTGTTTTAAATCTACACATGATCTTTCTATGATTCATGACTTTACAAGGTCCCCAATTTTATCAATATAATAAATTTATTTACTATATTCCATAATATATGTTGTATAGTTAAATTTATTATATTATATAATATATATAAAATTATGATGCTAAATAATTAGCAATAAACAGAGTATTAAAATGTGCACAACAGAAGAACAGTTTTGAAGGAAAGAGTTAGAAGGCTTAGATACAGAATGGTGTGACATTAGAGATGTCTCAACACAAAACAAGCAGGTCCAAAGTGGGCAAAATAGTTTTCCACTGCCAAATGACCAGGGTAGTAGGAACGCCACATCCCTGTTTCAGAGCCATTTTGGAAAGAAACGGTTTTGATTAAGATCATTAACTTGGTACAGAGAAATTTGGAAGAAACGATTAGGAAGGATGTGCCAATGAACAGCTAAAATGTTCATCACTACACCTCTGGAAATACGTGTGCTTACGTCTCTGTTGAATGGCAGAGTGAATTGATGAACTTCGTCCAGTATCCACCCTTGCATGGCGATGCTATGGAGAAAAGGCAGGCAGCATCAAAGTCACTTACAGTTTGCAACTCAGCTGTCAGGTGGAAGAGTGCAGAGGGGATGCGCAAGGCATACTGTGAAGAACGTGTAGCTCAAAATTATACAGCATGGCCGAACTTTGTTACTGCTTATGCATAATTAACTACCTGAGACTAGCCTGCCCCGGTGCACCACTTTATAGAGCAATAAAACATTAAGCTAAAAATACGGACTGCTAGGTAACCGCAGTCACAGAACACTCTGTCTTCCTTTGTAAGCTTATTATTTCCTAGAGCTGTGGCCAACAGAGTCTACGAACACTCCTGTTTGCGTATATTTTGTTTATGTGCAAGCTTTGGCATTTCAGCCGTCTCCTGCTGGGCCCCCTTACTACCATATGCTTCTGTTTTTCTTCATTAGGTGATGTGATCCCTTTTGACTGTTTCATGCACGTGAAAGGACAGTGGGCTTTGGGGGGAGAAGAAGCCCTGCTTTCAGAGAGTACACTTCAGTTGTTCTTCAGCTCTGTGGGGCTGATTGAATCTGACAAGTGTTGTAGCTACTCACCGTAATGGATGTCTCTGCTTTAGCAGAGAAGAGGGGGAAAGGAGGTAATTCCCAGTGAAAGAAAGCAACACGAACTATTATTTAATTACTGCCTAATATATAACTCCCCAGGAGGCCTTGTTGATTTACAGTTCTAGATTCTTCCTTTCTTTTTTAATGAACATCTTTGCCCTTTAATGTGATGTGGTTAAGCCACACCTGTTATTGATAGGGACTTTCCCACACGGACAAGGCAAACGATCCACTTTAAAGCTCAAAGCATGTGAGCTTCTTCCTGTTTCATTTTCTCAAATACAGATTTTTTTTCATTCTTTTAAAAACAAAAAGCTAAACAAAATCCTACAGTGATACTACTACAGCTTATTCCTTCGCTGGTTTATGGTTTATGATGTACAATTTCGTTTATTCTCTATGTTGAGTTCTTCATATCTCTGGATTTTAAGAAGCTAGTAAAATCGTCCACACGCCCCACCCTCGATGCCAGTTCCACTTTTAAACCAATAGCAGGCTGGAAGAAGAAATTAGAAATGTTTTTCTTTCTGTTTTTAGTCATCTGCATACTCTGAATTTGCTGGAATGCTTATTTGTCACCAATCTGTGTTCTTGAAAGACATTTTGTCCTACCGAAGACCCAGACCACTAAAAACCACAAGAAGGAATAATGCAAATCTATGCTTTATAATAAAATCTTGAAATATGTTACAACTAAAGTGTTTTCCATCAATTTATTTTGTTTTGGAAACAAAAGAAAATAAATATTGAAGTTAATTTAATTATATAGGATCAAATTGCAGGTATTTAATGAAAAGATATTAAGTTCATTGTAGGTGTGTAAGTTTAGTCTACATAATAAATAAATATATAATAAAATTTTATAATTATATTTGATCAATAGAGTTTATAAGAATTATATTGATACAGTCTCTTGTTTTTTTGGATAATTAGATAGCACTCTTGCTATCTAATTCTCTGAAACACTGTATCAAACATTAGTTTATATTCTTGTGAAAATTCTTACGCCAAACCCAGAATTTCATAAATGAACACATATTAACTTTTGGAAATATGCTTCCCTGTGTAGTTGATATAATTGTCAAACATTTATGTTTATAGTAACTGTAAAGACTTTCTTTCATTCAGGTAGATTTCTTTGTATCAAAAGAAAACAATGAAATTTTGGAAGCTATAATTCCTTACAAGTTATCCTATTTTCAATTTATTTTTAAACAATATATCAGTGCCACACTGATTTTATTATATGTCAGTTTTGTAAGCTTATTTGAAAATCTGTCATCAAATATATGTATGCATACATGCATGCATGCATGCATGTGTATCTATCTATTTACCCGTCTGTCAGTCAGTCTATCCTATAAATACCGTTGTTCTGCTATTTCAAAATTTTCTTTTGAGATTTATCGGAATCTAAATCCCTGAGTTTAGCACATAATATGCTAATTTTTGGCATTATATAGGGAAGTGCATTTTTATTCGATAATTAATTCATATGGACCTGTAATTTTTTTAGAGCAACTCTATTTTTCAAGTCACCAGTGTAACATTTCTAGTTTGATATTTTAGATTATTATTATTTTAGGTAGATTAGTGTTAGAATATATTACTGTAGTGTTGGCTACAATTGCATACTTTAGCGAATTACCAGTTTTCAGTGTTTGTAAATATACATGTATGTAAACACATAATTACACATATAATATACATAATATATATGTGTATATAATTCCATACTGATAAGCATGAGAGAGAAGAAGCTTTATGGCACTGATAAATAGGAACAGCAACTACTCACTTAAAAACTTCATTTATGAAATTTAGACTACTTGCCCTGATATCAAATTTATTGATTGAAAGAATGGTTAAACATAGATAGAATACATTAGGCAGTATAAAAGTAGACATATTTTCAATTATGCCTTCCAATGCAAAGGGTACTTTTCTCATTATAGTTATGTTATAAATAATAAATTAACTGAAATCAAAAGCTTTAGTTCTTGCCAATGAAAGTAAAAGCTATGGAAGTTATAATTGTAATGTATTTAATATAAATTAAACTAAATGTCATTAGATTACTGGTGATCATATCTCCTTTCTCCATACCTCTTTACCTGCTTTCAAAAACATGATTTTAAGAAAAAGAAACAAAACAAATGAAAAAAAAACAGGATGAAAGTGATTTTCTTTATTCTATATATTGCTTGATTATAAATATTTATTCATCCAAAGTAACTAAGGTATTCTATGGTATAGCACAGCATAAAGCAAGAAATGAAGGCCAAATTCAAGGTGTCAAATTTATCAGTAATTGAACTATCAAAAAATATTTTGAAGGGTTGATCATTTAATCTAAGAATCTCACTGGGGGTGTGAAAGAATATTTAAATCTCCTGTGTTTTCTATACAACCTACTACTTTTCTAATTTAAAGAATTTTTTGCATGATTGCTAGTTTTTTCAATGTCAAAAATTGAAGTAAATACTGGATTTTTTTGTTTTAAAGACTCAGTAAATTGTACAGATATGCTGATGTAGAAGAAAATCCACCACAGGTTTGTGGACAAGAAATTTCTTTCAAATTATGAGAAAGATAACCTCTATTTGCACCCATAGTTTTTAGATTATAGTCTTTAAATGAAAGGAAGCAATATGTATGCATAGACACACGCACACATGCACACTTGCATACACACACACATTACTAAACAACATTACAGTACACTGCCATAGACTTTGGGACTGAACTCTAGGTAATTTTAATAATTATTCTGAAAATTGCAATAATAACATAGGTACAGAAGAGTATCAAAATGCTTTTAGATTAATACATTTGAAACTATTTTCTTCACACTTTACTCTGGCAAAAAAGTGAAATTTCCAACATTCAAAATTTCCTAAAACTAAAAGACTCTTAAACAGATTTTAAGTCTAAAAAACAAAATTTCATGCCCAGAGCTTAGGATATATTTTATAGGCACTTTTATTCAAGTTAGAAAAGGATTTTATTTTATTTTATTTTTTTAGATTCTATAACAATTTTCCTTGACCATTCTATAAATGATGCAGTTTTACTTGAACCAATCAGATAATGCTTGGCTAATTACTAAATTTCAGCAAAGATGTCTGCACAAAAAAATATGTGTATCCCATGGATTTCAAATGAGCATTTTTAAAAGTAAAATATTTCACAAATGGATTAAATGGATTTATGACAGTAACTAAAAGAAACCCCTAATCTCTAAATTTTATTACTTTTTGTATATTCTTATTATCTTTAAAATAAAGTCTTAGCCTCCAAGTTCTCATTTTGAATTGATCTACTCCTCACCTCTCTCTTTCTTGCTCTTTCTCCCTCTCCCTCTCACCCCCCTCTCTCTCTCTCTCTCTCTCTCTCTCTCTCTCTCTCTCTCTCTCTCACACACACACACACACACACACACACACACACAAATCTAATAATATTGCTAAGTTCTTCTGGCATCAGATTCTTTCTATTATAACACATTCACTAAGTATCCAGAGGTGGTAGGCAATGGTCACTTTAAGAACTCTAAGCCAATACTGTCATGCTTTAAAAATCAACCATAGACATTTCTTTGCTTGTTCTCAGAAAATAGTGCTCACTGCCTAGCTCTCTAAACAGTATGTGCTGAAGACTCAATCCCAAATCCAAAGAAAACCATTGAGGTTTACAAACTACTTTCTTAATCATCAAAAGTACAGAGGGTGGTATTCTTGCTTCATTTGTGGGTCCACTCCAACTCCAAACAGATCTGAAGCCATTACAGCGCATGGCAGTTGGTCGATAGTGTGGAAAAAGCTCATTTACTGACTGGCCAGACAGTTTTAAAACCTTCAGATTTTTCTAAGTCTAGGTTATTAACTGTCTGACTGTAATCACATCTTCACCATAGGGAGCTTCGAAAGCTTTTCATTTGCATTGAATCAGTTGCTCTCCTCCCTGTCTTTTTTTCCCCCTGGAAATAAGCTTAAATAATTCAACAAACTACACACATGGCTGGTGATTATTGAACCATTCTGAAACACTCCAGGCAAATGGACCATTATGTGGTGGGAATTAAAACTTCCCTCACAGTCACTGGGAGGTTGTGTGTATTCATATCCTGGAAATATGCTTATCTACAGCATTTGCTCTATATATACCATTCTCCTGAAACAATGTGAAAAGACGATTGGGCACAACTTCTACTCACAGTGGCTCCTTGTCGAGCTTATAAGTAGATAAGAGCCTATGGAGAGCTTCTATAGGAAGCATATCTTCATTCATCTGTGGAAAACAAGTTATTTTAAAGAAAATACAGATATTGTCACAAGCACTCCATAGAGGAATATGGATAAGGATACACTGCTTTGGTCATCCTACAATTTTTATGGAGATCACAATAGGATTAATCTGTGTTTGGCAGCTTGAATTGATGAGTCTTTACTACACACACATATTCTCTAAAGTTGTGTAATTGTGCTCGTAGTTGCTTTGCACTAAAGACATGCAAAATTTTGAACTACCTTGAATCCACCTTGACTTAGATTTCTTAAGGATAATTTATTTTTTATTAAAATACTAACCCTGTATGCTACTTTTTAATAGTAGATAGTCTTTGTCAAATTTATTATATATTTACCTAAACTACGATTTACGAAATAATAAATTAATAAAGCAAAAAGTACATACAAAACCTAGTATATAATGAGCAATCTGTGACACCATTTGTTATTCTAGTTCCTGTGGTATGATCTTTATATGCCATTTTAATTCTATATCATAAAATGGATTTTATGTGAACCACCTCTTTTGACTCTTCTGGGCATACCATTTATGTTGCTACTTTCATCTTGTGTTTACCCTACCCTTGATGATGATTGTGCTGAGACATGAGACATCCTGCCAACTCTGACATCACTATATTCATTTAAGGTAGAAGTTAATGTACTTATTTGTGGAATTCAGGATGAGAAGAAGATTATTTACTACTTTGAGAATCACATGTTGGTTTTATATATTTCTTCTCACCATATTTCATGTCTAAAACATTTCACAGAATCATGTGGAATTCACAGACCCTTTGAAAAATATCCAAATGTCATTGAACTAAAATAAACTTTATGCAGTAAGGTGTGTTGACAGGCCTGTAGTCACAGCACTTAGGAGACAGACACCAGTGTCCTCACTGCCAACAAGACGCTGTTGTCAGACTCAAAACTGAGAAGCAATGGAGTCCATCTGTATTTCCCAATACCTCTACCCAGCTCCAGTACCACCCAACTGAGTACAGAAACGAGAGACATGGAGCAAAGTATCTGTAGACGGGGGCTGCACTCATCACAAGATGCTTGGTTACTTGACTGTTCTTCACATATATATTTTGTGAAGAAGTTTTGAGAAGTATTGATTTAGGTTGTGCATGTATATGACGAACAAGAAACTCAGGCACAAATAAGAAAAATAAATAAACCCATAGTATCAAGTGATATTATGATATTTGAAGATGAGTTTAGTATATTTTAAGAACTTCTGCCACTTTTGAAATATTTGGTATGCTAATGTCATGGCATAACACATATTTTATTCATGTGTTTGTACCAAAAATGCTGAGAAAACAAAGAAACCTATATTTCATTAATTTAATAACAAACTTCCTAAATGCACCTATATGTGTACACAGGTGTCTGTGCATACATACATGCAAAGTTGTTAAGTTTTTAAGCTAATGTCTCATTTTTGCTCAGATTTTCTATTTTTAAAACATATAGAATATGTTCGTTTTCTTTGGTTGCAAGTTTTTTTTCAATTTTCAATTTTTTGGCCTCTTACTTTTTTAAAATTTTGCATGTGTCTGTAAATAAATAAATATATAAATATAACTTTCTGAGTCCAATTAGCATTAGTTTTAAGAATATTTATGTTATTTTCCTCATGGTAGGTTTTAATTGATATATATAGCTAAAGGTATTAACTTCTAAAAACTGCTAAAGAAGAATGTTTCCATTCTTATCGTCTCTCAAAAAAAATAAAAAAAACATTTTCTACAAGATAAAATATAATCCAGTCATTTTGCAAAAGTGAAATTTTTAAGAAGAGTTAGCTCTACGTCTATTCAGCTTTCTCTGAACAGCCAATTTTACTTATACCATCGCCCTTTTATTATTCTAAAATAAGTTATTTTAGAAAGGAACTGGCCTTCTGTTCAGTCTCAGGGGGAAGACATTTCTAACAATCCTTTTGTTTAAATACTATTCAAAATATTGCTATATGATTTACTCTGGCCAGTAAGCAATGATGGAGGGGAAGGAGACACTCTCTTATCAGGTGCTTAAACAACTAAATCTGAGATTTGTGAGTGTTTGCTAGTTCAATCATGCTATGAGTACAAACAGACAAAACAAGAGCCATGATTTCTAGGATGATGGAGCATAAGAAAATTAGTGGATGATGAAGATTAACCTGGGCTGCGAGTTTAACCAGTGGCCCTGAGTTGAATGTAGAGTCAATTCTGAACACAGGTAGCCTCTCAATGCTGCTTTCCTGAATAGAGCTGATTCCCCTAGAAGCCATCAATTATCAATGTCTCCTCAACTGTAAATGGGAGTTCATTGCTCTCAGACTGGAATTAAGTCTGGCTTGATCTTATTCAGGTCCTGTGCATGTAGTCACAGCCATTAATAGATGATAGATAGACGATAGATAGATAGATAGATAGATAGATAGATAGATAGATAGATAGATAGATATTGGCCTGATGTGTCTGGAATATCTCATGCTATTATAGTCTTTCTGTCCTCTTTTCTGTATTGATCCCTAAGTTGAGAGTGGAGGCGATATAATATAGTTGTATCATTCAGAACTGAAGACCCCTAGTCCCTTATGTTCTACAAATTGGACAGTTTTGGTTTGTTTGTTCATTTGTTTATTTGTTTGTTTTTAACTATGAAGATTTCTACTATGATTTAACTATGAAGATCTTTTAATATTTTAATAGTATATATATTTTTAGGAAATATAATTTTTTTTGCTAAGATAAAAGGCAAGAATTCAGAGGTCCTGTTCTGACCTAACTGATCTTGGGAACAGTTTTACACAGACATCTGGCTTGTTATAGCTGGTAGGATCTCAATTCTTCAGGATTTTTCCCCATGGCTGACTATTTTTTCCGTCTTCAAATTTTAATGCTTACATGTATTTTAGATTTTCATAGTATGTCAACATAGAGTTCTTTATAAAGTTCAATAGGTACAACATCTCAGCACATACTTCAGTATGCTTTCAAATGATTGTGTCTCATATAAATGCAAAAGTTTAAACAATTTGTCCTAAATCGCAGTCTTGCCCACGATGAATAGACAATTTTTTCAAACACTACTATTTTCATGACATTCCTATACATAGTATATTAAAGGTTAAAAATAAAAACTTTTTTCATACAGAAATTATAAACATACACAGGCATGCTTAATTATATTTAAAAGATCACATTTCTTTACAAAATTAATGCAAATGATATCACTTCAAAAGCCTACATGGTTTTAGTCAGACAACATATGTTCCTCAAGTTTATGCTAGCTACTTGTCCTAGCACTGGTAATACACAAGGGAGCAAAAACTCAAATTGGTGTCTGCTTTAAGCAGCTTGGTAGAGAAGACTGAAATATTTACTTCACAACACAAAGAAATTTCAGCCTTGAAAGTGCTATGAAAAAATTATATAGAGCAAAGTATGTCCATAGAAGGGGAAGTCAGTCTATGAAAGTGATATTTCATCTAAGATCTAAAGAATGAGCTGTTAATATTTTTAAAAGGCAGGGAAGAAAGGTCCAGGCAGAGGAATCAGAATATACTGCATCCATGTGGCAATAGAGAGTGTGACAAATAAAGAGGACCAATAGAAAGCCATTTTAATTCAAGTGTAGAGTCAAGATAATCTAGTAGAGAATATAGCTGAAGAGGTAGATAGGGACCAGCCACCCATCTACCCATTCATAATATCTTTGCTATTTCAACAATGATGAGAATCAGAAGTAAACTTTAGTTGATGTGAGAAATATGCTCAATGTTTTTTATGTAAGAAAACCCCTTCAGCAGAAAATCAAGTGGTGAAAGGTGTGGGTTATTCTGGTTCATCCTGGCAATCATGATATTGAGAATTCTAACATGTCTCCTCCTATCATTTGAACAAATGGCCAGGTTTGGCCTGTTGTTAAAACCTTGATCTGAAGCCTATGGAAGTATTGAAAGGAAAAGGAAGGATTCAGTAGGACAAAGTAATGTCATGGAGACATGTCACAAGAAAGGTATTTGGATTATGTTGTCTTCTTTCTTTGATTCCTAGCACATGAGGTAAGCAGTTTTCCTTCCACCATAATGAACCCTGTAGCCACAGGCTGAGCAATGAGATCAAGTGATCATTAACTGAAGCCTGCCATTGCAAGCCAAAATAAACCATCTGGTAGAGATGACACATGGACAAGACTTAAGGAAGCCTATTAAGAATAGGAGAACAAAATCTTTACTCTTAAATGCCAAGCTGGTTTAATAATCTTTTGCTGCTGTTTTTTGTTGTTGTTGTTTTTGTTTCTTGGTTTTTTTGGTTTTTTGTTTGTTTGTTTGTTTGTTTGTTTGTTTTTCGAGACAGGTTTTCTCTGTGTAGCCCTGGCTGTCCTGGAACTCACTCTGTAGACCAGGCTGGCCTCAAACTCAGAAATCTGCCTGCCTCTGCCTCCCAAGTGCTGGGATTAAAGGCCTGCGCCATCACCACCCGGCTGGTTTAACAATCTTAATCAACTTGAATCAAAATCTAAGATCCAGAGCAGAAAACACCCTGGCCAATTACTTGAGCCTGTGAGGGAAGGAGCTTGGCTATCAGTACCACTGGTCTGCAGAACCTGATGTTGCAGAGATTAAGTTGTTTAAGCAGATCACAGGTGACAATTTGCTCATTCACAGAAAGACTTCCCATAGAAAAGGTATAAGGTGAAGGCAGCTCTGTCTCAGTTGGTGATGTTGGATCTAGAATTTGAAACATTTATCAGCATGTGAATATACACTGGGTGTATCAAGGATGGATGTTAAAGTTATCCTTGAATTCTAATTTGGTGATTCATGTTAATGGTCTGTCAAAAACTGAAATCAAGAACACTGAAAGGTCATGATGTTTTAAGGCCAGGTGTGAGCTTCAGTTTAATCATTTTAATAGGACAAACTGGAAGCATCTCAGAATAATTACTTCCAAATACTTATGAGAATTGAATGAGATATAATGCTTGACTGAAAATAGAATACAGCAAATTGGGAAGGCAAACAAACAACACCCACGAGTTGTAGAAAGCAGAAATGTGAACCGAACTCGCAGCAGCAATACATTCAATGAAATGTGAATATGTAAGACAATGGCAATTTATAATAAAACTGACCACCAGACTCTTATAAGGCTGCCATAGATGTCTGTAAGATGCTTCATGAAAGCTCTGGAAAGAAATAGTGAGATTCTTTCTCCACTAACAAATTCCAATGGAAAGGAGAAAAAGGTATTTGTTGTATAACTTCAATTGAATTATCCCATCAGCTATAAATCTTATGGATAAAGAATAATGAAGCCAAAAGAAACAGACCTAAGCAATCTAAAGAATTTTTCAAAAAAAAAAGAAATAAGTATAAAAGTATATGATAAATATCCTTTAGTGGATTTGGGGTTTTGTGGGGGGTTTTGTTTGTTTGTTTTATGTAGATAATGGGTTTGGGAGTTTTGTTAGTGATAGAATCTCATCTTAGGAAAAGCAGTGGTTATGTATGAAAGAAAATCACATATGTTTTTTCCTACTGATCTTCTTATGAAACTTGGGGTAAAATACAGTCAAATATGAAATGAAGTATATACTAAGAAACTTGTATAAATAGTATATCAAGTCAGTGTTCCATGTCTGTAGGATTGGCAGCCTTCAATTCTTCCAGCTACCCATCTTACAATGAAGGTTGGTCAACAGTGACTACATCCCTTCTAAACATGTGGAAGTTTTATATGTGTGCCTAAACAACACATATAAAAAGTGTTTATATGGCATTAATGCCACATTAAGTATTGAAAAGTATCCAGTATTACTTAACCTGAGTGGAAAGATATAGTTATATTTTATAAGAAATGCGAGCATCTCTGTTATTTGTTGGGCTCTTACAGCTGACCTTTTTCAAAATACCAAGGAACAATTGGATCATAATTGTTTAGGTATAGAAAAGAGGTGATTGGGACACCAAAATAATACAAAAATGTATGTTTAATAAATTGTAAAATATATGATAAATATAATACAAACATCATATAAATATATATTATATAATATAAATATATATAACATTGTTGTTCATCGTAACGAGTTGCTAACACCTTCAGTTTCTTCAGTCCTTCCCCTAACTCCTCCACTGGGGCCCCAGTGCTCAGTCTGATGGTTGGCTGCTTGCATACTCATCTGTATTGGCCAGCCTCTGGCAGAGCCTTTCATGGGACAGCTATACCAAGCTCCTGTCAGCAAGTACTTCTTGGCATCAGCAATAGTGTCTGGGTTTGGTTCTGCAGATAGGATGGATCTCTAGGTGGGGCAGTCTCTGGATGGCCTTACCTTCAGTCTCTGCTCCATTCTTTGTCCCTGCATTTTCTTTTGAGAGGAGCAATTATGGATTGAATTTTTTGAAATAGGTGGGTGGTCCCATCTTTCCACCAGGGGCAGTGCCTAGCCTCTGGTTACGGTCTCTACAGGTTCTATCTCCTCTCTGTTGGGTATTTTGGTCATCCCTGTTGGGTCCTGGGAAACTCTTGGGTCCCCGGCATCCAAGGCTTTCTAGTGGCTATCCCTAGTTCCCTATACCCCACTGCTACATACTTCCTTTCAAATTCCTGACCATTTGTACTTCTCCCCTGACTTTTCCAGCATCTGATCCTGCCCCCACCTTTTCCCTCCCCTTCCTCTTTCCACCCAGATTCCTCCCTCCACCTACTTCCCAAGATTATTTTCTTCCCCTTTCCAAGTTGGACTGAACCACCCACACTTTGACCCCATAAAAAGAACAAAAGTATCAACCAATCCGAACCCCCAAAGCTCCTAGGGACTAAACTACCAACCAAAGAGTACACATGGAGAGACCCACGGCCCCAGCTGCATATGTAGCAGAGGATCGCCTCATCTGGCAGAAGGCCCTTGGTCCTATGGAGGCTTGATGCCCCAGCATAGGGGAATGCTAGGTCTCTGAGGTAGGAAGGGGTTTGTGGGGAAACACCCTCCTAGAGGCAGGGGAAAGGGATGGGATACGGGGTTTGTGGAGGGAAAACTGGGAAGGAGGATAACATGAAACATAATTAAATAAAATAACTAATAAAATATATTAACATATCTTCTCTGTGGGTGAGTTTGAATAATTTTATTAATGATGTTACTTTAGATATTTTTCTTAAATTAATTCTATTCTATTACTTCTAACTTGACAATATTAACATATAGTAATACAGCATTCATAGTAATTAAAAAGGGAGAGTGTATTTAATGCAAGACTTGATAGTAACTGTGAAACAGCTATATATATTGACTTTTAAGTTGCTTTGCTTGAATTTCATGTGTTTGGAATGATTATAAATATGACAGTGCACTAAAAGTGGGTGTATTATATGAGAAGTATATGATGAATAATGTGACAAGCTTTGCAAATTGCTCTGTTTTAGACTTAGCATTATTGGTTGTTTTAGTACAATAAATATATGGCTAGTCAATAATAGGTATTTAATATATTCTAGGTGACTAAATAGAACAACCCACTGTTATTAACAATACACAAAAAGTTCAGTTTTTAGTAATTGATATATTGTGCATAATTATTTGGCATTGATTTTGAAAGGGAACACAACTCTGGTGTTATTTGAACCTGAATGTACCTAATTTCTTCCTACAAGATAATGAGAAATTAAGATAAAATTAGCAGAAATAAAGAAAACCATAACTTCTTCTCTTCTATAATAGTTGCCTTGCTAGAAATTGTTCTCATGTTACATAAAAAGTAATTAGAGTTCAGCAATTTGGGTTTGTCAAACGGTGTATGGGACATATCGAAACAGTAATTCTGTTGCCTCAGAGCAATTGAAACAGGGTTTTGCTTCGCTTTGGTTTGTTTTTTGTTACTGTTTTTCATTTTGGTTGGTTGGTTGGTGCTTGAAAATGCTTCTTTCATCTCGCTCCTGGGGTCTGCCTTTTATTTGCTTTATTGTTTTTATTTAATTTTCCAGTGTACATATTTAGCTGTTTGATTTTTTCCTTCCCCTGTTACAGCCCTGAGCTCCATTTCATCATTTCATGAAACTGCACACACACACATACACACACACACACACACAGAGAGAGAGAGAGAGAGAGAGAGAGAGGTCATACATTAAAGAATTATATGGGAGGAGGACAAATGTCTTCTTAAGAGACAGACAGTTTGTCTGGTGAGGTGGCCCAGCAGTTGAGAGTCCTAACTGTTCTTTCAGAGCAACCAAATTCTGTTCTGTGCACCTAGGGTAGGTAGCTCATATGCCTGTAACTGGAGCTTCAGTGTATTCAACACCCTCTTCTGTTTGCCGCAGGTACCTACTCACATGTGTGCATATCCAAATGCAGACACATGAATATACAGGTAACTGAAGATGAAAATGAATCATCTTAAAGGTAAGAAAGGAAAAATTAATGAAGCCAAAATACTAATGAGTTAACCTATAGCACTATGCTTTTAGCTTCAGAAAATATACACATCTTTTGTCAATACGTTGCAATAAATTTCCCTAGGCTGATTTGACTTATCATTAAATTAAAAGTAAAATAAAATAAAGTACTAAACAGTATTTTTGGAGGAGGAATTCAGCGTTTCATTGGCCTATTTCATCATCTTTGATTTCACTTAAAATGCATTTTTCTGTATCATTAGCAGTTGGAAAGACCCATTCCACCAAGGCACATGATGTTTACATTGTAATATTAGTATAGGAATTATGAGAATTGAATGAGACATAACGCTTGGCTCAAATTTTTCCTCTATGATATCAATATGGTCTTTGAATGAGAAATCGTCTTAAAATCTTATTCAGAATAAATTATCTAGATTGTGTAACCATCTATTGACTTAGAATAATTTAAACTTTAGCCAATAAACATGAAGTCAGACTGTTTGTTGTCTTTGACAATATTAAGCTCTATGGTGAAAATGCAAGTGTGGAAATAATATGTTTAATTTATTTCTCTTATTCAATTATTTTGAATTTATGTGAAACAACATTTCTCACACTAGAAGCTTATTACACAGAAGTTTTAAATCTTTTTTTTAAACTTTAGAAAAATGTAAGCCGATGTAGTTTTCCTATGAAGTTTTAAATAGTCAATAAGAAATATCAAATAAAACATTAAACATAGCCCTGATATATTATAGGTCCTAAAATACTGATTATAATTGTTAGAGTGTTTTATATACCATGCAAGCAACATTAATATTTAGTTGTTAGTTATTTGAGAGCGCTTTATCTAAATCATCATATAAATTAAAACAACTAATAAAGATGTTCTGAACTTCAAAGGAAACAGAGAAACAAAAGTATCAAAATGTAGAAGTCACAGTTTCCATGTACATGGAGTGTGGCCAAAGAAATACCTTATACAACTAGGAAAAGAAAAATCTGCATTACTTAATAGAGCAGGGAGCCAATTAAGAGCAGTCCCTTATCCGGTTTAATTAGGCTAACTACAGGTAAGGGAATCCTATGGTACAGGGAGGAGCATTAGGTGGTGCATTCTCTCTGTATCTCTTTCATCTATGACCCCACCACTGTGACAATGTTAAAGATACACAGTGCTTGACTTTCACCTGGGATTGCCCTTTTAATGTGGAATTTAAATGAATTAATGCTTCCACATTACCAAAATTAAGCTCCAGTAGTGCCCCCACTGAAGTAAAGGGGTTAAAGTATTACTTGTTCTTTTATTTGTTTTCAACATTAAAACCAGATCATGATCACTTGTGATAAATTTCAAATTTAGTAAGTTGATAGTATGCAAAATCTATGTGCTATGTTAATGGAAAAGGATGCTTGAAACATTAACTGTATAGTGCCAAGTACTAAGCTTGGCAATTTGCAGATGAAATCTGAGACTGAAGAACAATATCTTTATAAAATCTATGTGATTCTTTAGGTGCAATGCTGATATATTCTTCATTTGCTATAACTTGGAATTTTAAAAAGACATGATTAATAAACCTAGGATCTAAGGATTAATAAACTAAGGATCTCTGTTCCTTTCTTGCATATTGATTTTGGTAATTAAGAAATAATAATAAAAATCCACAAGGTGGCAGGAAACAAAAAAAAGCTTTCTAGCATGACTCAAGCATTCACATGCAATTCACACAGAACTATATGAACATAAATATTTACAAAAGCTGAATATTAAAGAACAAAGTAACAGGGATCCCAAACCGTTCACTTAGATGAAGTCTGAATCTGACGTGAAATAGGTGGAGATTTCAACATCATGAAGATATGCGAAATATTATGATATGGGAAGAATGTGTAATTTATTTTGCATAGTTTTAGAGCACACTAAAACATTTGTTGTGTGACGTTTTTGCTTTCATTTTGAAGAATGTATTTATTTACTTTAATGTGGCCTTTTGCAATGGGAAGATTATCTTTGACAGATGTCTGAGCACAGTGATGAAGTTCCTCAGAATTCAGCACTAGTAAAAGGAGATGCTGCAGTAACTGAGATTCTTTTACAGGAAAGAGGGTTCTGAACAAGTAGCATCAGTAAATAAAAGGTTTCAGTAATATTCTTGTCAAACTTCGTTCTTTGAGTAAGATTTTTCCTTTCCTTTAGTGCACATACCTGACAACCAGGATAATAAACTATTCATTGAATATATAAACAAAACAATTATAAAAATTTAAATACTAATGTGTGTTAAACTGTTTGCATATGCATAAAAATTTTAAAAATGTATCTATAACCAGTGATTAATCTGTACTTCTCTATATAAAAGATTTTCTTAGTTTTCATGAATATGTGGCAAGATCATAATAGTGTTTGCAGAAACAAAAGGACAAAGAAGGGAGAGAAGGAAGAGGAAGAAGAAGAACAAAAGGAAGGAGGGGGAGGAGGAGAAGAAAAGGAAGAAGAGGAGGAGGAAGAGGAAGAGGAGAAGGAAGAAGAGGAGGAGGAGGAGAAGGAGGAAGGAAGGGAGGAAGGAAGGAAGGAAGGAAGGAAGGAAAGAAAGAAAGAAAGATAGAAAGAAAGAAAGAAAGAAAGAAAGAAAGAAAGAAAGAAAGAAAGAAAGAAAGAAAGAAAGAAAGACTTTTGGCTTCAAAGATCACCTAACAAAGCAGAGGAAAGTAAACTGTATCAGATTGTTCTGGTATCTCCCTGTTCATTTTCATGTGACCTTATCAATGAACATTTTCTCTGGTAAGTTTTTTTTTTCACACAGAAGACTTCAGCGATTTTTATACTGCATAGAAATTATTATTTTCTTGCTTGCAAAATTACCCTCACTGACTTTGGTGTATGAACATTTAAAATAAAAATTTCTAAATTTTGCCTAAGTATAAGTACACAGTGTCAACATCAAGGTATCAGAGATTATTGATGTCTTGCCTATCTGATCTTTCTCCCTGAAAGCAAAGCACTGAATAACATTTTCTAATGAGAAATTAATCATAATGTAGCAATACCACTATGACTTCTTTCCATTATTTTCTGTATCCTTCATTTAAATGGCCTTAGCTTTTCATATTACTTTCTCTAAGGAGAGAGATATTGTCATAAAGCATTTGTTCAATGCCATCTAAGCTCAAATGCACCCAATACATTAGGGAAGAATGCAAAAAAACTTAGGGCATACTTTATTTCCTCAAGTTGAAATATAATTTTTCATAATTTTATACATTATTATCCTTTGATTTGAGAAAAATGAAAACATTATGCTTTGACAAAATGTATAATTGAGTGCCCAGGTTAATCTATAGTGGCAACTAAGAGAAAAAGCCAGTTTTTTTAGATAAGATAGATTCACTTCTCTAATTCATTCAACTAAAGCAAAGTCACAGGATACTCAGTGGTGAACTATGTTTACTGACTCTAAATGTTTACATATATGAATAACCAAAAACCTAGGCTAGCTATATTAACTGGAAGAAAACAAATACAACATAAGCTAAATTTTATGGGAAAGGTAGTAAACAGATATTTTGACAACATCAAAACAACCTATTGCAAAATTTTAACAATAGGCTGTGAAATTTAAAGGAGCACTCATGCATCAAAAACAAACAAAACAGTAAAAGGAAATTTATAAAAATAAATAATAGAAAAGCAAATGTATCACTGGGGAAGTCTACAGTCCTACTGCGGGCAACATTATGAACATATTATCATCTACACTGAGTCAGAATAATAGCCCTTTTAAGTTTTAATGAAAAAGCACGGAAGCATATAAACAGCATTCAACAGTTAAGGAGTGTAGTAAATAAGATTGTGCCGCTTGTGAAAAGGCTTTGTGACGCAGTTGTTTATTCTGGAAAATAAAATTGTTTCCTGTGTCTGTTAACAAGCCCTGCTTTGTGAAGCACAGACTTCTGTGGGGCTGACTCCTGTTTGGAACCTTTCCACACTAATTATAAAGAGGAGAAAAGGCGGTGTTGATAAATGCTGCACTTCTTGGCCTCTCTCAACAGCTCTCTCCAAAAATTAACTCGGTTGTAACCCTGTGTGAATAATAGCTTTGTGGCAATAGTTGAGAGAGACATATTGTTAATGATTGCCATCTTGCTGGGCAGAAAGTTGGGACAAATTTTACATAACAGTGAAAGATGTGAGTTTGTAAAGCATTGAAGACAGTTTGCAGTTCAGTTTTGTTCTAAGAGTCCTCTCACATTGACTTTGAGAACCATCACAAACAGGTAAGAAGAAAACTGTGGCAACTTAAAATGGCTTTAAAAATTACACTATTTTTATATTATTTTGATTCCAAGTGTTTAGGTAGAATTAGCTAAGGTACAGTTTCCCAGAAAACACATGTAAAGCAAAAGACTGGCATTGTATTTAATCTTAGTAGCTCATTAAAATGCAGTATACCTCTTATGGTTAATAAGCACAAGTAATTTTGCTGTTTCTGAATAAAACATACCTTAGAAGGCATATGTGCCCATGTATAGCATAGAGATGAAAGAAAGAGTGTACGCACTGAACAACTGAATCCATGGCTTGATTTAGTACCTAGGAAATATGAGAGAAATATGAGAGAAAGTTGTTTTAACTGTTACAAGAAGAGCTCACTGTATGAAATAGTTAATCTCATGTGCATATCAGTTCCCATTCTGAGACCAGGATTCTAAGTGATTTTCATACTATCTATGGGATAGTGTTCATACTTTCATAGGCTAACTTCTCCTCTCAAAAACATACACATCTGTGAATGAAATAGAAATCAAAGATGTCATCAGAAATGCTGCATGGGGTATCAAATTAAAAGTCCTTATTGACAAACTCACGGACTGTTGAGAAAGCAGTCTCAGTATAACTGCTAAGTAAGCAATGGAATCTAGAGAACCAAGCAGTCTCGAGGGTAGGAGGATGTTTCTTACAGAATCTTCATCCGCATGATAGAATAATAATGTGCGAGTGTGTGTGTGTGTGTGTGTGTGTGTGTGTGTAGAAATCCAGGTATGGGGTATACATAGAAAAGTAAGCCTATATCCAGGTTCCAGTCTGTGAATGCCATTTAAAGCAGGAATTGGGTATATTGTATAATGTGCTCTGGGAGAATAAAGAAGTTGAATTCTAGAATTGGAGGGAAGTAAGGAAAGTCTCAAAAATAAAAAAAACAAAAACAAAATGCTTCATAGACAAGGAAATACTTCAGACAGATTCTGATTTATAAGACCAAAATAATAAGGACCTTTCTTTTATACTGTTGTTCTGTTATTCATTTAATGTACATAAGCAAACACACTCAACAAAAGTTTTTGTAATGAACAGATTAATAAAATATGCATTAAATTTGTCAATCAAATTATCATACTGTCCATTATGAATACATACTAGTGATGGTTGTTTTAAAAAGTCCAAAGGCTATTTAGAAATGAACTGATTATCTAATGTATTTCAGCCTAAGAATGGCAAAAGTGAATATCCTAAGTGAACCAGTGACAAAGGAACACCTTGATAATGAGGCGTCATGCTAAGTCTACTCCTGCTATTTTGGGTCCTACTCATTAGCAAATTGCAAAACGCAGTTCTACTCTCAGGAGAAGTGTTGATGGCCTCTCTGATACTCAGTACTATAGAAGTGTATACAAGGATAATGGAAACCATGCCTAATAAAATCATGCAAATGTCAAAATTAGAACTTAAAAAACCCTGTGAAATAGAACATATTCAGTAATTTCCATATACAAATGAAAAATTTATTTTTAACAAAGATTAATATATTTTAAGAAAAATATACATTAGGGTTGGTGAGATGACTCAGCAGATAATTTGCTTGCTATGCAAGCATGAGGACATGGATTTTAGATCCATGGTACCCACATAAAATCCAAGCATAGTAGTAATTCCAGTGTTAGGGAAGGAGCAGAGACTGTTGCATCCCAGAAGGTGATTGGCCAGGCACTGGATCTGAATGGAGAGTTCCAGGCTCAGTGAGAAACACTGTTACCAAATAATACTGTGAAGAGTGAGAGAGGAAGATGCCTGAAGACAATCTCTGATCTTCATATGAACAAACACAGGCAAAGAAATCCATCTATAGACATACAAACACATGTACATCACATGCATACATACCAAAAAAAAAAGAATGAAGGAACAAAAAAAAGAGGGAAAGATGGAGAAAGAGAAATGGAGCATGTGGCATTACCTAGACATATTTTCACAGTCATGGATAGAAATGACAGTTTGAGGTCAGTGGTGAGAAGAAAGAATGTATGAATTCAATCAGAGCTGAAATAATGTATATTAAAAGAATATCATTGACTGAATTTCCACCTCATAGGTAGTCCAAATTGAGGACAAATTTACTGAGATTGTTATATGTTAAAGTTTAATGATTTAAAGAGGGTTATTTATATAAAGTGATATATATGCAAAAAACAAATACACTCAAAATTAATAAATATATCAATAAGCTAAAAAATAAACAGTATTTTTATTTCTAACTGTTAACATAACATAAAATTTGTATTTAAATTTTAATAGAATCAATACATTATATTATTAACTTTAATTTTCATATAAAATGAGTATTTCTAGTGTTGGATTTATTATAAACATAGTTAGAACTCAAATGTAATCAGAAGATCTCTAACACTACTCTTTAACAGACATTGGCTTTTTTCTATTGCATATCTGCTGCAATTTTTGCCTGGAATTGCAGCTACACCAAGTGACTGGGATTGATAAATTTCAATCTAATTAAATCCTCATATTATGAATCAGAAAACTAAAGTAATGCTTTGAAAAATTGCTCCAATTCTAAATTTTGGATATTTAGGATTTTTCTTCATACTCTAATGTTTATGAAGAAGCAACCAAGTCAAGGCCATAATTGAGGTTCACTTCAGAAATTTATTAATTCAAGACAGAGAAATCCTCATGTTAACCTTAAGTCTCTGCAGAACATAGCATGCTCACAAAACTAGGTCACAGCTTTTTAAAAGATCTTTTCCCATTCTGTAGGCTGCTGTTCTGCCTGAATGATGGGGTCCTTTGCTGTGCTTTTTAGCTTCGCGAAGTCCCATTTATTAATCATTAGTCTTAAAGCCTGTACCACCACTGTCCTGTTCATAATGTCCTTTCCTGTGCCTATGAATTTAACTCCAACATCATTTTTTATTTTTTGATTGGATTTAAATCACACTCAGTGAGATGGAACTCATATCTGATAGAGCCAAAATGACCAAGTATCCAGGAGTAGATAAGTCATGGGCCCTAGAGGAAACCTAAAATTTATTGTGATAAAGTAATGCAACCATGAATTGGCCCTTTATGACTTACTGGTATAGCAATAGATCTGTGTACCATTCAACCTTCATCAGAGAAATTTATTTGTGTAGTAGAAGGGAATTGACACAGAGACCTACAACTGGACGTTGTACAGAGGATAAGAGGTTTTGGCACATGCTGTAATAAACAGGATTTCCTTATCAACCCCCTCTCCTCAAGCTTCAGAGAACTCTTCAGAAGAAAGAAAAGATGGAAAGACTGTAAGAGCCATAGAGAGATAGATGACTGCATCCAAACCATATCTTCCATACCCAACAGGCCCAGTACACATATGAACTCATAGAGACTGTGACAATATGCTTAACACCTGCAGAAGTTCAAAGCAAATTCTGAGCTCTGAGAAGGGGAAGTGGACACAATTTCTACCATTAACCAAGAAGGTTTTTGTAATTGATGGTTTCTGGGAAAGGGAAAATCTATTTTCCTCAATAAAGAGAACCTGTGTGGTGTGTATCAATCACCTTGCAAGAAATGCCCCATGCCCGGAAATAGTTGGCGAACACAAAATATATTCCATTTTGTGGGTTTTTTGTTAGTTATGTCTTGGTATTTTTCTTTGATTGTTTTGAGTTTTTTGGGGGGGGATTTGCTTTATTATCTTTTGGAAAGAGAGAGAATATATGAAGTTGGATAGGTAGGAAGTTGTGGAGAATCTGGGAGGTTTGAGGGGAGGGGAAAGAATAGGACCAAATATGTTGCATAGAAAATTACAAATAAATAATAGTAATAGCATAGGAGCTGCTACAATATACCTGAATTACTAGAGAAAGTCATAATGAAAAAAATTAAAATACTTTTTACAGAGAAAATGTAAAAGGAATCCAATAGGATCTACATTTTAGCAAATCAAAAATAATTCTATTTTTACAGCAAGAAAACAGGGATGGAAATATTGAGATTCCTGGAATGCAGTAGAGAGAAATTTAACATGTTAACGTTGTGAATTCCTTCAGATTCAGTACCAAGTTAGTAAAGGGAAGGTCTGCATTAGTATCAAAAAGTTGACGTTACTTGTAGATATCTTATAAAGCAGACAGTTGTATCGTAAGATCATTTTGCACTAAAGTTATGCCTTTAGAATCAAAGTCACAAAAGCCATACATTGAGGTGTGTGTGTGTGTGTGTGTGTGTGTGTGTGTGTGTGTGTGTGGAGAGAGAGAGAGAGAGAGAGAGAGAGAGAGAGAGAGAGAGAGAGAGAGAGATGTGTGGAGAGAGAGAGAGAGAGAGAGAGAGAGAGAGAGAGAAAGAGAGAGAGAGAAAGAGACAGAATAAGTTGTAGTGAATGTCGATCTTATTCTCTCTGACGATTGAATTATAACCAAATATCATTTTATGTTATTACTCTTCTTATGTACAGATAGTGTCTGTGTAGAGTTTTAAAGGGTGAAATCACTGCTCCAAGAGTACAGAACTCTCAGGAAGTCTCAGTGAGAATCAGTGACAGGCCTCAGGATAAAACCCACATTTCTTGATATATATATAATTTTTTATGTTTAAAAATACTTACAGTTTCTTAAATATATGTTTATTTTGTGTTTTGTCTGTATTCTTAGTTTCACTAAACTAAGCTTCTCAAGAAATTCCTTTTATCATCTTTGTTTTAGTAGAATGTTCAGAACACACTTTTATTCTGGTTTTGGCTTTTAGTTTTTCATCTAGCTTCTGCACATTATTATGCTAACTGTGATGAACTGAAATAGTTCCATTAAAATAGAATTCATTTCTACATATATAGCATGATCAACATTAGAGAGTTAATTATATTTCAATTAATGAATGGTATTTAAATTAGGAAAGACCTAAATAGAATGCTACATGGTAGTTTTTAAAAAAAGACTTAAAGTAGTTTTAAAAATTATTTTCTATTAAAATTTTATGTCTTTAAAACTTTTATTTTTTTTAATAGTTTAATGTCTAATAGTTTGATGCCTATTCTAACAGTATTTTAAGTTCATTGATTTTTTTATACACTTTAGGTCTGATTAATGTTGATGTCTGATTTTTAAATTTATTTTCAGGTTTTTATAATACATTTTATAAAATTAAATTGCTTAGTATTCATAAGAATTAACTGTACCAGACAATTTTGTCCTGCAACATGCTTTTCCTACTGATAACACTGTTGCAAAATGTTCAAAGTTTTTTGCGAGTGAGTCCATCTGAGTAGGCTTTTTTTTTAACTTTTCAGTTGGATTTAGAACATAGTCTCTCAATTTTTTTAAGTGAGAATAAAATCAGCTTACTGTTTATGAACTTGGTATTCATCCTAATAAGATATCTCAAAAGACCAAAAGTATTTTTAATACTATGTGCGTAATACTCTCTGAACATCCAATGAAGCAATCTAAACACCAATGCAAACCTTCTCATTTCCCACTTATGCAAGTCTACAGCAGTATATTAGAAAACATTAAAGATATTAATTGCTGGTTGTATCAACCCATATGCCTATCGGTGGAAAATTAAATATTTCTAACTATGAGCCTTTCCCAAATCTAAGAGTAAATGTATTCACTTAGAGACAAATCCCAATTATGTCATGCTTTACATATTTTATACTCTGCTATAATCTTTTATAACTATGTGCCTGAAGCACAGGTATGACCAAAATGCTACTTAATGACATACAAAAAACACTCGTCATGGAAAGTGAATTTTTCCCAGACTATAACAGTAATCTGAGGTATTCAGTCTCTGCAATTAACTCATTGAAGTGCAAAAAAAAATTCTGTATTGGAAATATGGGCTGATCAATAGAATTCCATGTCCAACCAAACAAGTGACTGAAAGTTTTGCTAATTGTGTCTAAATTAGCTCCTAATTTTGAGATAGGCTCTAGTGTGACTGAAAATTACTTTGAACTTCTGCTAGTCCTGCTTCCACCTCTCAAACTCTAGAATTAGGGGTGTATAACAGCACAGCAGACATTAACTCCTACTTACATTTTTTTTCAAAAAGCAGGTAGATCAATGCTTTATTTTATTAATTCTTAATATAATTAAACTTTCAATGTTTTACATGTTATAGTTTCATTGTTGTCATAATAAATTTTGTTGCATTTCTGTACAATCACAGACATGATGTGTGTACTAAAATTGCAGTTCTAAATGGAAAAATAGAAATTCTGCCATTCAAATAACATAGACTTTGGTTTATAAAGAAAAAATTATATAAATTAACATAGCTTATGTATAAGATGTCACACAGATATTTAAGATGCATCTACATTTTCAAATAAAGCCATCAAGACTGTTAATTTAACCGTATAGTCCTTTTGATAAGAGCTGCGTAGAATGTATATCAATTATTTTTTGCTAACTCTATCAAATGCCTTGTTTGAGCTAATTATTTCCTTCCCTTTCCCTCATATTAGTTCATTATATCATTTGAAATCCAGTTTCTGCCACAGAAATTATTTTAAGACCGCATTTCCCATTCTTTCTTGGCTGAATACATTTTGCTCAGAATAAAAGTCATAAAAAAAAAGTCCTTGGCTGCATAAAAGTCCTTTGTTGGTGCTTTTGAACTCCCTGGTTGTGGACTACAAAGAGTCCGGCGCTCTGCCTCTCACCCCTGTAGAACAGAAAGGGTGCCTTTTGTGGATCTTGATATACAGGATACATTACTGAGTGCCTTTAAAAGCTTCATGAACCTTGATGGAAATCAGAGGTGAAAATGACAGTTCAAATGTCTAGTCTGGGTTTAAAAGATCTGCGGTAATATATTTTTCTTCATAACAGATGCAGATAAGACAGTGAGAGTTGTTCTACTATTCAAAGCAGGCTCCGACATACGGTCACTACTTTGTACTCCCCAAAGCCATAGCTCCATGGACCTTGGAAGCCAACTTACCTTCTACAAGTAGTGCTAGGAGCAAGGAAACATGACTTTGCTTATCAAGATTGGGTAAGGTTTAAACCATCAGTGTTTTGTAATTGTAAGATCAAATTTTCATTTAAGGTGCCCAGTTAACAATACAGCTACTATTTAACTATGGATAAAGATTTCATACCTGACTTGAAGATATTTGAACTCTCAGTGCTTAAGCCAATCCTTGAGTTAACATATGAGCCCTATGAATGCCAATTTTATTGAAAATACAATGAGTTTAATGTTATGAAAAGCACAGATTCATTGTATGGGTTGGACATTTAAGCACACATGAGGTGAATCTAGAATATGAAGGTGTGGAAGAAAGAAGAAAGTTGATCAGAGGGAAGAAACCCAACAATGCTCTGCCGTTGAGTCAGTAAGCCTGAGTATATTTGGAAATTAAAGGGATGAAACACACCACCATCTTTGAGTAAAGAATGTCCATTAATGTTCAATGGCAAAGTAGATCATGATTGTCTTAATGCACTGCCTGTTGTAGTTGCTATACATGCAGGCATCCCTGGGTGGGCCGACAGGCTTTACTGGGTGGCAACACCATCAGTCTGGAAAACATAGTAGAGATATGAACAGAAATGTCTGGGGAGGAGCTTGGTCTGGGAGTATCATTTTTGGGGACCTGTGTACTCCACTCAACAGCCTTTAATTTCCTCTATCTTCTAGACTTTTCAACAGTTGCATTGGGGCTAATTTTTAAAATTTAATTTAAAAAATCTTGTTTGCAGTATTTCTGAACTGATATTACTGAAGTTCATCCCAAAGAAGTGTCTTTGCAATAGATAGAAAATATTTCACTATTGATACAATTAATTAATATGGAAAGAAAAAGAAAATCCAAAATCTTTTTATACCTATGTGTAAGAGGGTGGACCATAGGCCTGATAATATAGGTAAAATGTATTAATACTGTATCTCATGAAATGGAATTACAAATGTTTGTCTATTGTCACCATAGTAGCATATCTTTGTATCATGCACTAAAATGACTGTTCTAAAAATGTGCCAGTTATTTAAGTTCACAGCTGCAGGGGTTGAAAATGTATAATTTCAGTTTTCAAACCCGTGTGGTATGTAGAAGATAAACAATGGTAATAAATGTGAACCTAATCTTGTTCTATAGCATCAATTTCCACTGCTGGAACTATGCTTTACAAATACACAGTAGCATTTTCAAGCATACCTTTCCAGACTATTTTATTCTGCCATAACAGAATGAGAAAAATCAGTCTTCCATGCCCAGTTCTCATCTTTTATGGGGGAATAATACAAAATCTCCTGGGCTGAGTGACACATATATATATATGATTATTTAATTAGATATAGCACTGCCTTGAACATTTTCTACATTTTAAAAAACATCTACATGTAAACACACACACACACACACACACACAAATGAGAGAGACAGAGAGAGAGAGACAGAGATTCTTTATGTGTTCCTACTAATCAAATGCCAAAAAGTTACATCACTGGATTATGGGATTATTGGGTATTGGTAGATTTAATCTAGAAGGTATTGAGTAGTAATTTTCTATGTTATTTAGTAGTTGATCAAACGCCTGCTTAACTTAGCAATGCTGTTAGAATTCTGGCTGAACTTTATTCTCACAAGCACTTAACTCTATTGTTTATAGTTAGCTCTTTTCTGGGTTATACAAGCTGCAGTGTGGTTTTACTATCCAGTTGCTTGATAATCTTGAACTTAACTGCCTTTTCACAGTTTATCTTAGGTAGGTGTTATGGGAATTGGATTTCATGTGAAGTGTTTGTGTGACGGTGAGGAGCATTCACAGTAGAATCTGTTCAGCATGTCCAGTTAAATAGACCTGGAAATGACAGAAATGTGAGTTATATTCCAGGAAGAATTTCAGAATTGTCCTAACTCTGTAGCCTTAGAATTCTAACAGAGAGCAAATATGATTTCTTTTTAGGATATAACTGTACTTTGTAGCCCATTTAAGGGATTTTTTGATATGTACTGAATGTCAAGAAGATATTCGTGTGTTCTCATCTGAAAGAAATCCTAACCTCCTTTTGTATGCCTTTATTTCCAATAATCTGGAACTGATTTTTGTGTATTTGTACGTTAGAAAACAAGAATCACCATTTTTTTCCTTAGTTTTGTTTTCTATGTCTGTGATAAAACCCCACGTCCAATCCATACATGGCGTAAGGAGGAGTTTATTTTATTGAGCAATACTTAGGTAACACATCATCATCTAATCAAGCTAGGGCAGAAATTTGAATCAGGAACCTGATGGCAGGAAATGAATAAGCAATCATGGAGGAATAATGCAACACTGCTTACTTCATTTTTTCCCCATGGCAAAAAAAGGAAGCTTTTTCATGTTTTCTTATACAACCCAGGAATACCTGTTCAGCACAAAATGAGCTAGACCATACCACATCAATCCTATCTTATACAACAGACTTTCTTACAGGCAAACTAATAGGGCTATTTTATCAATTGAGGTTCCTCTTTCAGACAAATCTAACTTGTGTCAATTTGACAAAACAGCAGGGTAGTACCCAAGTAATACCAAATATTAAAATACTAGTTGTTTAATTTGGAAAATTCTTCTGTTTATCCCACTCTGCTGTTTCTATTCCCAATATTACTAACAGGTATCAATGTTTATAATTATATTTTTCTTTCATCATTTGGTACCATAGGAATGCACTCTCTAAATGAATTCCCTTTGCTTATTAATCAACTTAAAAATGAAAACTAAAGAGCCATGAGGTCAGCACTTGGGGAGAGCCTGAGTTATGTGCTTTGTTAAAGGCAGTGGGTCTAGGAAAGGTAAGGGGATTTAAGATGATATGAAACAATAATCTATTACAAGATTCACTCTTGTTTGAAATCAAGCATGAGTGAATATCCCTTAATGTTATGGAGTCCTAGAAAAGACCTTATCCCCTTCTTCAGGTATACAATAACAAGTGCACACTACCATAGTACGTATTCTCCAATTGTGTGGTCTGTGTATTTCCATTAAATCAGTGATATACAAGTATCCAATTTCTTTTTTATTGGATATTTTACTTATTTACATTTCAAATGTTATCCCCTTTCCTGATTTCCCATCTGGAAACCTCCTATCACATCCTCCCTCCCTTTGCTTCTATAAGGGTGCTCACCCACCCACCCATTCACCCACTTTTACTCCTCTGTCCTGGCATTCCCCTACAATGGGGCATCGAGCCTTCTTCACGGGACCAAAGACCTCTCCTCCCAAAAGGCTATCATCTGCTACATATGCGAATGGAGCCATGGATCCATGTATACTCTTTGGTTGGTGGTTTAAGTTTCTGAGAGCTCTGTTGGGATCTGGTTGGTTGGTATTGTTGTTCTTTCTATGGGTTGCAAACCCTCTCAGCTCCTTCAGTCCTTTTCCTACCTCCTCCATTGGGGACCCCATGCTCAGTACAATGGTTAGCTGCCAGCATCTACCTCTGTATTTAACCGGCTCTGGCAGAGACTCTCAGAAGACAAGCTATATCAGGCTCCTGTTAGCAAGCACTTCTTGGTATTCACAATAGTGTCTGTGTTTGGTGTTGCTATATGGGATGGATCCCCAGGTGGGGCAGTCTCTGGATGGCCTTTCCTTCAGGCTCTGCTCCACATTTTGTTTCTGCATTTCCTCCCTTGAGTATTTTGTTCCCCCTTCTAAGAATGACTGAAGAATCCACACTTTAGTCTTTCTTCTTCATGAACTTCATGAGGTCTGCATATTCATAAATCTTGGGGCTAATATCCACTTATCAGTGAATGCATGTCATGTGTGTTCTTTAGTGACTGGGTTACCTCATTCAGGATAATATTTTCTAATTCCATCTATTTGCCTAAGAATTTCATGAATTCATTGTTTTAATAGCTGAGTAGTACTCCAAACTTATATGATTTTGAACACTCTGCTCTGACGTTATTTTTTTTATATAATTAACAGGTGTAACTCCCTACTGTGATCATCCCAGCATTTACAGTTTGTAGGAATGCAGACATTTCTTTGGAAGAAAACACACTTATCTGGTAATGCAATTAGACTTTTTTTTCTGTAATTATGTTTTTACCCTGTATCGTGTGTTTGTTGTACATAATGTTTTTCAATCTCTGCTTATGCACTTTGTTTGCCTCTTTAAACTAGTTCAAGTTTTCTATATTTGTAGTATTTTTCTTTATTCTTTGAAAAATTTAAGAAGTATTTGATACTTTTCATTTTCTCATTGTTATTACTAGCAGTATACTTTTACAGTGTAGCAACGAACTTACATTTTAGCCATTATTGCTTACCCTATCTGTATCTGTGAAACTAGGTGTTTCAACTGACTGGTCTGCTAGCAAATAGCATCATTCCTAAAATCAGTAACAGACAATTCATTTTTTATATTTTTGCTGGTGGTGGTGTTGGTTTGGGTTGGGTTAGGTTGGATTTTTGTATCTCTCTCTCTCTCTCTCTCTCTCTCTCTGTGTGTGTGTGTGTGTGTGTGTGTGTGTTTATGTTTACCTAAATACATGCAAATATATGGGTGTTCATGTTGAGACCAGAATTTGATGTAGGGTGTTGCCTTCAATTGCTTCTCAAACTTACAGTTTTTCATACAGGGTCTCTCTTTGGAGCTTACCTATGTAGCTATGCTGTATTTCCTACAAGTCCCAGAGAGTCAAGTGTCTATGTAGCATCATAACTTAGAGGACAAGTAGGTGCTTCAGTACTGGTTCTTTTATGTGTGGCTCAGAATTCTGACATTTATGCTTATAAAATAAAGATTTTAGAGACTTAGCCATCTCCCAGACACAACTTGTTTGTTTTTTTAAAACAAATACGTTGAAGAACTAATGAGATGGTTCAGTGGGCAAATATGCCTGCTGCCAAGCCTGATGACATGAACTTGATCACCTGGACCCACAGAATTCAAAAGGAAACCAACTCCACAAAGTTGCTCTTTTACCACCATATGATCATTGCTTTCCATTTGTATGATCTAGATCTAAACCTAGTTTTCCCATTTGCTACAAGTGGAAAAAGTGAATATTGTACCAGAAATATTCAAATCCTAAAGCTAATGGGTTATTTCTCCACCATTGAAATGAGCCAGTTCAAGGCAGATTAGATTATATATATGCAGGTTCATTGGGAAGCTACTCTTAGACAAGTTCACTGGCCCCAAGAACCAAGACCAAGAAAGTCATCATGGAGAGATGGAGGGAAGAAGGGGAGGAGAAAGCAAGAAAGAGCTATATATATGCACAAAGAGAGAAGGAAAAGAGGAGACAGAAGAGAGAAGGAAAGAGGGAGAGAGAGACACAGAGACAGAGAGATAGACCAGAATGTCTGGATTATGTAGAAAAGATCCTCTAGGGAAAGGGCAGCCTAGTTCCATGGCTGGAAAATTCAGGGTTGGGGCAGGTTATGCCAGGTAGGGATTGAGGGATGGTAGAAACTAGGGGATGTAGATAGATAGATAGATAGATAGATAGATAGATAGATGATAGATAGATGATAGATAGATAGATATTGTAGATGTAGATATAAATGTAGATGGAGATATAGATTCCCTTGTCCCAGGATCCTAAACCAAACAAAAGCTCATATAATATTGTCTGCCTATCCCACTCTCCGATCTTGTTCACAGGACCTTGTATAACATCAGACAGTGAGAAGTCACTACTTTCAAACTTCAGGTTGGAGAATAGAGCTGCCAACAACTCACCTCTATGCATCTCCTCTAGAGTTTTCAAGGGCAAGTCTTCTCCCAAGAATGATGGAATTGTTGCTATTGTTACAAATAGCTAAGTAGTTCTATATTAACCATTTGTAATGATCCATTTTCTGTTGCTAAAACTACCAATACTGTGAGGAAATGCTGCTAATTAAGGTCTCAGTTTCCCTTGATCAGAAGCTCCTCTGAGCTCAGTGCAAATGGAAGACTCCCTTTACTAGCAGAGATTCACCTTCTCAGGCCTTGTCTGGGGATCCTGACTCCCCAGACTTTCTACCTGGGAAGACTGACAAGTTCAACTTCCTGTCTTCTGGATAAGAACCTGTCGAG
>NW_021604643.1:572777-630495 GCF_004785775.1 Grammomys surdaster | reverse complement strand
AGGAAGGAAGGAAGGAAGGAAGGAAGGAAGGAAGGAAGGAAGGAAAAAAAGTAAATTCATTGTACTTTTAATTCTAGCCAATGGTTTTCATTTACCCTGATTCTCCTTCCCACTCTCCAAGGTTCATGTATAGTATGTAGCCCTGATTCATCCCAAATAGAGTTATATGTACAGCCTATGGTTTTTAGAAGAGCTGTTTCAACGAAGATACTCTGTGACGGCCTTCATTTAAAAGAGCTGTAACACTAAGACCCTCTGAGAAGACCTCCTCTCTCCCCCTTGACACTCATTCCCAGACTGACCAGGATCCTGCAGATCCTACTTATTCCAGACTCTGCTTTATCCTTCGAGCCTGGCTGGCAGTGGTGCTTGGACACCCTGAAAGGGAGGAAATGGAGGACATGGTACCCTAACTGTCCCTCCAACATGCATGCCCCATAACACCAGAATAAAGTTCCATGGAAAGAAGCTTCTTATGGCTCTTGATTACATTTTAAACTCTAGGGTTGTGATAACCTCTATGTTGGCAGAATTGGGAGGTGTGTAGGGCAAGAGACAAGTGTTGTTCATGTGCATGCATCCAGCCTTATTCATGAAGCCACAGGGCCAAAGAGGGTCCAAGCTGTTGGCCTGATCACTCCCTAATGTCACATTGCTAAGGACCAGAGCCAGGCTACTCTTCCACCCTGCAAATTCTCACAGGAAGGATGAAGTCCGAATTAAGGAAGCCCTGGATGATATATGCACTCCATATGGAACTAAATCATAGCCTGATGAAAGACTTGAAAGATATAGCATAACAATAATGTCTTCCTTAACTTGATATTATTTGCTATATCAATTTCTTTGTGACCAAGATACCACTTTTAATGAATAATTTTTTAGCCTTTAGATTCAAACATTTGTGCCATCACCTGATCCTTTAAAATGCCCCAGATGTGCTATTCTCACATGATTCTGATTTCCCTTACAGTGTGTGTATTACTAATTCACTTTCAATCATCCTCTCTATGTTCAGAGCATTTTCTGTGCAATCACTTCACCGTTTCCATTATGGGGCATCCAGTACTAATAATCACATATGTAAATGTGAGCATTAAGCAGATATTTACAATGGAAAAAGATACTTTTATAAATCTTTCCAGTTAGGTTTTTATGTCTGATTAAATATTTTATTTATAGGTGCTGGTTACAGCTTTTTCTATTTTTTTTTTTTACCTAAGTATGACTTTTAAATAAAACACAAACTTTTTATTGATTCTTTGTAAGTTTCACATCATACACTCCAGTCCCATTCAGGTCTTCATCCTTTCATATTCAACCTCTGCCCTTCACGCAATGCAATGTCCCCCAAATAAAAACAAAGCATAAAAAACACATCATTGAAGCTCTAGTATGTCACAGTGTGTCCACAATATACCCCTCTGTCCTCACATTTCAATTGCAAATGTTTATTGCAATGAACCCTTGGTCTGGTGCAAGGTCTCTGGCTTCTGAGACACCATCAATACTGATTCCTCAGCCAGACTCTTCCTAGTCATCCTGATGTTGCCCTGTGTCATGGACATCCTGCAGCTCTGACTCTAGAGGACTGACCCTTTCACGTGCTGCAACAATTCTCTGATAGTGTAGAATTTTGAGGTTTGCCAACTGAAATCTCTGAATCTAGGCATGGGTGATAGCTGAGCTGGTCAGGCTGCTTGGCTCTCCCTTATCCACATGAGCATATCAGTCTCTCCAGCATTACTCTGGTTAGGCCAATCAGTGTCACCACCAGCAGGAGGTGGGGACAGCTCTTCTAATTTCATGCCCTCATGTTAATTCACCACCACTTACCTATGCCTCAGGAGCCAGCTTTACTGTGCTGACAAGTTGAGCTACAAGGGACAGGGGCACTCTCCCAAGTGCTATAGCCATCAAGGGATTAGGGCAGCTCTCCCACTCTCACACCCTTGGGATAGGCTTACCTGTGCCTTTGCCATCAGGACCAGTTCCACTGTGTTGCCCAGGAGAGGTACAGGGCTCAAACTGCCATCATTGAAGGGCAGTGCTCAACTGTCCTGCTCTCATGTCCTCTGATCCAGATCTGTTGACTACCACTGGTGAGGGACCATCAGCCCACACCCATTCTACCTCACAATGAATGCACAGGTAGGCTAGCTCTCCTGTGCCCATGCCCACATTGATGGCTTACTTGTGCTGCCTCCACCAAGACCAGCTCTACTGTGCTGCCAGGCAAATGGCTTGGCCCACTCTCCAGAGTGCTATAACTTGCAAGGGACAAATGATAGCTTACTCACTGTCATGATTCTGGGGTCAGCTCTCCTGACTGATGTAGGTGGCAGCCCCAGCACTCTGGAGCCAGTTCACCAGCAGTTCTACCACCAGAGCCATCTCCACTGTGCAGCCTAGGTAAGGCACAGGTCCCAATCTCCTGAATGCTGATGTGAGACATGAAGCAAGCTCTCCAGAGCACTGAAGCCAGTGAGGGCAGGGTCAGATTTGTTCAGCCCTTGGGAAGTCACATGGTCCTTGATAGCTAGCTGCTCAGACCAGGAACAGCACCGTGGTCTCTAGAATTAATGAACTATGGACATTGACATTTATCCCTGCCACAGCATAGTCACAGAACCAGAAATGGACCTCCATGCAGCATGATCTGGGACTTCACCATAGCCTCAGGTACCAGTGATGGGGCTAGCTGCTCTCAACAGGCTATCCCTCTCCTCTCTTGCACCTCCAGTTCTATCCCCTTTCACACTGCTCGAACTATTCCACTCCTCTCCCATCTGTCCATCACACACTTTGACGTTGTAGTAGTGCCAGATAGCTGGTAGGCTTGGGTGATATTCTCAGTCTATCAAGCCTGCTTCTAGACAGCTATAGCCCACCCTATGTGGCATGGGTTTGGGAAGGTCTATGGAAGTCTTCCCCCTACCATACTACATGGTGTGGCATCAGGCAGGTCTTTGTAGGTCTATGGCCTGGCCTGCTCCTACTATGTGGCTGAGGGCAAGTCTCTGAATGTCTTCCCTGCTATCTACTCACCTCAGTCTCCTGAGTTTTCTTTTAACTTTTACTGCCATCTGTGCAGCCCAGGGATAATGTTATGCCCTTTCATTGACCTCAGCACAGAAGTCAGAAGTGATATGATGTTTTATATACTCATAACAAAAATCATAGTAAAATAAAGCACATCTTCTAATGTTCATTAAAGATAGTTGTTATAGTTTTAATGCCCTTATAAGAAAAATCTCTGTCCACTCATTAAATTAGGGGCCATGTGAAACATTTACAAGGTTATTAGATGCTAAGGCAACATCAACAAAATGATCCATTGATAACTTATTAATCTGTTGATGGGTTATTTCAAAAATATGTTTGTCTCAGGTATGTGGCACATACCTTTGTTTCCAGCACTAGGGAGGCAAAAGTTGGAGGCTTTCTAAGAGTTCAAGGCCAGCCTGGCCTATACAACTACTTTTAAGAGAGAGGGAATTGCATAGAGAAACCCTGTGTCAAACACACAACACACACATACACATATACACACACACATACCCCACCTATTCCCAGAGTCAATTCTCTGTATTTTTAATCTTTTATAAATACCTTCTTAAAAAGGCTTAAAGTTGTGTTGATATATATGTATGCTGTGTGTGTGTGTGTGTGTGTGTGTGTTTGAATTTGTAGAAGTCAGGTTGGCTCTGATTTTGTGTATGGCTCTCACCAACTATGCTCTGTAGTTCTACACCTGACAAAATCAACTAACATAAGAAAAACTGGATTTTTGCTTATAATTCTAGTTCACAGTCTATCGTGGTTAAGAAGCCCTTTGAGCAAGAGCTTGAAGCATCTGGCTTATATTGTATTCAGAACCAGGAATCAGAGAGACAGATGTTGGTACTCAGCTGGCTTTTTCTTTTTATTCAGTTAAGAACCTAGCCAATGGGATGGTTTGTCTCATACCTAGTGTCAATTCTCTCTATTTTTTAATCTTTTGCAAACTCTTTCTTAGAAGTTCTGTTGCCATATATTTTGAATCCCATCAAGTTGACAATGAAGAATAATGATTACACGGCACTTTACAGTAAGTAGAGCTTCACCCTGTGAAACTTCTAGACCTTGGACTTCCCAGCCTATAAAAATTGAAGTCAAAGTAAACTTTACCCCTTATAAATTATGAAGTCTATGGCATTAAGTTATAACAAAAAAAAAAAACAGAATAAGGCGGACCTTAAGTACACTCAAGATCTTACTCCCACAGAGTAAAAATATCACATTTCTAATGTTGTAGATGTTATTAGAAATCTGTTAGACTTACTTCTCTATATTAAAATAATAATCTAAGATGTGACCGACTTAAATTTTAATTTAAATATCTACTTTTAACATATGTTACATGAAATGATTTGCTTGTATAGTGTAGAATTTAAAGCCACAGTGGAAGCTTTTCTTCATTTTTTATACTTTTAGAATTTTATTAATTCTTTGAGAATTTCAAACAATGTATTTCATTTATATTAACCACCATTCTTTAAAAGTTTGCAAATCCTATGACTTTCCTATCTACATACTTTATGTAATCATTTTTATTATCACTTAACAAACATAACCCATCCAAGTCAATTTTGTGCTATCCAAAAAAAAAAAAAAAGGCCCGACGTTACATATGTTCATGAATATGTTGTCTTCCATTGAAGTGTCATCACCATACTAAGGGCCACATTAAAAGAGAACAAAACACAACAAATAAACAAAACAAACTGACTCTCCCTCTCCCAGAACCTATGAGTGGTCAGTAGCCCCTAAGTTAAGAGTAGAACTTCATGACCACCTTTGTTGTGAATGCTGGGATTTGTTCTTTCGTGAGACTGTACAAGTCTTGTGCATGCTGTTATGAGTTCCTATACACAACTGTCTGGTGGAATCTGGGAGACATTGAACCAGATCTGGAGGATGATCACAACTGAACAGTGCTCTCAAGGCATACTGGCTTAGTTTTGCTGTGGTTCATTTTTAATGACAATACACATGGTACATGCTTTATTTCAGATATTGTATCATTTTTTTTTTGCTTAATAGTACTTTACTTCTACCTAGCTATTGAATAAGAATACTCATATGGGATGCACATATTTAAATATATATATGCACATACTAAGATTGATACTTTGATCCCCATTACTTTAATTTAAGTATTATTTAACTATGAATGTAAATATAGGGATCTCAATAAGAAATATTTTTTAAAAATTAAATATATGAAGCACTTATGCTGACATATTATTTAGTTTGTGAAAACAGAATATTTACATGTAACATTTACTAGACAGAATGTTACATATAAAAAATGTATCACATCAACAAATAACATACATAATGTTCTAAAATTATACTTGTAATTTTATATAAATTTTTGAAAATGGCATTCTATAAAATAAAAAACAGAACAAACACTAAATGCATCATACTACTAATAGTGAAGAGTAATTACTTTTACCTTTTTGCATTTTTTGCTAGTTCTAATGTCCTTCAAGAACATTTCATTAACTAAGCAATGAACATTAAAATATTCTTTAATTCTGTATGTTACTTTTAATTGCACTTACGTGTTATTGACCCCCAATAACCAATATTGAAGAAAAATTATTTGTTTATTTAGATTATCTTTGTAAAATTATAAAATGGCTAATTATTATTGTATACATGAGGATCATTATGATTTATCAGTAAAATATAGAATCAAAGTAGAATATCTAGACACGCGAGTAGTAGTCCCTGCACACTGCCATGTAGGAAGTATTGGGGCTAGGGAAGACAGAAGACACCCAGAGGCTCACTGATGGCCATGAGCTATAGGTAGGTGGGCAGCACTACAGTGAACAAGTATGTAGTGGAGAGATTGGAGAGAAAAAAAAAGAAGAGCAGTTTGTTGGACTGTAAAGAGATGCAGAACTAGAGACACAAGAATGGTGACCAACAGCCTGATTGTAAGTAGTCCATGCTACTACCAAAGGCCATGGCAATGTCCTGGCCCTTCATGCTGCTTAGAGCCATGTCTGTGTGCATGGCACTGCAGCAATAGGAGTTTATGGCCCATGTCACCACCAAAGACCATGCAGACATCCCTGGTTTTGGTTGCCACCAGGGACCATGTTGATGTGAAGTGCTAGCCCCACCTCTCACTAGGGTAAAGCTGGAGAGTTGGCTCTGGTGTTCCAAGTTCAGGAGAGTGGGTATGATGAACAACTCAGCTGCTACCCAGTCCCAGATCCTGGCCTTTGAGTTAGCCTACCCGAACATCTACCATCTATAAACTGCTGGGACACATCAAGGGGGCCAGTCCTGGAGATCCAAAGTTGCAGGGTCTCCATGACATAGGAAAACAACAGGTGTCTTAGTTTTGATTTTATTGCTATTAAAAGACATCTTGACCAAGGCAACTCTTATAAAGGCGAGCATTTAATTGGGTCTGGCTTATAGTTTCAGAGGCCCATCTATTATCATCATGGTGGGAAGCATTGCATTGTGGAGGCAGACTTGATACTGGAAGATCTGAGATTTCTACATTTTGATTCAAAGACAACAAGGAGGAGAATGCCTTCTGCAAACAGCCAGGAGACTTTGACACACTGGCCATATCTGAGAGTATATATGAACCTTAAAACCCTACCTCCACAGTGACACACTTTCTCTAACAAGGACACACCTCTGCCTATAAGGCCGCACTTCCTACTAATGCCACTTTCCATGAGCCAAGCATATTCAAACCACCACAAGATATTTGAGAGGAGTCTAGGTTAGCATCCAGTATTGATGGTGTAGCAGAAACCATAGGCCTTGCACCAGATCAATGATTTATTGCAATGAACATTTGCAAGTAAAGCTATTAGGGCAAAGAAGTATACTGTATGACACACTGTAGCTTCCAAGGTGAGATCTTTTATTTGATATTTATTTGATATTTGATATTTTCATTTGATATTATTTTTATTATTTTATTCTTCAAAGGGTAGCAAAGGGTAGGGCACAGGATAAAGGGAAAAATAATGAGTGCTGAAAGATGAATGATATTTAAGTGCATCATGTGAAATTCACAAAGAAAATAAGTAACATATCTATTATCTCTAATATCATTTTGTGTGGTGAGAAATTTTGAAGTTATTTTGAAATATGCACTACAGTATTATTACATAGTTACCATATTATGAAGCATAAACTTAAGGAAGTTAATATTACTTCTATTACTACTACTAATAATAATAACTCTCAATTTTCTTTATCCCTATCTAGAACCCTGGTAGCCACCATGATGTTTTCTGCCTTGGTCTTGTTTGTTTTAGACTGCACTTACAAATGAGAACATATATTTCTAGTCTTTCTGTAATTGACCTATTTTATTTTACACAGTGGCTCAAATTCCATATATGCTTGGTGTCACCCAAGAAAGGATTTCTTGCTAATATCTGAGCAATGGCAAACTCATCATTCTTCATTTTCTACATTCACCTGATGTTGTAAATGTAGGATTGTTACATAGCATGGCTTCTGTGGATAGGACTACCACGAACACACAATACTGTCATCCCCTTGTCTCTTTTCACTGTGTCTGCTATTGTTGTCAGGAAAACAGTACTTGAGTTGTTCAGAGTTAAGAGAATGCAGCCAATAAACTGCTTGGCTGGCCAAAATGCAGATTGTTAAACAGTTGTTACAGGAGAACAAGAATAAACAACCTATTGTCAAGTAAAATTATCTTCAAGGAAAAAGAATCTCTTTAGAAACAAAGAGGTGTGTGCTGTAATGAAATACCAGTTCTTCAGAAAGATGTAACTATCCAAAAGATTTCAGCTGATGTTAATGTCTTTAATCACGCAAAGCACAAAATGACAATATTGATGTCAAAAATAGGCAATCTCAGTAACAGTAGCTGGACACTAGAAGTTGTTAATCTCAAAAATAGTCCTTTCAGCAGCATTACAAAACAGCAGACCCAAACAGCACTTTCAAACAAGTTGATTGAATGAGACTTATAGAGCGATTTACTCAATAGTAACAAATTCTTATGAACCGTAAAGAAAACATGCACCTGTACAGATGTTCAGCTATCTCGTTAAAAAGGATAAGAAACATAAATAGATTGAAAACATTTAAGAATTTACCATCTTGCAATTAAAAAATTAGAACTTGGTGATAAATCAGTTAGTGACAAATAAAACAATGGAACTTTTATTTATCCATGGATTTAAAAAGAAAAGGAAATTTTAAAAGCACATTTAATTGAATGAAGAAAAAGATATAAAGAAATCAAAAGTAAGTGCAGGAGCAGGTCAGAAAGATTATATCCTTAGAGACCTGTGTCAGATAAGATCTCATATTGACAACATAAGATTTTACTTTAAGAAACTAGATAAATGAGGGCAAACCAAAGAAAGTAGAAACATTTAAAATAAATGAATAGTAAATACACAAGAAAAACTTTAACATGATAGATTTCCTTAAAATTGAAACCTTTTGAGAAATCAAAACTTCTGTAAAAAATGAAAACTAGATTAGGGGAAAATATAAACACTAATAAGAATATAGAAAATTGAAACCTGTGTCTTTCTTTGAGCCTGAAAAGATGCAGGCACTTCAGGAAATTTATCCACTCTTAAATAACTACATCTGTACCACATAATGCTTGCATTTCAGCTCTTTCAAAACCAATGTAAATATGTGTCCATACAAATATGTGTGCATGAACATTCAGAGCAATATATTCAAATTATACCCTAATATAAATATAAGCAAATATCCTTCAGCTGGTGAATAAGTAAGCACAACATGTATACTTATCTTTGAAATACCTCTAAAAATGTAAAGCATCAGGCATCCCTGCTCAGGTGCAGGCCATGCCAGCCAAAGATTCCCACTCTCCTGTTTAGGTTCCCAAAGAACCAAGCTGTTGCCACTCCTTTCCTCCCATCATCACCCCCTCCACATCCCCACTTCTCAACTCTAGAGGACACATCTGTGACAGAACCTTCCTCTAATGAATAAAGATTTCAGGGGACCAATCACTGGGAGAGGAGTGGCTGGACTTCCAGGTCTGAGAGGGTAAGAAGGGAGGCAGAAAAAAGTATCTTGCTTTTGGATGGGGAGAGTTTGAAGGACAAAATGTAGCTAACAAGAAGCCCCGGGTTAGATGGTAGATCTGCCAGGATTCGTGGTGGAGGAGTTATATTTAGTATAGCTTACAAAATTAGCATGCAAGTTCCAGCACCCAGCAATTTAGTTACCTCTTGATTCTGAACTAAGTTTGTGTGGTGTTTTCCTTCATGTGCCAACTCAACTATGTTCCAGAAAGATACTGTGGCAAAGCATGGATTTGCAAGAAGTATATCACAAAAGACCATGGGTATTTGGAAGCAGGGGGTCTGGAATGGCAGTGACCCACCAGTGGGAAGTTAGCAAGCTGGTTGGAGAGATTTCAGAGCTCCACGAGATGAGAACAGCCCACCGGTGTACTGCATTTTTTTAATATTTCTCATCACAACATCCTACTTAAGCATAAGCCACACACACTCAGAATGGCAGATAGGAGACCTTGACACAGAACTTTCCTATTTTCTTCGTTTCTGTAGACACAAACCTCCACACTTCTTCCACTGCCTGTGCCCATTTCTGGGACCCCACTGTCAACTCAGACCAGCATTGTCTTATCAAATATGGGGCATATCAGCCAGAAAACAGGTAGGCAAGCTTAGGCAGAGATTTTCAATTAGACCAGAGGCCATGTCAATGTTCAGAACTCTAGATAGGATGCCCTTCCATAGGCATACTCAAATCTCTCACTGCCTCCTCCCACCCCGGCAAACCTAAACCCAATCCACCTACCCTTCTCCTCATCATGTCCCAACCTTCACCTCAGGTATACAGCACTTACCCAAAGGCCACAAAGTCCAGAAGACCAGAGATAAAACAAAAACCAAGGAATAAGTAATCATTCAACAAAGAAACACTCAGAAATCACCACAATGACCTAAGTTACCCCCAAACCAGATACATATATAATAGCATAAGAACACAATCAACAACAGCCAGGGCAATATGTCCCCACTAGAGCTCACCTTTGACTACAGAAAGTCATGGATGTTCCAACACAGATAAAACACGCACAAAAAGAACATAATATAAACTCTAAAATGATAGAGGATCTTAAAAAAGAAATAAATAAATCCCTTATAGAAAGCCAAGAAAAAAAACAAATAATTGAAGGAAATGGAAAAAATGTTAAAGACCTAAAAATGGAAACAGAAGCAACAAAGAAAACACCATCTGAAGGAATTCTGGAAATGGATTAGGAAAGGGAAAAAGGGAAATGGAGACACAAGCACCACCAACAAAATCCAAGGAAGAGAGACTCTCAAGCATTGAAGATAAAATAGACACACTAGGGAAAAAAAATGTTAAAATTTAAAATTCCTGACACAAAATATCCAGGAATTCTGGGACACTCTAAAAATACTAAACCTAAAAATAGTATGAATAGAAGAAGAATTCTAGTTCAAAGCCCAGAAAATGAAATTTTATTTTTTACATTTTTTATTGATTATTTTATTTATTTATATTTCAAATGTTATCCTACTTCTTGGTTTCCCCTGTTCAACCTCCCTATCCCGTCACCCCTCCCCCTGCTTCTAGGAGGGTGCGCCCCAACTCACCTACTCACTCCCACTTCACTGCCCTAGCATTCCCCTATGCTGGTGCATCCATCTTCCACAGGACCAAGAGTTTCCCCTCCCATTGATGCCAGGTAAGACAATCCTCTGTTAGATATGTAGCTGGAGCCATAGGTCTCTCCATGTGTACTCTTTGGTTGGTGGTTTAGTCCCTGGGAACTCTGGGGTGGGTCTAGTTTGCTAATATTGTCCTATAGGAGTGCAAACCTCTTCATCTCCTTCAGTCCTTCCCCTAACTCCTCTATTGGGGTTCCTGTGCTCAGTCTGATGATTGGCTGCGAGCATCTGCATCTATGTTGGTCAGGCTCTGGCAAAACCTCTCTAGGGACAGCTCTACCAGGCTCCCATCAGCAAGTACTTCTTGGCATCAGCAATAATGTATGGCTCTGCTGTCTGCAGAAGGGATGGATCGCTAGGTGGGGCAGTCTCTGATTAGCCTTTCCTTCAGTCTCTGCTCCACTCTTCATCCCTGTATTTCCTTTAGACAGGAGCAATTCTGGGATAAAAAAAAAAAAAACTGTAGATGGGTGGGTGGCTTAATCATTGGATATATTCTCTATAGATTCACTCTCCCTTTTGTTGGGTATCATGGCTAATGTCATTTGCTTTTGGTCCTGGGAACTTCCTGCTTCCCTGGCATCTGGGACTTTCTAGGAACATTCCTCTACTGCTTGTGGGATTGCAAGCTGGTATAACTTCTCTAGAAATCAGTCTGGCAGTTCCTCAGAAAATTAGAAATAGTTATACCTGACAAACCAGCTATGCCACTCCTGGGCATATACCCCCCAGAATACTCCAACATATAACAAGGACATATGTTCCACTATGTTCATTGCAGCCTTATTCATAATAGCTAGAAGCTGGAAACAACCCAGATGTCTCTCAACAGAGGAATAGATACAGAAAAGGTGATACATTTACACAGTGGAGTACTACTCAGCAATTAAAAACAATGACTTCCTGAATTCTCAGGTAAATGGATGGAACTAGAAAATATTATCCTGAGTGAGGTAACCCAGTCACAAAAGTGCACCCATGGTATATACTCACCTATAAGTGGATATTAGGCAAAAAGCTTGGAGTACCCATGATACAACTCACAGACCATATGAAGCTCAAGAAAAAGGAAGACCAAAGTGTGGATGTTTCAGTTTAGAGGAGGAAGCAAAATAATCATAGAAGGCAGAAAATATTTTCAACAAAATCATGGAAGAAAATTGCTCCAACCTAAAGAAGGAGATGTCTATAAATGTACAATAAGCATACAGAATACCAAATAGATTGAATGAGAAAAGAAAGTCCCCTTACCACAAAATAATGAAAACACTAAACTTATATAAAAAATAAAACTATTAAAAGCTGAAATGGAAAAAGAGCAAGTATATGAAGGTAGACCTATTTGAATTACACCTGTTTTTCAGTGGAGACCCTAAAAGACTGGAGTGCCTGTACAGATGTTCTACAGTCTCTAAAAGACAGCAGATGGCAGCCCAGACTACTTCATCCAGAAAAACTTTCAATCACCATAAATGGAAAAAATTAAATGCTCCATGATATAGTCAAATATAAACAATATCAATTTGTAAATCCATCCTTACAGAAGATACTAAAAAGAAAACTCCAACACAAATAATTTAAACACATTCATGAGAACACAGGAAATAAGTAATCTTATACCAGCAAAATCAAAAGAAGAGAAACATACAGAGAGAGAGAGAGAGAGAGAGAGAGAGAGAGAGAGAGAGAGAGAGAAATACTACACCCACCAAGAACAACGACAATATAACAGGAATCAATATTCATTGATATCTCTCAATATCAGTGGGCTCAACTTCCCAATTTAAAAGCAAAATTAATACTCTTCCCCCCCTCAAAAACAGATACTAAAAAAAAATCCTTCTTTGTGCTAGATACAGGAAACATACCTCACCATCAAAGATAGACGTTGGCTCAGAGTAAATGGTTGGAAAAAGATTGTCTAAGCAAACGGACCTAAGAAGCAAGTTGGTATAGGCATTCAAATATCTAACAAAAGATTATTTAAACCAAAATTAATCAAAGAGATGAGAAAGGATATTTCATATCCATCAAAGGAAAAACACAACAGAACAACGTTTGAATTCTTAACATCTATGTCTTAAGTGCAAGAACACACATGTTTGAAAAAGAAACATTACTAAGGCTTAAATAATACATTGATCCTTGCACATTGATAGTGGGAGAATTCAATACCCTACTAAGCAAGGTCATCCAACAAATCTAAAATGAGAAATATTGGAACTAAAAGACATTATGAGCCAAATGGATCTAATAATGGATATTTACAGGACCTTTCACCCAAACACATACAAATATACTTCTTTTCAAACCTCATGGAACTTTATCCAAAACTTCCCACATACTTGTTCACAAAGCACAACCACAAAGACAAGAAAATTAAAAGAATGCCCGTAATCTATAGGACCACTATGACTTAAAGATGGATTTCAACAACAGAAACAACAGAAAGCCTAAAAACTGACAGAAATGAAGCAGCTCTTATTGGGTCAAGGCAGAAATAAAAAAATTAAAGACTTTTTCGAATTCCATTAAAATGAATGTAAAACATATGTAGCTTTATGAGGCATAATGAAAAGTGGTGCTACTGGGAATGATCATAGCACTAAGTGCCTACATAAAAAATATTGAGATATCTCAGACTACCACTTAAAAGCACACCTGAAAGCTATAGAACAAAAAGAAATAAATACACCCAAGAGGAGTAGAGGGCAGAAAATAATCAAGCTGGGTGCTGAATTCACTTAAAGAGAAATAAAGAATCAGTGAAACAAAGATAAATTTTGATAAAATTAACAAAACTTACCCAAACTAATTAAAAGATTCTTGGCCTGTCAATGAATTGCTCTGGTTGGCCTCATACTAACTCTAGCAATATATACTAATCTTCTGGCTTTTTCTAATTCTCTGACTCATTTCGTCTTCACCTGTGTTTAGTTCTTTCTGCCACTTATCTTTGTAAAACTGTCCCACTAAAAGTTCCACACACACCCATCTTTTCTTTTCTTGCTCTTCTCTACAGTAATCTCTCCATCCTCTGTCTTCTCATGAAAATTGGGAATATTCAGTCTCTGACTCATTCTATCATATCTTTTTCTGACTCAATGCTTTGTCTGCCCCTCAATTAGACATCACTTTCAAGCATGGATTACTTTCATTGTTAGGTATTAAAGGTGTATGCCAAGGGCATGTCTGTATTCTAGCCAGATCATATTGTAGTACAGAGTGTGTCTGCATTTCAACCAGATCAAATAAACCTAGAAGGTTTTTGGCTTCCAGACCTTGCTAGAGAAGACATGTTGCTGGATTAAAATTTCTCCGTACAGACATAAATCCACAAATCTGTGGCCAATTGAGCTTTGATAAAGAAACCAGAAATACACAATGAAAATGAAGAAAGAATCTTCAACAAATGGTGCTCGTCTAGGTAAAGTGTACATGTAAAAAACAAAAAATGTAAGTAAATCTATATCTATCACCCTGCACAAAATTCAAGTCCAGTTGACTCAAGTACATCAACATAAACCAAGTCCACTGAACTTGATGAAAGAGATAGTGGGGAATAACATCAAATAGAACACCAATACCACAGGCACTATCATCAACAAGTAATAGACTGGACCTCATGAAACTGAAAGCTTCTTTAATTCAAAGGACATTGTCAATAGGACAAATCGGCAGCCTACAAGGTGGGAGTAGATTTTCATCAACTTCAAATGCAACAGAAGGCTAATATCCAAACTTTATAAAGAAAGAACTTAAGAAACTAAATATCAAACCAAATAATAGAAATAAAAAATAGTGTTCAGATCTAAACAGAAAATTCTCAACAAAGGAATCTCAAATGATCAAGAAACTCTTAAAGAAATGTTCAGCATCCTTAGCCATCAGGAAAATGTATATCAAAGCTAATTTGAGATTCATCTCACAACTGTCAGAATGACTAAGATCAACAATATGGGTGATAGGCTATCCATGTAAGGATGTGGAACAAATATATGATTCCTCCATTGCTGGTAGAAATGCCAACTTTTGTAGCCACTATAAAAGTTAGTATGGTGGTACCTTAGAAAATTGGAATTCTATCTACCTCAAGATCAAGCTATTTGACTCCTAAGCAAATACCCAAAGGATGAAATCATCCTAACATAAGGACCCTTGCTCAACTATGTTTTATTATAAAAGCCAGAAACTGAAACCACCTAGATGTCCCTCAACCAAAGAATAGATAAGGAAAATGTGTTACATTTACACAGTGTAGTACTATTAACTTATTAGAAAAAAATGACATCATGAAATTTGCAGGCAAATGGATGAAACTAGAAAAAAAAATCATGCTGAGTGAGGTAATTCAGACCCAAAAAAGACAGACATGGTATATACTCCCTTATGGGTGAATATTAGCCATTATGTAAAGGATAAGCATTCTACAACTTACTAAGTAACAAGGTGGACTCAAGGGGGAAATGCATGGATCTCCTTGGGAAGGAGAAGTAGAGTAGTTTTTATGTGTGGACTGGGGGGCAGGTGAGAATGGGAATATGAGGGATAAGGCAGGGGGGTGACAAGACAGAGGGAGTGAGTACTGAAGAAAGGACTGGAACTGGGTTGGGAGCAACTGGGAGGCAAAGTGGAAACACAGTGCAGTGGAATATCCCTGGAATCTATAAGAAAAACTCTAACAAATCTAGTAATGGGGGATTTCAGATTCTAAACAGACAATCTTCTGTATCCAGGCAAAGATACCTGTGGCATGACTGAGACATCAACACAGCCATAAAACTGTCTATAATTTGGCCTTCTGGAACGATGTACTGAGGTAAAGATGATACAGAACTTGTGGAAGTGGTCAACCAATAACTGGTCCAAGTTAAGACCAACCCCTTGAGAGAAAACCCACACCTGAATCTGTCCAGTAATTACTTGCTGGATAGCCCAGAGACCTAGCATAGAATCAAATATAAGTGGGCAAACAAACAAACAAAGCAAATCAATAAAACAATTGCTAATTACATTATACCCTAGTTATAGTTTTATGCCTAGCCAATCAACCAATCATTGTCAGAAGGGTTTCATCCAGTAACTGATAGGAGCAGATGCAAGGATCTACAGAGAAACATTAGGTGGACTGTAACTGGACTTTTGGCTACTTTGTGGGTTCTTATTTCTTCCATACTTCTCTTCCATTATTCTGCCCATCAATGTCAAAAGAGTAGGAAGAGAAGAAAGAGATGCCTGGATCTAATTTCTTTCTTTTTGTTTCTCCTTTGACCACTACTACTATCAAAGAGTTACCAACCCTCCCAACTGATTAATAATGACCAAGCCCTCCACTCCAGGCCCTAACCAGTACATACCCTCTGAAATGTTTCCAGAATTCAAAATGTTATATAATAGCAGAAAGTATCTTCAGCTTGCCAAACCATGTTTCTCATAGAACATGAGGCAACTCATAGTCACCTTCAGGGGACAATCTGACGCAGTTCCATACTCTATACCTGGGATTAAGACAAAAACCTATTCTTATAAATACCAAAATTGTCACTACAGTGGAGTTTAGGAAGCACCATGAAAGAGGGGGTGGAAGAATTATAGGAGCCAAAAGGGATGAGGACACTATGAGAACAGAGCCTACAGAGCCTGCGCAGGGTTCATGGTGGCTTACTGTAATCGGGGAACCTGTATGGGTGTTCACTAGGTCCTCTGAATATACACTATTGTTGTGTAGCTTAGTGTTATTGTGGAACTCCTAACAGAGAGCATGGAAGTTGTCTCAGATTCTTTTGCCAGCTCTTGGGTCCCTTTTCCTCCTATTGGGTTGCCTTCTTCAGACTTGATATTAGGGTTTGTACCTAGTCTTATTGTAACTTGTTATTCTGTATTTTGTTGATATTTCTGGCAGGTCTGCTATTTTCTGAAGCAACAAGGAAGAGAAGGTAAGTCTGGACAAAATAAGAAAATGGAAGAAGGAACTGGAAGGAATGGGGAAGGGAGAAACAGTCCTCAGGATATAATGTATGAGAGAATAATAAATCAAAATAAGAAGCAATAATTCATTCTATAGTATGATAATCCTCAATAGTCTCCTATATGAATGAAGTCAGGTGCAAAATAGCAAGTTATTATTAACTATTAAAGTTTAGAAAAACAAACGAATAGATCTAGAAAACAGATTAGTATTTAAGAGGGAGGGGTGCATTGAATGCATATAAATGAGCACAGTAAGATATTTCTAGAATAGGAATTGGTCTAAAACTAGATAGAACTGATGCTTGCACAACTTGGCAAATTTATCAAAATTCTATGAATTATGCATTTAAAATAAGGAAGTTTATGGTATAAAGTTAAAAACAGAATTCTCAGATAAGAATAGCTTCCCCTGGCATGCCTTTTCTTTTTAGAGATTGAAATTTTAAAGACTGTCGGACTTATAAAAATTTGGACTATGATTTATATTGTGACATTAGTATTAACACAAGATATCAGGGATAAACAAGAAAAGATTATCATTTAATAATGATGTGTTTGTGTATTATGTTGATAAGGTATCAAATGTGCTGGTTTGTATTCGTTGCCTTGACCTAAGCTACTGTCATCTTGTAATAAGGAATTTTAATTGAGGAACTGCCTTCATCAGATTGCTCTGTGGGCATATCTATGGGACATTTTCTTAATGGTTCATTAATAGAAGAGGGTCAAGCCCATTGTGGATGGTGCCACCAGTGGGCAGTTCATCCTGGATTGTATAAGTAAGCAAACTGTACCAGACATGGTAGACCAATCCAATAAGCATCTTTCTTTCATGTTGTCTGTTTCAGTTTTTGCCTCTAGATTCCTGCCTTTAGTTATTTCAATGATAGACGGTAACAGGTAAACAGATATTAACCCTCCACTTTTTTTTTTTACATGTTAGAATCATTTTAAGAGAAACATTACTGAGTAATTTTAACTATTGGTTAGACACTTGTTACTTAAGTGATTGACACCGAGACATACAATATATAATACACCATTTTGAGCCTGTAGGAAAGTTTAAAAATATATTATGCCCTTTGCTCCATTATATTTACTTACTTATAATACAAGTATACTTGCTCATATTGTCATATATTTTTTGAGTGTGTAGTGTAAGTTTATTTTCAGTAAATAATGAATTTCTGCTGTAAGTTTTTTTTTAAATCAAATTGTAATTTTTACTTATTTACACAGGGGTTATAAACACAAAAAGGCAGGATATAGAGAAGGGGATGATACTGGAGCGTAGGTGTTCAGGGGGAGTACAGGTATCTTTCAGAACAGGATATTGGCTGGGTGAAGGTTCAGGGGACAGGTCACTATGACTCTGCCTATGATTCATTTGTCCTTATCTAAGTTGGTACTATCCAACAAGGCTACCTATTTACAAGGTCTATGACTACTCAGGCTGGTAAATTTCTACAAAAGCTGCCTGTTTACAACAACTTATAGCCATCTGTTTCAGTGTTTTTCCACAGAGATCCAAGACTTTGTGTTAGTATGCATGTATGTCAGGCCTATTGTTGCTTTTAGGCCTATGGCTGATTTTAGGCCTTCAGTGTATAAGCAGGGCTGCCCCTGACATCTCCTCCCTTCTCCAAGTATAGAAGGGCCATGGCAATTCTAATCTTGCAAAGGTAGGGATAGAGGCCTGACCCCCAGTAATTCAAGAGGACCAGGTAATGGCTCCGGTCCTCCTGTCTATGTTCAGGGTGGCATGAGGGCCATACCCATCCCGATGTCTTTTTTCTGGAGAGGGGATACTTCTGACATCAACCCCCATGCAGTCAGGCTTGTCCCTAAAAGAATCCAGAAATATATTGCAAGGAAGTATAAATAAAAGTTAAAAATAATCCTCCTCTTTAAATTGGGTTTTTCTCTTTTTTCTTTTGTGTTTCTACTTTTCTTTCTTCTTTGCTGCAACAGAAAGCACACTAAAACATAGAAGACTAAACCATCTTGTTATAACTGTACGAAGAAAGCATTTAAGTTTTTAAAAATGGTAGGCAGATGTCACAAAGATACAAAAGATGCTAGGTTAAAGAGAGGCTTTCTCATTGATTCTAGAAAGGTTTCATCATTAATTAGCTATTAAGGATAAATGATATGAGATTTTTTTTAGTTCATCATGATGTTATCTCTGTGAATAAAGAAGTATTTTTTACGTAAGAGATAGCAATTAAACATATGGAGAATAATATAATTAGAAGAGTAGCCCTTTTTTTGAAACTGTTACAGGGATTTATCAGAGTAATTACCCAAGAAAGCTAGGTTAATAAGCTACAGCATTATTTGTAAATAAAAAGGACAATTTTATATATTGTTTAACAATTACAAGTGGAATACAGTAACTTTACAGTACAAAATTATCAAAACCCTACTTAATCAATTAATGAAAGTAAACATGATAAAGATACTATGCACTGATGACAGGTTTAACTTGTGGGAATGGATAACTTAAAAAGAAGAGAATATTGCTAACTACTTAGAAAGCAGGATTAGAGGACCTTAGGACTGTATATTAGGATTGAAAATACAGGGAACTTGTTTACTGATTTCAGAAATGGGACCTGATTCATATTTTTGACTAGGAGGAACAAGGAATTCTTTATTGCCTTGGAAATTTGTAATAGATAACTAGCCCTGGTTCCATGTCCCTTTACCTTACTGTGTAAAAGGAGGCTTTCTAATAAAAAAACAAAGTCATCCCTCTGCCCTTTTTTAAGGTCAAATGAAACAGGTGTGTTCACAAAAGAAATAAGACAAATACTCCCAGAAGATCTGTCTTTCTAGAAACGTTAAAAATAGTATAAAGCCTGCTTCTACCCTACACCAGAATAATGGTCCCTTTGTACATTATCTGCTCTCTCAGTCCACAAGAGTGAGCTGTCCTTCCTTCTGCTGTAAGTGTGTTGTGTCCTCTACACAGTACCCTATGTACCATTTTTGAGCCATTTTGAAAAGAAGCTCAGGCAAGTCCAGAGTGAGCTCCTGAAGCCAGCACTGTTTATAGTGTATCCTTCTTAAGAGTATATAATTTAAATATAATTCTGAAGAAGCATTACAACACTCCAAATCATGCCTATATTTTAACAGGCATTGATATTTAAAAACTTTCTAAATTCACAAAAATAACAGGATTTAATAGTTGTATAGTCTTTGCTCAGTTCAGAATGTGGTTGTTTACAACACCTACTGAGATAAGGAGTCATGAAGAAATTCAGGAGATTTCAATATATATGTCAAGTTAAATTGTAGCCACTTATACATGTAGGATTTCCTGAATTTAATAATCACACTGTGTTTGTATAAAAAGAGTATTTTGTTTCTAAAATATAAGTAAACTTGATAAAGCAAATGTGACAAAAGTTACACCAAATATGGTAGTACATTATTTGATTTCATATTTCCTATGAATATTAGATTATTAATTTTAAAACACTTAAAATGAAAAATGAAATTATGAGACTTTGATTTGTACTTACTTAGATTTATGTCCTGCTCTATAATATATTTAGTATGTAAATGTATAGGCACAAAGCATATATAAACCTTTCGCTTTCACACAAAAGCAGAAGAATACCAACACATATATTGTAGAGCTGTCAAAACAGGATTACAAGGAAATTCTTGATAGAAAATAGATAAAAATCAACTGCAGTTATTTTATTATCATAATTATTGGTAACGTATCTAAATTTATGGCTCAGCAACTGAAAGAATTCATTGTTTTTCCAGAGCATCAACATGGCAGGCAACAATCAACTTTAATACTAATTCCAGGGACTACACCACCCTCTTCTGGAAACCATGGACTCTTCACACACACGGTACATAGACAAACATGTAGGGAAATGCCAATATGCATAATGTCAAAATAAATAAATCTTCAAAATGTAATCATTAGAAGCAAATAGAGTAAGAATGCATTAGCCCTAAGTGGAATATAAAGTCCATTACACATTCAGTGTGAAATTTTAAGTAGTTCTTGGAAATAATAAGTAGTTCTTTTCTAAGCAATTCAGTGCCATAAATCAATGCTGCAGAACCACATAAACCACTGCATACTAATTTACAAGGAAGGTTTATATAACTAAGTTTATCAATGATCACACCTTGTCTTCCCCAGTGAATGAGTTTGCAAGCAAACGGCATCTTTATATTTCTGATGAATGCATTATACTATCTTAGAATCTAGAATCCTAGATTCACTGGAATTGAAAAATAAAATGTGCTAATTTAATTCTTATTTTCATAGGTAATAGTGGAGTACATGGAAATAATAATAAGCAAATTGACTCAAAGCTACTTAAATAAAATCAAATACTATTGTGTTTAAAATTTGTACAAAAACATTTGCACAGACCAGGAATAGTAATCTTTAAATTTTTACAAACAAAATTTAGGGGATGTTCAATGTTTGATAAAGTATTTTTATAAGTATAATATTAAATAGATTTCAATGTGTAAAACTGAATGTATTGCCATCCCCTTGAGAGACTTCTCCCACTAACTCTTCCATGGGGGCTCCCCGAGTTCAGTCCAATGTTTGTCTGTGGGTATCTGCATCTGTTCTCAGTCAGCTGCTATGTAGAGTCTCTCAGAGGGCTTGTGTGCTACATTCCTGTCTGCAAGCCCAACAGAGCATCATTAATAGTGTGAGAGCTTAGTGCCTGCCCATGAGATGGGTATCAAAATGGTTGACCGCTGGTTGGCCATTCCTTTTGTCTCTGTTCCAGGTTTGTCCCTTCATTTCATTTAGTCAGGACCAATTTTGAGTCAAAAATTTTGTAGGTGGGTTGGTGTCCCCATCTCTCCATAGGGGTTCATGTCTGGCTACCTTAAGAAATGGTTCCTTTAGGTTCCATATTCCCACTGTTGGGGATTTTGGCTAAGGTCACCTGCATTGACTCCTGGAAGCCTTCTTTATCCCGGGTCTCTGGGACTTCCTAAAGGGTCCCTCTAACCCCCACCTCTGGCAGCTGCAGATTTCCACTCATTTTCCTTGCCCTCTGGTATTCTCTCCTATCTCTCTCCATGTCTGATCCTGTCTGCCTATTCCCCTTCATCCCCCCTGCCCCCGTCCCTCCCTCTCTCTGCTTCCCATGACTATTTTACCCCCCTTCTATGTGGAATTCAAGCATCATCACTTGGGCCTTCATTCTTATTTAACTTCTTTGGGTCTGAATGGGGTATTCAAATTAAGAGTAATTTTGAAATAACCAAACTCAAAAAGATAAATGTCACTTAGGTTTTGTTGTAGTTGTTTTCTGAATGCTAGCTTTGAGTATTCAGGTAAATATGTTTCAATTCCAAACCCATCAAACTGTGCTCTGTGTGATAGAATAATGATGAACTGGTATGGCCACTGTTGCAAGAGTGGCCCAATGTTATGGAAGTAGCCAACTGATTTCTGACTGGGTTCAAAGCCCAAGGTTGAACCCATATCTGTCACTATTGTACAGGAGAGGGGTGAGGAGTTGGGTTGTGGAGATGAATGTAATCAAAACATATTGAGTGAAAATCTCAGAGTTAATTAAAACCAAAATTACTAATTCTGATTATTGCTATGATTTGAAACACAAAACCCCACACTTTAATTAAATTATTGTTTTCTTTTGAGCTCTTCTTTGTGTTGTTACAACTTACTGAAGGAATACATATGTACAAGTATTTTTATACTGCGATTGCCTCTGCATCTGTCTAGTTAAACATAGTTTGCAGTTTGCAAGCAAATATACAAGTAGATTGAGATTTGTTTTGCTCCAATATCCATTAATTTATTCAAAAATGGTACATGTGATAGCCTAATTTAATATCTATATTTTATAAAATGATTATTAAGAATATAACTCCTAAGTCAAGATGGCCTATTAACACTATGAATATTAAACTCTTAAATAAATCCATTTAGTTCATGAATATTGTTAAGAAGTGATCATTTAGTTGTTTATATTTATTCTTTATATTAATTTTACAATTATACATTTCCACAAATTTAACTATGGGCCTGAACAGTTGTACTCCCCAGTCTGATAAGCCTTCGACACCATCTCTTATCCAAGGCATAATTAATTCTGAGAACGTAGCTTCACTAGTCTAGCCATATGTGTGCTCCAGATTCTAAACTATTTATGTCATCCTCATCCTCCTAGGAATAACTTGAGTACTGTAACTTGCTCAGGAGCTCAGGTAGACCTAACTGGATGTCTCGTTCTCATACTTATAACTGAATTGAAACCAATCATTTCCTCCAATTAGAATATCAATACTAAATAATTGAAAAGTTTGAGATACAAAATCTTCAAACCAGATGTAAATTAACCAAGTTTAAAAACAAATAAATATATTTTGAAACAACAGACGCAAATAGAATCCCACAAAAACAATATGAAAAGCCAAAATAATATGCCCCAATAACAATATTCTAGAAATCTTCTCTGATTATAATTACCTACAAGAACCAAATGGTACAGAATTTAAAAGAACAATAAAAAATATAAAACAATAATTCAAGGAATTTGAAACACCCATGGACAAACAGTGTGATATATTTTAAAGATAGGAATAGGCTATCAGTGAAGTATAAGAAAGGACAAATGTATAGTTGAATTAGATAACGAAGAGTAGTGAGAATCTGAAAAAGAAATTGAGCTCCATGAAAAGGAAAAAACCAAACTGAAATGAAAATGGAATCGAAAACTCAATAACGCTATTAGAAAAGTCAGAGGAATGCCTTGTAATTAGAACGGATGATAATGGAATATCAAGTCTTGAAACTAAAGCTGAGGAATTTGAATCATTCAATCAAAAAGTATGACTTCAACACACACACACACAAACACACACACACAAACACACACGCACAAACACAAGAAATATTCCTGAACTTCGAGACACCACTGGACAGTCTATGAATTAGAGGCATTGGAGAAGAAAAAACCCTCTGGCTAATGGCATAAATCTAATATTTAGAAGTGAGTTTATGACTTGATTTACTCTATTACAATAGAAAAGGTTGTGTATAGCTCTTGACTGTGTACAGCCCTTAAAGAAGAAGGTTGCCTTTACATAGACAAGACAAGGAGGGTTAAAGAGAGCATGAAATAGGTAGTGAAGGCCCTAAGAAAAATCAGAGAGAGAAAGAGACAGATGAATGCTGGTACAAGAATTGGTTTTCAGCCTCTCCAAGGTTGTCAACCCTATTTCCTCCCACCTTGGGACCATTATTTGGGTTCATTTTGTTTTTTTTCTGCTGGTCCCTGGCCCTCAAATAGGCAGACTAACTCTGTGATACAACAGATAAATAATTTGGTAGCAAAACCTACTCAGATATATTATCATAAGTTAGCTATGGAGGACCACAAGACTCAAGATGAGGTTGTTACTTTATACAGGGTGTTTCCAAAACCCATCTCCATCCAACCTAAAAGGGGGGACTTCTGCCCCTAGACAAAGCAGAGAGGGGCCACCCAGAACCCCTTCTTACAGGCGATCTGAATTCTTGCTTAGGCTGCGAGGCTAAGCACTGCAAGGGAATATAAATAAAAGATAAAAATATCTGGGTTCCCTGAGGGACAAGCCTGACTGCATAGGGGTTGATGTCAAAAGTATCCCCTCTCCAGGAAAAAGACATCAGGACGGGTATGGCCCTCATGACTTACTGGACAATGACAGGGGGACTGGAGCCATTACAAGGTCCCCTTCAATTACTGATGGTCAGGCCTCTATCCCCGCCTTTGCAAGATTAGATTCTCCACAGCCCGTCTATACTTAGAGAAGGGAGGAGATGTCAGGGGCAGCCCTGATTACACACTGAAGGTCTAAAATCAGCCATAGGCCTAAAATCAGCAATAGGCCTGTCATACATGTATAGTAACACCAAGTCTTGGGTCTCTGTGGAAAAACATTGAAACAGATGGCTATAAGCTATTGTAAACAGGCAGCTTTTGTGGAAATTTACAAGCCTGAGTAGTCATAGACCTTGTAAATAGGTAGCCTGGGCAGACAATACCAACTTAGATAAGGACAAGCGAGTCATAGGCAGAGTCTTAGTGACTTGTCCCCTGAACCTTCACCCAGCCGATACCTAGTTCTGATGATATCTGTATTCCTCCTGATCACCCACACTCCAGCGTCATTCCCTTCCCCACATCCTGCCTTTCTGTGTTTATAACTCCTATGTGAATGAATTACAATTTGAGAAAAAATAAATTATATATAAAAAAAGAAATGAATATATGTCTTTAGTAACTGCAGAAACTAAAGAAGAAACAGGGACCATTTTCAAGATTGAAAAAGACACAGGAGAATAGCAGATTACAAGTTATATTAAGGAGTAAATGGGCAAATAGTCATGCTCCATTCAGGGATGGGGAAAAGATAAATACAGAAAAAGGAGGGAGGAAGATAGAAAGAATTGTAAGGATGTCTGCAAAAGTCATAAAGAATAATATTATTAACTATCTTCTTAAAGTAACTGTAATAAATGTAAGTTATCATATAAGTATACATTTGTAGTTTAAATACATTTTCTTATCTTGACTGATAGGTCATCCACCAAGAGCCATGGAGCATCTAACAAAAACTCATTACTAAGCATGAGAAGCTCTCTTGAGCTGTTGGTCAGAAATGTCCAAGAGACCCCCCAAAACATTATGAGGTATTTCTATTACTTTGTTTGCTACACTCCCAGAGGTTGAAGATAAGTCCTTAGTGGTTAAGAAATCATGTACTTTAGGCACAAGTGTAAGAAGCCCACTTACACTGTAAGTGAGCTGTAACTGAACTGAAAGCATCCTCTCTGAGCATTAACTTTCTTTTACTAGGAAGCACCGTCTAAATTTCCAGAGTAAACCAACTAACAATTCTGCATGCTGTGGTTCATAGAGTCATAGGTATCATTTTATTCATTATTTTTCCATACTTATGTCTTTAAGTGCATAAATGAAACCTACTCAATCAGTATAAATTTATTTGCACGCATATATTTTCATGAGGACAAGCTAGTATTGGTGTTGTTGACTCAACAAGCAGATGAAAGAATCAGAAGCAGATATTTACCTCCAACCAATGGACAGAAGCTGCTGACCCTGTGGTTGAAAAAGAATAAAGCTGGAAGAAGCTGAGGAGGAGGGCCAAGCTATAGGAAGACCAGCAGTCTCAATTAACCTGGACCCTGAGATCTCTCAGACACTGGACCACCAGTCTGGCAGCATGCACCAGCTGATATGAGGTCCTCAACTCATATACACAGAAGACTGCGGGTCTGGACTCAGTAAGAGAAGATCCACCTAACCCTCAAGAGACTGGAGGCCCAAGGGAGTGGAGAGGTCTGGTGGGGTGAGGAGTGGAGGTGGGGTGTGGACATCCCTGTGGAGACAGAGGGGCGGGGAGTAGATATGAAATGGGAAACAATCAGAGGGTGGACCTGGAGAGGAATAAAGTCTGAAGTGTAAAAAAAAACAGATTAATTAAAAATTTAAAAAATTATAATCCATTGTGGTACCTATTTAGCATTTATTTTAATCTGTGTATATTTGTATATATGTGATGAAATACCATTTCAAATTTTTAAAAGATTGGTTGGATATGGATCTAAAAAGAGAGGTCTTACAGCTAAGAAACATCTATAAATCTACAATGTCATTATACATTAGGGAAATACATTTAAAACTACTCTAAGATTTCATCTTACCCAATTATAATGGCTAAAATCAAGAAAGTTACTAAACTCTTTTGTCTGTATACAGTCACTGGTATACAGTATAATTTCAGGGCTGAACATTTAGCATTAGATAAAGAAGGGCATATATATATATATATATATATATATATATATATATATATAATTAGTCAAAATGAAGCAACATATTTCAGTGAAATTGCAAATACTGAGCACTAAGTAAAATATTCAGTATGACAGTGACAAATTTAATACTTTAAACATATAAAGCTAGTTAGTGTATATCTATCAATTGTAGGAAGTTGATTCTATTTTATCAACACAGGGGCCAAATAAGTTCACTAGTGTGAAATAAAACCAAAGTGTCATTATACTTAGAACCAAATATGTTTTTTGTGCATTGAGAATTTCACTGAGAACAATGAGATTTGGGTCAAAATTATGTAATTCGTTAATGAGCTGGCACTAAAGACATTAAAGGTAGTGTTAAATAAGAATGCTAACATTTGTTTAAGATACAGCATCAGTTGCTACGTAAAGGATAGGAGAAGTGTTTGGGGAACAGAGGGCTATGTTCATCTTGCATTCTATTGCCATGTCTATTTAAAACATCCAACTGGAAATGAGTACTAAGAAAAGATCTCTGTTTTAAGAAAAGAAACAATGTGTTCCATTGGAATAAGTTATCAGACACCAGTTTGGAATTCCAGTTATGGTTATTCGATATACATTTTATATGCATGAGTGCGTTTCTATAATTTTGCATAATTATGAATAGTTATTGGTAACTCTTAATGGAAATATAAATAATATCTATCGCTGTCCTGCCATTTGTCTAGATCATGAATCATTATTGTACTGGTTGGTTCCATTTATCATGTGATGATTTACTATTCATCTGAATAGTAAATTTTATGTGCTTTGTTCAATTTGTTTTTTTTTCTTTAAGATGATACAAGCTAAATTTTTGTTTTCCATGTTGAATTCTACTGTATTATTGTAAATTACTTTCTTTGCCCAAAGGAAGAATAGGGACAAACAATGGAACAGAGACTGAAGGAAGGGCCAACTGGAAAATAGCACTACCTGAGGATACATCATATTTACAGATCCCAAACCTAACACTGTTGCAATGGTCAAGAGGTGCTTCTGGACAGGAACCAAATGTAACAGTTCCTGGGGAGGTCTGGTCAGCAATTGATTAAAGCAGAGGTGGATGCTTGGAGCCAAGCACCAGGCTGATCTCAGGGAACCTGATGGGAGATCTGGAAGAAGAACTGGAGGAGTGGAGGGGGACTGCAACCTCATTGGAAGTGCAACATAGGCTGGCCTGACCACCCAATTCTCCCAGAGTCTACACCACCAACCAAGGAGTGTACCTAAAGGGATCTTTGGCTCCAGATACATATGTAGAAGAGAATGGCCTTGCCAGAAAGCAACAGGAGGGAAGGCCTTTGGTCCTGGGGCGATTTGATGCCCCGGAGTAAGGGAATGCTGGAGCGGTGGGGTGGGAGAGTGTGGGTGGGTGAGTGAGCACTCTCATACAGGCAAAAGGGAGGAGGAGGGCAGTTGTGGGACAGGGGTGGCAGAGGGGTAACTGGGAAGTGGAATATCATGGGATGGGGGTTGGTGGAGGGGTAACTGAGATATCATTTGAGATGCAAACAAATAGAATGATTAATAATTTTTTTAAAAAATATCCTGAAAACAAAATGATTTTTATTGTTTTAAAATCAGTAACAGAGCTTCATTAATGGTGTGTTATAGCTAAATGAATAGAATGAGTGAATAAGAAGTTCAGATGGTCTAGAATCATGAAATTTCTTACGATTCTTAAGGAAACGTTAGCCATTGCCACTGTTGATAACATTTGGAAAGAGGGTGTTTTCATGTAAATGTACATCAAAACTTCAAATGAGAAATCTAGATAGATCACTTTCTTAATGCTGTCTAAGTTGCATTTTGGGGTGACCTTATCCCAGCCCTAAGGACAAGAAATCCTGATAATTTCATAAAACAATCTGGCCTCAAACATGAAAAACTGACCATGTGCCTTTAAATAGTTAATTATTAAATAAAAATAAAGTCTGTCGGTCCTGTTGATGAAAGTAAAATATCAGATATCTGGAGACATTTAGAAAATGAAGGGTGGAGAGATGACTCAGCTGTTAAAGGCTCGGCTCACAACCAAAAATATAAGAAAATGAATAAATAGATTTTGGATAAATAAGGTAAATATTAAGAAAGCATATGATAAACATAGTAATGCAAATCTAAAGTATGCAAATCACTCCCCCTGGGGAATAAATATAATCCAGAAACTTCACTTCCATGTATGTTCACATGAGAGCAAATCACTATACTTGAATATTCCTACATTTTCAGTTTGACTACAGTGCTGCTCACAATATCAAAGATATGGAAACAACTCAACTATACAGCAACAGATTTGAATAAGGAAACTAAGTATATAAAAAATGAAATATTAGGACTGATCCCAAAGGTTAAGATCTTAGCATTTTCTAGTGAAAATTATACTAATAAATAAGTAGACATACAAATGAAAATATTGTGTGATTTTATTAACATGTGAATTCTTTCAAGTTCAAATCTACAGGAATCAAGTACAAAATGGTAGTTACCACGTTGAGAGACTGAGGAAAAGCTGGAACTACAATGGTCAGAGTTTCAGTGTTCCAGATGCAAGGAATCACCTCTAGAGTCATGCCACGGTGACCATAGATAAAATTGAACTTCATTTAGAATGAAATAGAAGTTATCTCTTCTAGATATGATAAACTGCTTCATTATAGTGACAATTTGATCATTTGTATGTGACTCATTATCATTTTGGGTGTCTTAAATGCACATGCCAACATTTATATAGAGTAAGAGACGATTTGGAAGAAAATTGCAACCAAAAATTTAAAAAAGAAACTAATTTCTTTGTATTTTCACTAAAATCATCTGCCAGCTTGGAAAGAAATATAGTCCTGTGGCTATTCTGATTGTGTGATACAGTGATGGTGGCACTCAAAGCTCTATGCTGCATATTTCAAAAAGGTTATATCATGTAGAGTGGCAGTTGTCATATTCCTATTTTCTAAGCCATTAGTCTAGAAATAGTAGCTTTCCTGTTTTCATTCTTAGAAGAGATGTGTACAAATTCAAAGCAAGATCAAAATCTTCTTAGGTAAAGGCAAAATGAATAGCCCCATATTCCACAGTAGGTACACATCACTGCTCTCTTTACCTTGATAGTAAAGACTCTGAAACACAAGGAAGCTTTGACTTCTGTACACAGCTTATTAGTTTTCCTCTATCTAATACATATATTCCGTTCATTTAAAAACAGGACGTTTATGGATATCTCACATTATATGGATGAGACAGAAACACAGATTGAGCTTCTTTTTATCACAAAAATAATTAAGTTACATTTTCGGCTAATAGTTTCTTTGGAAGACAGCAAAACTTTTCAAGTGTCTAACTTTTAAAAATTTTGTTAACTTTTTAGATTGGGACCTGAAAGAACAAGGCTTCTGTGAGATTGGATCTCCTAGGGATGTTAAAAGTTCTACCAATGGTGTGCTGCCAACATGTCTGACTAAACAGGACCTGAATATAGTCTTACCCAAACCATTTATGTAACTTTAAGTATTAAAAATGTAATGATAAATGATAGATGTAATGATCACCAAACTCTGAGTTTGCAAATAGCCTACTTTAAATGTTATGGATACAAACACTGTCGTGTATATACAATCAAGAGAGTCTCGTAATTTCAATGACACTTCAAAAGGACATACCAATCTGACCTCAAACTTTCCAGTCTTTTTGTACTTTTACTATAAACTTAAGTCATTTTTCCTACTAAGTAAATTCTGAATGCTAAAGACATATTTTTATGAATGCTTTTGCATTACATCAAACTGCCATAGTTATTAAATTACAATACCTTCATATTCTTTTTGTTTACTTTAAAAACACCCATAGCTTTAGCTTACATGATTAATATTTGATTCTTGCTGCCTTTTTTCCTCCTCTCTGTTAATGTCACATAATATGCATTCAAATTTACATATTGATCTATATACATTATTTATAAAAATGATGATGAAGGATTTCAAACATCCAGAGAAATGTGAAATAAAAATTAACAATTGCTTAGCTATTAGCAGTCACATAAACATGGATATTTTAATAAAAAATAAAATCTCCTTAAATCTCCTACAGGGTTTGTGTTTATATACCATAATATGAGGCTGGAATCATCTTATATCTACTGTTTTGAATACCAATATTGATGTCTCTTTCATTTGAAAATTCATTTCAGTGTCTCAGTGATACTTTGAAAGTATGTCCTGCTATTACATAATTTTTTGGTGGTATCTGATATGAAATTATTTGTAAAGATTTTACTCTTTCAAGTAATATTTTGGTAATTCTATTTATAATTTCTCACCATTTACTTACAAAATATGACTACATCGAAAATGAGTCAATTGCAATAGATTTCATCAACAAATGAAACTTATTTAAAGACAGAGCTAGCCTGTAAGGAAAATTATCACATTGCCATGGCTAACCCTTTAATACTACCTTTGATATTATTCCTAGAGAATTATCCTTTTTTCTTCGCATGGTATTGAAAATCAAGTAAATGTGATGCCAAAACTTACCTTCTGTGTTCAGACCAAAATGTGCTTAAAGCACAAGTGTATGTCAATTGAATTACACTTGAAAGTGTCTTGGGATATAGTGGAAAAGTGGACATTTGACTGCTTCTTGCATAGAACACAAGTCCAGATAATCACACAAGGATGTATGAACTGGAGGCAGGAAATAGACATATAAAGAAAATTGAAAGTGGTAACTATGAGTAAACAAATCTAGAGAACTAGTATATATTATAACTATAAATAAATTTTACTTAATTTGAAAGTCAGTAAGTTAGTTGATTTTAGGAAAATGTGAAACTATTTCTAACTTGAAAGCACAAATCCAAATTGCTTCAAAATTCCATACCTTTTTAGTGTACATACAGCACCACAGAAAGGAAATAACACTGAGATCATGTGATTGCTTAGTATCAAAATACAGGCACTACGTAGTCGTACAAGAAAAGTATCTTCAGACTGTTGGTTTAGTAGGTTTATGACATATTTCCTAATGTGAGATTAGATGTAATGTCCATTCATAATATTTTTTAAATTACAGATATACAAATATTTCAAAGTCTAAGGAGTCCCAAACTCCAAAGCACATTTAGACCCATGTATTTAAAATAAGTGATGCCTAATAGCTTCTACGGCAGCTACTGCAACCCCCTTTGCCTCAGAATTCTATACGTTCTGAGAATTGTTTTCCCTGGTGAATCTTCAAGTTGAATGAGTTAACATAAAATTTTGACAATAAATCAAACCTCCTCACCGTTCATTATTACATCTTGAGCTTGGGGAGATGTACAATATTGCTCAACTTTGCCCCATCTGTAAATGTAATTAGCATCCTCATTGCTTTCTTGTTACCATCATTAATGAGTTCCTTTAAAATAACTGGACCTACCACTAACCTCTGTGGCAGTCCCCTGGATCCCTCCCCCCTTCTAGGAAAGTTGTTCTTTCATATGAAACCATAACTGATTTTTAGTCTACATTAAAAAAAATGTTTCTATCTAAGCTGATTCAAGCTGATTTTTTAAGTAAAATTTTGTGAGATAAGTGATCACTTGGATGGGCTGGAATAAAGATACTGCACGTCCATGGCTGCTTTCATCTGTTAATCTCATGATTTGATTCACGAGGGGGGTGTTAAAGCAATTAAATTTTCCTGGTATGCTTTTTTTTTCTCCATAAAATCACACTACTTGCTTTTCATAATTCATTTATCCTTTAGACATTTTCCAATATTTATGTTAGGATTTGTCTCCTTATTTCACTAAGAGTTGAGGTGACCGGTATTTTCCCTTTAAGAAAACAACCTTATTTGTTTATGGTTTTTCTATTTTATACTTTTGGTATACCTGTAAAAATAAACAGCACTCTGTTCGTTACTGGGAAGCAAACTCACCTAACAGATTACCACTCTTATTCTGTTTTAAAATTGTTGCATCGAATCAATGTGTGTATGTGTTGGGGGGAGGTGTGTGTGTATGCATTTGGATTTGCCTGTGTGTACATGTACGTATGTTTGTGTGTGTGTGTGTGTGCGCTAGTCAAGAGTCTGGATTTTGTGGTATAAAAGCAAAATATTTGACTTCTAAAATGACCTGTCCCCTGGCCCTTCTGATTGCTGAGATCTTTATTCTATCCTAATTACTTCAGCTTCAATTTCCTACCTTGTCTTCTTTTAAAAACTTATGTGTTATTAAAAGATGATTTTGGAAAGCAGGTCAATATCATAGGCATTTCAAAGTCTTTGTGGGTTTCATTATCCTCTCGTTAATTAGTATATACGTAATCCCTATTTATTTCTTTGAAAACCCCTTTGGATATTATTAACATTTATTTTCTTTTCATATATTTTCCTTTTCACTACAAGACGTATCTAATGATTTTTATTTTATCACTTGAATTCTATTGATCTTTCCTTTCTGGCTATTGTCTTTCTTTGCTTCTTTATTTCAACCTTGTATTAATGTTTTAATATATATATCCACCACTCTTATACTTAATTAACAGTCTTTAGAACCACTGGATGTCTTCCTGATTCCAAGTTTTTTAAATTTTTTTCCTTTATCAACAATTAACACATCCAAGTCTTTCATTTCTTTTCAAGATGAATCAAATACAACCCCTCTTTAGAGATCCCCTATTCCCAGACCATCTAAAATGGGAGACTTTAAATCCCAAAGTGAGGAAACATTGCAAAAGATAAAAAGGCCAAAAACTATTGATAAATCTCTGGGAAGAATAAGTAAAATTCAGGGAGGAGGGGTGTGGTATGTTTTGTTTGTTGTGATTGTTATCTTCTGTTTATCTGTGGCAATGTTGTAGTAAATTAAGAAAAATTTTAATAAAAGTATCGAAGTATTGACATTGAGAATAAGGAAAACAAACATACAGCAAAATGATGATATAGCCCACCCTAGAGTGAGTATAGGTTTCTCAAAGAAAAGCACTATGTTTAAGCATCTGAAAAATAATGGCATAACAACAGGACAGCTCTAAAATGATATTCTTTAAAAGATTTCAAAAGATGTATTTAAAAGTTTGGGATTCTCATTTTTAAACAAGGTACATTTCTTTTGTAAATAAGATTAGAAATAGCATATTAAGTGCACTTCTCCATATTTGCAGATTTATAAGACAAAAGCACAGACTAAAAAAATCAATGGAATCCTTAGCTTACATTGGTCACAGGGATTTCAGGCTTGTGGTTTAGTTGCTAAGATGCTTTGTGACATTTTTGATTTTTAACTATTGTGGTAAGAAGCTCCTTTTCCTTCCGATGTTCTTAGTTGTGACTATTTTTCTATCCTGCCTCAATTTCCTTGTTTGACACATCAGTAGCTTAATTCTAAAGGTTGTTGATGGTTGCATTTCCTTTATCTGAGGTTTGATCAAGCTAAGTACACAGGCATTACCTACCCAGTGATTGAAAGTCTTATGCTGCCTGATCTGAGGGCTGGGATGAGACTCTGACCTAGTAGATTGGAAGGTTGACGTTCAGTAGCAATCTGAAAGTGGAAGTTGCCATACTCAGTAAATTAGCATATAGTGAGATCCTTTGGATAATTTGTATATGTAAGAGGCCAAGCTGTCGTTTTTAAGTATTCTAACAGCTGGAACGTGTATGTGGACTTATGCTTACTGTTTTTGTGACAATATCACAAAGTATCTTCAAAGAAGTCACCAAGAAACAATGCAAGAAGCAGCAGACAATGCACTGTGCTAGAGTACTCTGAGTTATTTTCAAAATCCATTGTTAGTTAACAATGGACTTCTTGACTATGGTACATAAACAAGTAAAAATGTTGGTAAACAAAACAAGAGTTTCTTGGTTTTTCCTAAGGAATGACTCTGCAGTCGAGTCCTTTGTTACTCTTTTGTACACTAGGCCATGAATTTGTATGGAATGGGCTTCAGCAGCTCGGGCTCTTTCCCATTAGTCCTCACAAAGTGTGCTTCTCTGGGTAGTGCAGGCTGGCGCTTCAGCTGAACCCAGATGCCCTTCTCTTTGGCTTCCTTTTTCTTCTGATCGTTCTCCTTCACCTGCTTCAGGAAGCTGTCTCTGCTCTTCGAGTGTTTAATGTGCTCAATCCGCACGTTGATCCTCTTGGCCAGAATCTTGACCTTAACTTGCTTGTTTACAATGATGCCCACAGTATGCTGGGTGACATTGTAGACTCTTCCGGTTTTGCCGTGGTAACACTTATGGGGCATTCCTTTTTGAACAGTACCCATTCCCTTGATGTCTACTATATCATCCTTCTTGTATATTCTCATGTATGTGACCAAAGGAACAACTCCAGGTTTCCTAAAAGGCCTGGAGAACATATACCGAACTAAAGAACAAGTTTGAAAATACATGAAAGCACAGGTATAGGAGAATAGGGGAGAGGTAGCAAGATGTGTCAGTAGATAAGGACCCTTTCGGAAAAAATACATCAAGTCCAGATTTTGGTTATTCAGCGTCTATGTAAAATCCATTAATGGCTACATGCACCTATAGCTACAGCGCTGGAGTGTGTGGAAAATGTATAATTTGGCTTGTTTTACAATAAATAAATATAAAAATAACAGCTTGTGGAGAAAAGGGTTTATTTGTCCCAATCATAGTCTATCATTCAATGAAGTACAGGTGGGAGCTAAAGCAGAAGGGTGACTGGAGACAAGAACTGAAGCAGAGCCCATGGAAAAATGGTAGGGATTGCTCTGTTCCCCTGGTTAGGCATCCAGGACTACTTTCCAGTAGAAAAACTCACCCACAGTGGATTATGCCCTCCCACACCAATTATTAAACAAAAAAAAATGTCTGTCACATTTGCATAGAAGCCAATCTGATAAGACAATTTTCCTCTTTCTAAGGTGATTCTGGCTTGTGCCAACTTGACAGAATTCAGCGTAAGTGACTCTGTCAACTTGAAACAAAAATATTAATCTTTAACCTTTCTTTCTTGTTCAACTCCAATTATTCATAAATTTTAGAAGTCCCACACTCTATAAAAATCCCAGTATGTTAAAAGTTAAATATATTGAATCCAGATGTCCTTCAACAGAGGAATGGATGCAGAAAATGTGGTACATTTACAGAATGGAATATTACTCAGCTATTAAAAACAACAAATTTGAGAAATTCTTAGGTAAATGGATGGAACTAGAAAATATCATCTTGAGTGAGGTAACGCAGTCACAAAAGAACACACATGGTATGTACTCACTGATAATTGGATATTAGCCCAAAAGCTCACAATATCCAAGATACAACTCACAGACCACGTGAAGCTCATGAACAAGGAAGACCAAATGCTTTGGCCCTTGTTAGAAGGGGTAACAAAATGCTCATGGAAGCAAATATGGAGACAAAGCATGGGGCAGAAACTGAAGGAGAGTATCCATCCCTTGTGAATTCACCAAAGGTAGACACTGATGTGGATGCCAGGAAGTGCATGCTGACAGGAGCCTGATATAGCTGTCTCCTTAGAGGTCTGCCAGAGCCTGAAATATACAGAGATGGAAGTTCACAGCTAACCATTGAGCTGATGATGGGGTTCCCAATGGAGGACTGAGAAAGCTGACTGAAGGAGCTGAAAGTGTTTGTAGCCCCAAGAGGAGAGCAACAATACCATCTAACCAGAGCCTAAACCACCAGCCTGGGAGCACATAGGGAGAGGCCCATGGCTTCAGGTGTTTATGTAAGGGAAGATGACAGTCTCAAGCAAAGGTGGATGAGGAAGTCCTTGATCCAGTGAAGGCTGGCTGCCCCCATGTGGGGGAAATTGTGGGTGGGAAGGTGAGAGTGGGAGGGTAGGTGGGGGCATATCCTCATAGAAGCGGGGAGGGGGGGAAATGGGATAGAAGGTTCCTGGGTGGGAAGAAAAGGGAATTACATCTGAAATGTAAATAAAATATCCAATAAAAAAGTTAAATATGTTTTTAAAAGTTTAAAGCTTTTTAATGACGAACTCCTGCAAAATCCAAAATAAGGTAAAATACTTTTTTTTTTTAATTTCAAATGGGAAGAACAAGGCCACAGTTATAATTGGGTCAAGATAAACAAAAATGCAACAGTGTAAGTACCTCAGTGTCCCAAGTGTTAAACTAACACACTATTTTCTGGTTTCTAAAGGGCTTAGGCAGTCCTACATCTTTATCTCTGACATCTCTGCATCACAGAGCCTGGTTTAACAGGTCAGGACAACTTCAATCCCTATGTGCTGTTGATGTTGGTTAGCTAGCCAATGGTGCTGGTATCTTCAGTATGCCAGGTCTTCAATACAACTGAGACAGCACCTTCAGTGTTGTCTGCTTTGTAAGCTTTAGTTACTCTCTGTAACTCTGGCAATACAGTTATTTTCATGCCACCAAAACTAGTACCGTTGTGGTGACTCATAAAACACCAAGCCCTGCTGGCAGCTTTAAATGTAGATACGACCCCCTCTGAATCACAGCTTCTTTGTGCTCTCTCTCACAAAATACTTCCCAGAAGATTTTGCCTCCATGGTGATCTCTTATTAATCGTAGCTGGTTTCTCAGACACAGTTAACCATAGCCAAGTGTTCCAATAAAGTCAAAGTTTCACTTTGGTACTGCTTAACTCCTATTAATTGGAGCTGATGTCAGCCCCAGCTGATGAGAAACCATCAATTTTCAATTCAACACATCACATGGAAAGGCCTGATGATCTTTGCTTCCCTTTGAAAGTTTGCAAGCCAAGTCTCAATCATCTGCTTTCCTCTCTGCATTACTATATTCCAAAGAATGACCTGCTAAATAAGCTACTCAATGACTTTTACAGCTCAAAAGTTCCAAACTCTTCCACAACATTCCTAAAGACAGCACAGCAAGATCCCACTCAGAGGGTATCAGTCTCTGTTCTGGATTACCTTTCCATTTGTCTGATAGAACACTGACCAAAAACAGCTTTGGGAGAAATGAGGCTCATCATCTTGCCTAGTCATGAGTTCAAGTGAAAAAACAAAACAACAGCAACAAAAACAACAACAAAAACTCTTACAGCAGAACCTGAAGTACAAACCAGAAAGGAGCAATGCTTTCATGGCTTCAAACCAGTTCCAACACAGGGTACTCTGAGTACTGTCTCTAAAATGCACAGTGTCTTCAGAAACAGAGATTTACCTTCCACCTGCAGAACAGGGGAAATCTATTACAACCACCTATAATTTAGGAGGAGTCTCTTAGACAGTAGCTGTTATGTTCTGTATTATCCCACCAGCCACTCTTTGGACAACGGGCTCCTTTTAGTTTCCTGTTTTCTATAGTTACTCCAGCTTATGTATTCACAGATGAACATTTGTAGCCTCAGATGAGACAAAACATGTGATATTTGTCTTTCTGCCTAGCCATGTTGATAATTTTTTAAAAATTATTTTTATTTTTTATTTATTCTTTAATCTTTTTAAAGTCCAGACTTTATTCCCATCCCAGTCCACATTCTGAATATTCCACTTGCCACACTTCCAACCCCTATCTCCAAGAGGATGTCCTCACCCTAGCCCCACCCCACCAGACTTCCTCACTCCCTAGGGCCCCAAGTCTCTCAAGGGTTAGATGCATCTTCTCTGAGTCCAGACCTGTCAGTCCTGTGCTGCATATGTATTGGGGGCCTCAGATCAGATAGTGGATACTGCCTAGCTGGTGGCTCAGGGTCTGAGAGATCCCAGGGTCGCCCACCTCCTCAGCTTCTTTCTGCTTCTCCTTAATTCAACCACAGTGGTAAGCAGTTTCTGTCCATTGGTTGGGTGCAAATATCTGCATCTCACTCTTTGAGCTGCTTGTCTTTGAGGGGGAGATAATGATACCTCTTTTGTAAGCACATAATAGCATCAGTAGTAGTGTCAGGCCATGGGACCTCCCCATGCTCAGGATCCCAATTTGGGCCTATCGCTGGGCTTCCTTTTCCTCAGGCTCTTCTCCATTTTTATTCTTGCAGTTCTTTCAGACAGGAACAATTCTCGGTCAGAGTTTTTGAGTGTGTGATGACAACTCCATCCCTCCACTTGATGCCCAGTCTTTGTACTGGAGATGGACTCTGTAAGTCCCCTCCCCCCACAGTAGGGCATAATCATCTAAGGTCCCTCCCTTTGGGTCTCCAGAGTCTCTCACCTCTCAGGTCTCTGGTACATTCTAAAGTGTCCCACATCTCCTACATCCCTAGGTTGCCTGTTTCCATTCTTTCTTCTGGACCTCAGGGCTTCAGTCCTGTTCCCTCCCCCCAATACCTGATCATGTTCTCCTCTTCCCCTCCCTGTTGTCTTCCCCATCCAGGTCCTTCCCTAGCTTCCCCCTTCTGTGATTGCTTTCTTCTCCCTCCCAAGTAGGAGTTAGGCATCCTCACTTGGCCCCTTCAGCTTGTTAGCCTTCTTGAGTTCTGTGGATCGTATATGGGTATTCTCTACTGTTTTGGGTAATATCTTTGGCCACAATGAAATTCTGTTGCCACCTAGCAATATAGAGAGTATCATCAGTACTTATTAGTGAGTACATACCACACACGTTCTTTTGGTTCTGAGTTACCTCACTCAGGATGGTATTTTCTAGTTCCATCCATTTGCCTGCAAAACTCATGATGTTCTCATTCTTAATAGCTGATTAGTAATCCCCTGTGTAAATAAACGACATTTTCTGTATCCATTCTTCTGTTGTGGGACATCTGGGTTGTTTCCAGCTTCTGGCTACCACAAACACTGCTGCTATGAACACAGTGGAACACGTGCTCCTGTGGTATGGTGGGTTAATCTTTTGGATATATGCCCAAAAATGGTATAGCTGAGTCTTCAGGTAGATCTATTTCCAGTTTTCTGAGGAACCTTCAGATTGATTTCCAAAGTGGTTTTACCAGTTTGCAAGCAATGGAGTCTGAAGGTCTCCCAGAAGAGCCACCGCAGCCAGGGCAACAAGTCACCAGCGTACATACCCCTCTGAAGACTGCACAGTCTGAAGCATGTTGAACATGTTATATGCCCATTTGTCTTTCATTCTTTTTCTTCCTTCCTTCCTTCCTTCCTTCCTTCCTTCCTTCCTTCCTTCCTTCCTTTCTTCCTTTCTCTCTTTCTTTCATTTATTTATTTATTTATTTATTTATGTTTTATTTCTTTATTTCTTTCACATGACTATTCAACTCATTTTCTATTTGTTGACTATTTTACTTCTCTCATGTTATTCTCCATGATTCTTTGTAGATTCTAGATATAACCCCTTCTCTGGAGTATAGTAAATAAAGATTATCTCCCATTCTGTGAACTGTTTGTATTCTTTGCCAATTGTTTCCTTTGTTGTGCAGAAACTTTTCTTTTCATATGCTGACATATGGGGTTACTTTCTATTAAAACACACACACACACACGCACACACACATCTTGGCTATGCCAATATCTTGAAAGGTATCTCTTAGTTTTTTATTAGAAGTTTAATTAAATTTTTAAATTAAGGTTTCAGTTACCTTTTAATTGATTCTTGTGTAAAATAAAAGATACAAATCTAATTACAATCTTTTACAAGTAAAGATTCAGCTTTACAATGCCATCTTTTATCCAAAATATGGTTTTACTTCTTTTTTGTCAAAAATTCAGCAAACATAGCTTTGCCACTTTATTTCTAGGTCTTCCCTTCTATCCCATTGGTGTACATGGCTGTTTTTATGCCAGTACTAGGCTATCTCTTTGTCTCTATCATGTAATTTAAGGTCAAATGTTCTAGTAATGTCCTTAAGCATGGTTCTTACTATTAGAATTACTTAGGCTATTTGTGTTCCTATGAGGTTCCATATGATGTCTTCTATTGTTTTTATTGTATAATGTGTGAAATATGACATCATAATTTTGATAGATATTGCACTATATATATGTGTGTATATATATATATATATATATATATATACATATATATACACACACACACACACACACACACACACACACATATATATCTTACTTTTAGTAGTACGGCCATTTTCACAGTATTCTGTCAATACAAGAGCATTGATTGTCTTTCTGTCTTTTCATATGTGGTTATTTCAAAGACAAAGAACTTTGGCCACAATGTAATTCTGTTGCCACCTGGCAATATAAAGAGTATAATCAGTCTTTGAACTTTAATATGTTTTGTTAAGTGAAATAGATATTTACAAACTTTGTTAAATTTTCATCAAGAAAAGAATTACTAACTCTTTGTTTTTCTGTGATTTTAGGAATTAGTATAAATTAGGTACAACTGAAAATATTATAGCTGATTTAAGCTTTATTACCTAATTTGTTCAACAATTTTCTATTAGTCTTAAATTTTTGCTATGTTAGTCCTTTAACAGGAATTTTCTTTTTTGCTTTATTTTGTCTTATATTTAAATTTTTGTGTTATATTATTTAATTTTTATTTTTGTCTTTTATCTGTACTACTTATTTTAAGGTTATTAAGTTTATCAATATTAATGCCAAATACTTGTAAAGTCATACTTGGCAAGGTGTTTTTAATACTGAAATTATAGATAATTTCACCTAGAGTTGTATCAGTAAATTATTATTACTTAAATGTATTATTCTAATATAACCTTACATTTAACCTCTGTATTTGTCCAACTGGTTAGTAATCCAGTCCATTTTTAGCTTCAAAACATGTTTTCCTTTTACCAACTTGACTTTTACTTTGCCTTATAATACATTTAATGTACTAAAATATACTTCTTGAAGTATTACTCTAATTTTTGTTGTGTTTATATACCAGTGTAATATTGTTGCAACTCAAGGTAGTTACTTTTTAGTAAACATGTAGTAAAATTCCTCTCACTTCATTGCTCTTTGTTTAAGCCATCTGAATTTTCATTTTTCTATTTAGACCATCTATCATATTCCAGTTAAAAATAGGATGTCTGAGCTTAAATACAGTTGAAATGTTAAAATAGGTTTTTTAATGTATCCCAAAGAATGAATGAATATATATATATATATATATATATATATATATATATATATATATATATATAGCTACTTTTAATAAGCATGAAAGGTTTTGTTTTGCAATATATTTTGTGGTAGTACAGATAGTTAAATTGATTTTGTATCTTTAGTACTTTACTGATTGATGCTTTACAATTGATAACATAAGAATCCCACTTCTTAAGTTTTGGCAAGTGTACTGACCTATGTACTCACTACTAATATCAAGTTGAAGGCTTATATTCATCCAAAGAGTACTTTATATTTGATTCTTAATTTTCTAAATGTTTTAATCTGATGCTTGTAAGTTTTAAATTTTATTAGACTTATATTTCTTTAACAAACATTCATGCATATATATATCTATAGAGAAATTTTAGGCCAGCAATGTGGTTCTCTGGCAAGGAATCACATCCAAATACCATCTAGGTCTGTGTGAGCTCACTGGAATAGTCAAGCCACATAGGTTTAATCCTTCTAGCAGAATGATAGACATGCCCTTAGTACACAACTTTAATCCCAAACATTGAAAGTAAGGTAAGTTTTTAGAGGAAACAGCCATGTTTGAAAGTGATGTGTAGTTGAGGGAGAGAGAGAGGAGGAGGGAGGGGGAAGGAGGGAGAAAAGGGGAGGGAGAAAGAGTACTGTTTTACAGGAACAGGTTATAGGTGAAGACAGAATGATTCAAAGAATGAGAAGGAGCCAGAAGATTGAAACAGATTGCCAGAGTTAGTTTGAGACCAATTCAGTCAGAAGCTAAGAATCCAGTTTGAATCAGTCATGTTGGAAAGGAGTTTGACACAGAAGAGCTGAGTTGAATCATTCATCCAGAGTTTAGGAAGAAATACAAAGAGTGGGTTTATTTTGCAGCAAGGCCCTGAAGCTGACAGCTAATTTGCAAATAAAAGTTAGGTTTACATATTTCTTACATAAGGGAAATGACATGTTAGTCAGTTATTCAATCAACAGGACAATATCAATGCCAAGTTATACCCCTCAAAGTCATGCCCCTGGAACACATCCTTCAACTTTGTCTTATAATCGATATCTCTATAACCTTCCAAAAGTCTCTTCAAACTATAAATTTATCAGTCAGCAGGGCTTTGATTTTATCAGAAATTTTCTTACATAATCCCATCCAGAAAAGTGCTGATTGACAATCCAAAAATGTATTGTACGTATATATCCAAAGCACTTAAACAAATTTCAATGTCCTTAGGGTCAAGGAAATGGAACTCAAAATGACCCTGAGATTTCACCTTACACCAATCGTAATGGCTAAAATTAAGAACTCGGGTGACACCAAATGTTGGAGAGGATATGGAGAAAGAGGAAAACTCCTCCATTGCTGGTGAAATTGCAAACTAGTACAACCACTCTGAAAATCAGTCTGAAGGTTCCTCAGAAAATTGGAAATAGATCTACCTAAAGATCCAGCCATATCACTATTGAGCATATACCCAAAAGATGTCCTATCATATCAGAGGGACAAGTGCTTAACTATGTTCATAGTGGCCTTATCTATGATAGCCAGAAGCTGGAAAAAACTCACATGTCCCACAACTCAAGAATGGATACAGAAAATGTGATTCATTTACATAATAGACCACTACTCAGCTATAAAGAATTAGGACAAATTTGAAATGTTTGACATTTTCCCATGTGGTACCAGTTTTGAAGGCATGAAAGTGTGGCACTGTTCACCATGCAGATATGAAGTGGAACCAACCTGAATCTAATAAAAAAAAATCAGGGTATGGTATAGATGACAGAAGAAGAGTTACTTCCTTAACCTTTTGGGATCCTGAAGTTCAGGTCAGTTCTAGATTTCAGATATCAAATTTTTTATGCTGTTTGACTTACTGATTCTGTTCTGCTTCCCACCTAGGTCCTTCCTACATTCACGTGTTAGTTTTAGTGCAGATAGTTTACAGATAGTCCTAGTTTCTGTATGTTCATTACTGCAATGGACCTGCAATATCCAGGAGATCAGGATTTCATAATACCTCTCCCAGTATCTTACTCTACAATGATCTCCCTCTTCTGGAGTAGTGATTACACCATATAGAGTTAACATTTATCTCTTACTAGGTCTGAGGACTCAACAGGTATATAATCTCAGCACTTTGACCATTTATAAAAACCTACATTTACCTCTGATTTCTGCAAAAAAGAATATTCCCAAATCCAAACACACAACTAAGAGTATAAACATGAATAATTACAAAATTACATGTCCACCTAGCAAAACATAAGTAGTAAATAGCCTCCAGAGCCTATGACATAACATGCTATAAGTTTTTAATGCATTTTATTGGCTATGCATGTATTACTGCCTACAGAGTAAACCTCAAACCCAACCAGAAAGTGGGTGCTTACCTCAGAACAACCGGGTCATCATTGAATCAATGGGTATATCTTAATTGACAGATTAGTATTATAATACGCAAAGCCCACAGATGTGTAAGACTATCAAGGACCTGTCTCCAATAGGAATCTGAATAGTTACTTCCAACACTGCAAGTAGAATATATATATATGTATATGTATATATTCATATATACATATATGTACTCATACACATATATGTGCACACACATATATACAAACGTATTTTTTTCTTAGTTTATAGCCATTAGGTTTTTGTATCATTTTCACAGATGTTGCCATGTTTCTTTGACTTTCTCTGACTACTATCATACCCCAATTACCATTTAAATCCTTCCACCCTAGCACTTTTCCCCCTCTACTTTTATTCACATTTGTTTTACTGCATTCCCCGTGAGATGCCTTTTCACCCACCTTTCATGCTTTCCTCTATGCTGGTTTTAAGAGATATATACTAGAACTTAAACACATAAATCTAGGTGTCCAAAGTAGGATTAGCATATGAGAAGGAACACATGGCATGGGATTTTTCTGTGCCTAGTTCCACTGCTCAGCTGCACATGTTCCTGTTTCATCCGTATCACTTTTAAGCCATAACTGTAGGCTTATATTTTCCAAAACCTTTAAAATAAATGTTCTTAAATGCTTTAGATTCCCTTTTAGCCCACCATCAACCAGAACCAAAAAGGTAATAGGGCAAAATAGGATGTGGGCCTGTTTAGAAATAGTTATTCATGGTGAATCCAAAATGCATTGTCAGAATATCAGCAGTTGAGTTTATATGAATCAGCAGTGGTATCTCCTTCCACTTGCAAACACCACTCCCAAATCAACAATAACAGTTTGACCCAGAAGAAACATCAAGGCTCTGCCAATTGGCCCAAGAGCCCAGCATACCACCAGAAGATTTTTGGTATGTTTCTTTCTATGAAGTTACAGCATATGATGATCAGCAAAGAAGGTATGGCAAACCAATGTGTTGTCAGCAAAGACCAGCATCAGCAAAACCCAACAAAGATCAGCAAAGAATGGCAAGATGAACCAATGCCACACAGCATCATCCTCTGTCAGGTTGTATTTATACACTTTCCGAATATTATGTGTTCTCTTAAGCATTAGCTCTAGCAACACCTCAGACCCTCCCTTTTCAGGCAGCTTCCAGAAAAACACTACATGCCTGTTCTCAGCCAAGCAGCCACTCATGTGTCTGCTTCAGCAAAGATATCCTCTCATAAAATAGTTTCCAGAAAAATATCACACGACACAACACTTTCCAGAGAAACCAAAAATTTTCACTTCAATATCTTTACAGCCTAGACCTTTTTTGAACAGGTCCACATCCTCCTTTGCCCTAATTTTTCCTTTCCATCACCTCTGATGGGTGGCAGACTAAATAGGGGCTTACAGCTTTTAAATCAATTTATTTAAGAAGGTTTTGAAAAATATAAGCCTTCAGGAAGATTCTCTGTTCAGGCTCTCTCCTTTCAAATAAATTTTATGGTAAGAAGGAGCCAACGTAATTGGTGAGTCTTGCCATTGGCACACCTTTCATATTCTCCTAGTACAGAGTGCCAAGTATCTCTTTAATTATACTGATCTCTTGACTAATTATTTTGTCATCCAAACTGTCTCAGTCTAAAACTTAAAGCTTGTCCACATATGCTCCTAAAATGAACTTTACATTTTTATTTTTTGCTTCAGTATTGTTCTGTCTTATTTTAGAGCATATGAAAGCCGTGAACAGTAGCAAATGACACAAGCCAATGCAATTCCCTATTGAAATTTCTACTACTAAACAAATTTGTCTATTGTCTTTAAAGTCAATAAGACTCATTTTCTCAGGCTAAGTACATAACATAATAATATTCTTTGCAGAATATTTTTTCACTTCTGAAACCTCATAAGCCGGGCCTTCACTTATCATCAAGTTCTCACCAACATAGCTCAGTAAACTCGGTTTATTTTATTCGAGTTCTTTTCCTTCAGATGCTGCATATAATCCAGACCTAAAAATCTTATGGTAAGCTTCCTTTCTTCTTTATGTAGTCTGGGAACCAGCTCATGGAATGGTATCCACCACATTTAATGTGAATCTTCAGTTTTACTGAAACTGTGATTAAGTAATCTTTCACAGACATGCACAAAGGGTTGTTTATATGATGACTAAATCCCATCAAGCTGACATTCAATATCAGCCAATGTAGCGGTATGATAAATCTATTTTAATATTAATAAATTGATGTTCAATAAATTGCATTAATTGTTGCAAATTATCCAGTCATATGTGAATCAACATATTTCACCTTTAATTGTGCTAAAAAAAATAGTTAAAAGTATTTTTGGTTGGGGTTTGTGTTTTGCAATTTGTAATTCATACTTACGGGAAATTTATGACCCATAGAATCCTCTAATGATTTTAGCAGACCAAAATTTGTTTCCATATTGTGGCTGTAATTGTTGTACTTTCATAAGAAGATGTGATGTTATTAAGAAGTCACAATGTCCTCACACGTAACTCTTCAGTATTTCCATTCCACCACTTTTCAGACTACAAAATTTTCCACTCCTCCTGCTTTTGTGACCTCCCAATTCATCTGCCTTTTATTTATGTTTTTATTTTTAGTTGGTTCCTTGAGCAATTTTCTCCTTTTCCATAAAAAAATAATGGCACCAATCCCTCTTAAATGTGATGCTCACTTACTACATCTACAGTTAACATGTGAACCTTTTGATAGTGTGCACAATGAAGCTATTTCATTCATCCACTTAGCAGAAGAGCAAACTGAGCTCATAAGTTCTGGGGATACATAAACACAACCACACATGAGAAAGCAGAAGAAACAGGAATGAGTTCTCTTCAATTCTAACTGTTCATATGGGCCTTTCATATCTCTAAGCATAAAAACAAGCCTGTGAAATTCTTTAATACCACTGAAGGCATTCAAGACAACTGACATGACTCAAACAAAAGAAATCTTTGGAGCTAGCTTCATTCGAAATGGATTGAAGTAGAATGAATTACAAGAAAATGAATCTCTTTGTTGAATAAAATACACTAACCAAATACAATGCTATATATCTTCAATCAAATATAAGTGGATTATTGACCAGGACAATTGTAACTTCTCCCAATAGATTGTATACAGAAATATCCTGAAAAAATAATTTTTTTTAGATTTTTAGTATATATTTACTTTATAAAACTCTAATAATTTTATTATGCCATTTTATATTTTTATTATACTGTTTGATCAAAGTAATGCCCATATTACTCTCTCTTCTTCATTACCCGGTCTGATTGCATTCTTCTACCTATATAATTCCATTTGCAATTTCATATATTATTTTTAAAAGCCATATTCTGCATAGTAGAAAACATATGTGATCTTTTTCTTTTTGAGTCTGGCTTAGTTAGTTTTACATGATGATTTTCATCTTCATCTATTTTCCATAAATGACAGAAGTTTGTTCTTCTTGATGGTTGAATAAAAGCCCAATATGTACATAGCCACATTTTCTCTCTCCTTTCATATGCTGGATGCTTTTTTTAAAGGTGTTTTATTTTTATTTCATAGAATGTCCAAATTTTACTTCTGAAAGCATTCGAAGTGTTTGAGGAATTGCTTAGTGCAGGATTCATAGTCGGGCCTTACAGGAATATTTTCGCATATTTCATTTCTAACATTACAGAAGACAAGATCTTGATGTTCTTTGAGGTGAGAGTAACTTCTAAGATTGGATGTAAAAGTAAGAAAATTCAATGTCAAACCCAAATCAAACCCAAATACTGCTACTTTTTGGCATGGCTCCGAAAGCTCAAAGATTAAAAACTGTCTCACCAGATCAAAAATTCTCAAAAGTAACCTGGGAGACACACTGCTTTAGTTTCATTGTTGACTTTACTAATGACTCAAAATTCTAAGTTGACAGTATAACCAAAACATGTAATTGTCTTATTTTAGGCATTTACACTTATTTTATCACAAAGTATTAGTTTTTTTTATTGGACATTTTATTTACATTTCATATGTTGTCCCCTTACCACATCCCCCACCCACCCAGGAACCAACCTATCCCCTCACCCCTCCTCCTTCTTCTCTGTGGATGTAACCCCTACCTACACCCCCACTTCCACCTCCCTACCCTAAAGATTCCCACCCCCTGGGGCGTCCAGCCTTCATGAGGTCAAGGATGTCTTCTTCCACCTATGCCCAGCAGGGCCCTCCACTCTTATGTATTCACGTGAAGCCCTGGGTCCCTCCCTAAGTGCTCCCAGGCTGGTGGTTTAGACCCTGGGAGCTGAAGTTTGTTGGTATTGTTGCTTTCTTCATGGGGCCACAAATCCTTTCAGCTCCAATGGCCTTCACTCTAATTCCTCCATTGGGAACCCCATTATCAGTTCAATGGCTAGTTGTGAACATCTGCCTCTGAATATGTCAGACTCTTGAAGACCTCTGAGTAGACATCCATATCAGGTTCTTATCAGCATACACTTCCTGACTTCCACATCAGCATCTACCTTTGGTGACTGCACATGGGATGGATACTCGGGTGGAACAGTCTTCAGATGGCCCCTCCTTCAGTTTCTGTCCCTCACTTTGTCTCCATATTTGCTCCCTTGAGTATTTTGTTGCTCCTTCTAAGAAGGACCGAATCACCCTCACATGGTCTTCCTTCTTCATGAGCTTCATGTGGCCTGTGAGTTGCATCTTGGGCATTTTAAGGTTCTGGGCTAATATCCAATAATCAGTGAGTGAACACCATGTGTGTTCTTTTGTGATTGGCTTACTTCATTCAGGATGATAATTTCTAGCTCCATCCATTTACCTAGGAAACTCTCAAATTCATTGTTTTTAATAGCTGAGTAATACTCCATTGTGTAAATATACCACATTTTTTTAATCCATTCCTCAGTTGAAGGACATCTGGGTTCTTTCCAGCTCCTGGCTATTATAAATAAGGCTTTTATGAACATAGTTGAGCATATGACCTTGTTATATGTTCGAGCATCTTCTGGGTATATGCCTAGGAGTGGTATAGCTGGATCCTCAGGTAATACTATGTCCAATTTTCTAAGGAACCGCCACACTGATTTCCAAAGTGGTTGCACCATCTTGCAGTCCCACCAACAATGGAGGAGTGTTCCTCTTTCTCCACACCCACGCCAGCATGTACTATACCTGAGTTTTTAATCTTAGCCATTCTGAATGGTGTGAGATGGAATCTCAGGGTTGTTTTGATTTGCATTTTCCTGATGACTAAGGATACTGAACATTTCTTTAGGTGCTTCTTGGCCATTCGAGTTTCCTCCATTGAAAATTCTTTGTTAAGCTCTACACCTCATTTTTTAATAGGGTTATTTGGTTGTCTGGAGTCTAATTTCTTGAGTTCTTTGTACATATTGGATATTAGCCCTCTATCAGATGTAGGATTGGTAAAGATCTTTTCCCCATTTGTTGGTTGTCGTTTTGTCCTATTGACAGTGTCCTTTGCCTTACAGAAACTTTGCAATTTTATGAAGTCCCACTTGTCAATTCTTGATCTTAGAGCATATGCCATTGGTGTTCTGTTCAGGAACTTTTCCCCTGTGCCCAAGTATTCGAGGCTTTTCCCCACCTTCTCTTCTATTAGTTTCAGCATATCTGGTTTTATGTGGAGGTCCTTTATCCACTTAGACTTGAGCTTTGTACGAGGAGAGAAGAATGGATCAATTTTCATTCTTCTACATGTTGTCCTCCAGTTGAACCAGCACCATTTGTTGAAAATGCTGTCCTTTTTTCCACTGGAGAGTTTTAGCTCCTTTGACAGAGATCAAGTGGCCATAGGTGTGTGGGTTCATTTCTGAGTCTTCAATTCTATTCCATTGATCTTCCTGCCTGTCTCTGTACCAATACCAAGTAGTTTTTATCACTATTGCTCTGTAGTACAGCTTGAGGTCAGGGATGATGATTCCTCCAGACGTTCTTTTATTGTTGAGAATAGTTTTTGCTATCCTGGGTTTTTTGTTACTCCATATGAATTTGAGAATTTCCTTTTCTAACTCTGTGAAGAATTGAGTTGGGATTTTAATGGGAATTGCATTGAATCTGTAGATTGCTTTTGGCAAGATGGCCATTTTTATTATATTAATCCTGCCAATCCATGAGCATGGGAGATCCTTCCATCTTCTGAGATCTTCTTCGATTTCTTTCTTCAGGGACTTGAAGTTCTTGTCCTACAGGTCTTTCACTTGCTTGGTTAGGTTCACACTAAGGTATTTTATATTATTTGCAACTATTCTGAAGGGTGTCATTTTCCTAATTTCTTTTTCAGTCTGTTTGTCTTTCTTTCTTTTTTTTTTTATTGGCAATACAATTATGTAAGGTTATTTTCTTTTATTTTTTTATTTTTTTTTAATTTCTTTTTTTTTTTTTGAACATGAAATGCTTTTTTATAGCGTGTTTTACAAGGGGAGGGGGTAAGAGGGTCCAGGTGGTGGAAAAGTACAAAAAATTCTTGGCCTGTACCTTGAAACATGTCATGGTCTATATGGTACACTGCCTTGAATTATGATCTACCTGCAGTTCTTCAGAAGATATGGTACACTGCTTGAGTTATGGTCTCCCTGCTATTCTTAAGAAGACATGGTACTCTGCTTTGAGTCTATCTGCAGTTGCTAAGCAGGATCTTGCAGCTGCCAAGCTTCAGAGGACATTGTGCAGGTGGGGAAAGGTAGGGGGTAAGGGTAAGGGCGAGGGTCCTGGCTTCTGGCATCTCCCCCTTCTCTGTTTAGTTAGAGAAGGCTTCTTATGTTCAATCCCAACTATGTGAGTTTTGAATTTGGATGTCTAATTATGGGGGGTCTTAGACAAGTTCACAACCCCAAAACACTGACGTGAGACAAGTCACATCGATGGTCGAAGGCTTTAGGCTGTCGACGATGGGCAACGTCAAGGGACTCTGATGTGGGTGAAAGGAGGGTGAGAGCCCTGTCTTAGGCCATGTAGGCTGCACCCACTCCCAGCACCACGCACTCCTTTTCGGCTGCATTGGGTGGGCCCCTGGGAAGTGGACCTACAATAATCCCGTCATTGGGCTAACTCACAGCCATCCTAGTCTCTTGTAAATGTTCAAGTTACCAACCATTTGTCAGTTTGGGGTGTAATATTGTCATAAAAGAAGGCTCCCCAGTGTTAGCGGCCATATCAAGGGTGGCCTTGGTTTAGGAAAAAGCCAATTTTTGTTGTGGTGATCAAGAGGCCAAGCTCTCTAGCGAGAGAAATGAGGGCAAAGCCAGGCATACCAGGAACCCTTCTGGAGGGCGTGGAAGTCTAGGGGTCGACCGTAGTGGGAGGCAGGGGAGCTGACAGTTGAGTCAGTCTCCTGCGGAGTCACTTCTGGATCCTCTGCAATTTTCAGCTGATGGTAATGAACTTCAACTGCCTTCTTGATGGCAGCATCAACCTGTTTCCGTGGACGACAGGTCACGGGCGATGATCTCTGTCTTGCTCAATCTTGATGTCGTGCGCACATCCTCTCAATGAGGGTCCGTCCGGATGGGTCCGTGCCTCGAGCCCCACGTTTGGGTGCCACTTGGCCCGACCGGCGGGTCCTGGTTATTCGTGGGGGCGAGGAGGACTGGAACCTGCTATTCTTCAGAAGATATGGTACACTGCTTGATTTATGGTCTCCCTGCTATTCTTCAGATGATATGGTACACTGCTTTGAGTCTATCTGCAGTTGCCAAGCAGGATCTTGCAGTTGCCCAGCTTCAGGGGACCTTGTGCAGGTGGGAAAAGGTAGGGGGTGAGGGTAAGGGCGAGGCTCCTGGCTTCTGGTCCATCTGGGTTAGAACTTCTAATAGCAGGCATCACGGGTGATTCAATTTTACCTGGGATGCTGCGTGAGTTCAAGCTCCTGGGAGTCCCTGTTTTTCTTGGTTTTCTGCGGTTGGGTCCTGTTTGTCTTTCATGTAGAGGAAGGCTACTGAATTGTTTGAGTTGATTTTATAACCAGCCACTTTGCTGAAGTTGTTTATCAGGTTTAGGAGTTCTCTGGTGGAAGTTTTGGGGTCACTTAAGTATACTATCATATCATCTGCAAATAGTGAGATTTTGACTTCTTCCTTTCCTATTTGTATCCCTTTGACTTCCTTTTGTTGTTCAATTGCTCTGGCTAGGACTTCCAGTACTATATTGAATAGGTAGGGGGAGAGTGGGCAGGGCAGCCTTGTCTAGTCCCTGATCTTAGTGGGATTGCTTCAAGTTTCTCTCCATTTAGTTTGATGTTGGCTACTGTTTTGCTGTCAATTGCTTTTACTATGTTTAGGTAGGGGCCTTGAATTCCTGATCTTTCCAAGACTTTTATCATGAAGGGATGTTGAATTTTTGTCAAATGCTTTCTCAGCATCTAGTGAGATGATCATGTGGTTTTTTTCTTTGAGTTTGTTTATATAGTGGATTACATTGATGGATTTCCGAATATTGAACCATCCCTGCATTCCTGGGATAAAACCAACTTGATCATGATGGATGATTGTTTTGATGTGTTCTTGGATTCGGTTTGCTAGAGTTTTATTGAGTATTTTTGCATTGATGTTCATAAGGGAGATTGGTCTGAAGTTCTCTTTCTTTGTTGGGTCTTTGTGGGGTTTGGGTATGAGTGTAATTGTAGCTTCATAGAACGAATTGGGTAGTGTTCCTTCTGTTTCTATTTTGTGGAATAGTTTGAAGAGAATTGGTATTAGGCCTTCCTTGAAGGTCTGATAGAATTAAGCACTAAAACCATCTGGTCCTGGGCTTTTTTTTTACTGGGGAGACTTTTAATGACTGCTGCTATTTCCTTAGGGGTTATGGAACCATTTAGATGGTTTATCTGCCCCTGATTTAACTTTGATACCTGTTACCTGTCTAGGAAGTTGTCCATTTCATCCAGGTTTTCCAGTTTTGTTGAGTATAGGCCTTTGTAGTAGGATCTGATGATTTTTTGAATTTCTTCAGTTTCTGTTGTTATGTCTCCCTTTTCAGTTCTGATTTTATTAATTTGGATACTGTCTCTGTGCCCTCTGGTTAATCTGGCTAACTGTTTATCTATCTTGTTGATTTTCTCAAAGAACCAGCTCCTGGTTTTATTGATATTTTGTATTGTTCTTCCTGTTTCTATTTGGTTGATTTCAGCCCTGAGTTTGACTACTTCCTGCCTTCTACTCCTCCTGGGTGTATTTGCTTCTTTTTGTTCTAGAGATTTTAGTTGTGCAGTCAAGTTGTTGGTGTGTGCTCTTTCCAGTTTCTTTTTGTAGGCACTTGGAGCTATGAGTTTTCCTCTTAGCACTGCCTTCATGGAGTCCCACAAGTTTTGGTATATGTCCTCATTTTCAATGAATTCTAAAAAGTCTTTTCTTTCTTTCTTTATTTCTTCCTTGACCAAGTCATCATTGAGTAGATAGTTGTTCAGTTTCCATGTGCACGTGGGTTTTCCATTGGCTTTGTCATTATTAAAGACCAGTCTTAGTCCATGGTGATCTGATAAGATGCAAGGGATTATTTCAATCTTTTTGTATCTGTAGAGGCCTGTTTTGTGACCAATTATATGGTCTATTTTGGAGAAGGTACCATGAGGTGCTGAGAAAAAGGTATATTCTTTTGCTTTAGGATGAAATGTTCTACAGATGTCTGTTAAGTCCATTTGGTTCATAACTTCAGTTAATGTCAAAGTGTCTCGATTTAGTTTCTGTTTCCATTATCTGTCCATTGCTGAGAGTGGGGTGTTGAAATCCCCCACTATTATTGTGTGAGGTGTAATGTGTGTTTTGAGCTTTAGTAAAGTTTCTTTTATGTATGTAATTGCCCTTGCATTTGGAGCATAGATGTTCAGAATTGAGAGTTCACCTTGGTAGATTTTTCCTTTGATGTGTATGAAGTGTCCTTCCTCATCTTTTTTGATTAATTTTGGATGAAAGTCGATTTTATTTGATATTAGAATGGCTACTCCATTTCTTGGGACCATTGGCTTGGAAAATTGTTTTCCACCCTTTTATTCTGAGGTAGTGTCTGTCTTTGTCACTGAGGTGCATTTCTTGTATGCAGCAAAATTCTGGGTCTTGTTTGTGTATCCAGTCTGATAGTCTGTGTCTTTTTATTGGGGAATTGAGACCATTGATGCTAAGAGATATTAAGGAAAAATGATAGTGGCTTCCTGTTATTTTTCTTATTAGAGGTAGAATTATGTTTGTATAGTTATCTTCTTTTGGGGTCGTTGTAAGATTACTTTCTTGCTTTTTCTAGGTTGTAGTTTCCCTCCTTGTGTTGGCATTTTCCATCAATTATCCTTTGAAGTGGTGGGTTTGTGGGAAGATATTGTGCAAATTTGGTTTTCTCATGGAATATCTTGGTTTCACCATCTATAGTGATTGTGAGTTTTGCTGGGTATAGTAATCTATACTATATGGGCTGGCAATTGTGTTCTCTTAGTGTCTGTATGATGTCAGTCCAGGCTCTTCTGGCTTTTATAGTCTCTGGTGAGAAGTCTGGTGTAATTCTTATAGGTCTGCCTTTATATGTTACTTGACCTTTTTCCATTACTGCTTTTAGTATTTTTTCTTTGTTTTGTGCATCTGATGTTTTGATTATTATGTGATGGGAGGTATTTCTTTTCTGGTCTATTCTATTTGGTGTTCTGTAGGCTTCTTGTATGTTTATGGGCATCTTGTTCTTTAGGTTAGGGAAGTTTTCCTCAATAATTTTGTTGAAGATATTTACTGGCCCTTTAAGTTGGGAATCTTCATTCTCATCTATACCTATTATCCTTAGGTTTGGTCTTCTCATTGTGTCCTGGATTTCCTGGATGTTTTGAGTTAGGAGATTTTTGCATTTTGCACTTTCTTTGACAACTGTGTCAATATTTTCCACCGTATCTTCTGCATTTGAGATTCTCTTTGCTATCTCTTGTATTCGGTTGGTGATGCTTGCGTCTATGACTCCTGATCTCTTTCTTAGGTTTTCTATCTCCATGGTTGTCTCCCTTTGAGCTTTCCTTATTGTTTCTATTTCCAGTTTCAGATCCTGAATGTTTTTGTTTAATTCCTTCTTTGTGTTTTCTTGCATTTCTTTAAGGGATTTCTGTGATTCCTCTTTAAGGGCTTTTATCTGTTTACTTGTACTCTCCTGTATTTCTTTAAGGGAGTTACTTAATTCCTTCTTATAATCCTCTATCATCATCATGAGAAGTAATTTTAATTCTGAATCCTGCTTTTCAGGTGTGATGGGGTGTTCAGGGCTTGCTATATTGGGAGAACTGGGTACTGATGATGTCAAAAAACTTTGGTTTCTGTTGCTTATGTTCTTGCACTTGCCTTTTGCCATCTGGTTAACTCTTGTGTTACCTGCCCTCACTGGTTAAGACTGGAATCTGTATTTCCAGTTATCTTGCTTGTTGCAGAGCTCCTCAGAGTCCAGATGTCTCTGTGGTCTTACGATCCTAATCTCCTGGGTGGAAGAACTCCTGGGAATCAGGCCACCTCTTGGATCTGGAAATCATTCTGTTCTGGGGGCAGTGGTTCCTCTAGGATGGCTCAGGGTATGATGTCTCCCAAGTGCACACCACCTTGGTGTCTGCTGCTCTGAGTGCAGTGGCTCCTCTAGGATGGCTCAGGATTCCGCATCTCCACAGGAGCAGATCAACTCTGTGTTGGCTGCTCTGAGTGCAGTGGTTCCTCTAGGATGACTCAGGATTCAGTATCTCCAGAGGAGCAGACCAACTCTGTGTCTGCCCCATCCCAAAGGACCAGGCAGGAGCGGAAGGGTAGTGGAATTCCAGAGGGGTAGGGTTTGGGTAGCTGGTGTGTCCTGAATGTCCCTGGCTCCCAGATGTATCTCTGACACTTAGGGAGTGAGATGGAGTGTTTACCAGCTGCTCTGAGTGCAGTGGCTCCTCTAGGATGGCTCAGGATTCAGTATCTCCACAGGAGCAGACCAACTCTGTGTCTGCCCAGCTCAAAGGACCAGGCAGGGGCAGAAGGGAAGTATGAGTTTTATTTTTACTATCTCTTTGAGAATTTCTAATTTCTTGAGTTAAAATAAGCAATTATAGTGTTGTTGAAGGAAAATAAGTGTAAAAATTTCATCCAGCAGTTCATTTCAGAATACTGAGAGATAAATCCATTTTATCTGTCAATTCTTGCTTCCCAAATATATAATGAGAAAGTTCTTCAAGTACATTTCCATTTATAATTATGAATTTAACTTTTTGTCAATATTGTTTGACTTTAATTAGATCTAAATCTAGAACTTAGAGTCAGATTACATTAGTAGTTATCCTCTTTTCTTCTTATGCCCTCAACCATGACACTAAACAAATCTTCTAACAACATACCACTTATGCTAACAAATATACATCCTCCATCAGTAGTTGTTGGAAGGAAGAGGGGGCAAGTCTTTTCAGCATTTGTACAATAAATCAGGCACATAAACAAGGGAGGCATGGGACAGCTCTACCATGTCTCAAATTTGACAGCACTATGAAATAGTAAAATTAAAAACTAAATGTAATAATTACCCAGGAAATTCTAAGAGATATGCCCAGTGAGAACTGTGTGCTGGAAGGGTCTTTGGGAGAAGTCTGAGACTAGAAAAGGTGAACAGTTAATGGTGGTATTAAAGCTAGAATGGAAGGATGAATAGTAAAGAACGGAAGGGAGTATGTATTCTCTGAAAAAAATATATCTCATAAACTTAAATCTCCCAAAGGCCAAATAACTTTCTATGTTCAGTCCTCAATTGTTCTTGTGCCTCAGATGACATTTGTTTTGAAAATCTGACTCTCTTGCTAGGATTTATTGAAAACAAAATGCTCCCCCATCAAGGTTTTCAGGTTGCCATTGATACTCATGACCACAGCAACAGGGCACTCTGGCCTCCATGTTACCTTGATCCTCTGAACTCCATCTGATGTTACATTGTGCTTTGAGAGAGATAACAGGTATACCAAGACACCAAACTAAAGCCATGGCATTGTTAGGACCATGTGGATTTCCTCCAGCAAAACTGTGTGATTCTTTTGGTGATGTTGAATTTAATAGTATTGGAATATTCACTAGAATTTTGATCTCTCTTCCAAAGCTTTGAAAAATAGTACACTAGAAATTTTTTATTCTTATCTGTATTCCATATGGAAATTTGAAGAGTCAGAAAAAATAATTGAGGTTCACAGGAAGGTAGATGAGCTTTTGCTTTAAAATCTGAATTTATATTCTGATATTATTTATGTATACATACTTTGTTTGGATTCTGTAACATTACAGTACAGTAAATTAAATGTTATATATGAGTATACATAATTTATAGATAATAGGTTTAAAGAAGTAAAGCTATTTATTTACTATGAATCCTTTATACAACATCATTGATTCTTTTACAAAATAGATCAGCATAGACTGTCATTTTTGAAGTGTCATTTTTCTGTATACTTATAGAATAAGTATAGTAAAATAGTATAAGTAAATGATACTTACAGAACCATAAAATTTATAAACATCAAGTTATAAAGCAGAAAAGACAGTGTGCAATCTGGTGCATGTGTTTCTAAGAGGCTTCACTTGGTACATAGAATGTTCTATATGAAGACCAGTACCCCAACAGCCTATTTAAACAGTTACCTTTGAGGTGTGAAGAACATACAATTCCTTCTGATAGTGGCTTGCCTTTCTTTCTTTCTTTCTTTCTTTCTTTCTTTCTTTCTTTCTTTCTTTCTTTCTTT
>NW_021604643.1:555589-572767 GCF_004785775.1 Grammomys surdaster | reverse complement strand
TTTCTTTCTTTCTTTCTTTCTTTCTTTCTTTCTTTCTTTCTTTCTTTGTCTCTCTCTCTTTCTCTCTCTCTTTCTTTCTTTCTTTCTTTCTTTCTTTCTTTCTTTCTTTCTTTCTTTCTTCCTTTTTTGGTTTCCTTTATTGCCTGAGTATGACTTTATGTTTCATAATCTTTTCTTTTTTCTCTTTAGAGCTTTAAGTAATTTGCACATATCTGTACTTGACATCTTGGCATGACATCAGCAAAATTGAAAGTATGGATAGCACAGTTTATGAAATATTTTTCTCACAACTGTATGTCTAATATTTCATAAAACAAACCAATTATAAACACCTGGATTTATACAGGACCATCAGACTGAGCATTATGACCTCAACTGAGGAGTTAGAGAAAGGACTGAAGGAGCTGAAGGGGTTTGCAACCCCATAAGAAGAAAAACAATATCAACCAACCAGACCCCCCAGAGTTCCCAGGGATTAAACCAACAACCAAAAAGTACACATGGAGGGACCCATGGCTCCAGCTGGTTATGTAGCAGAGGATTGCCTTATCTGGCATCAATGGGCAGGAGGGAGGCCCTTGATCCAGTGGAGGCTAGATGTCCCAGTATAGGTGAATGCTAGGGAGATAAGGCGGGAGTAGGCAAATGGGTGGGGGAGCTCCCTCATAGAAACAGGGGGAGGGGAATGGTACAGGGTGGTTGTAGAGGGGAAACTGGGAAGGGGGATAACATTTGAAATGTAAATAAACATATATATATAAACTGTCCAATACTTAAGAAAATGAAATACATGGATTTTAATCTTTTCTTGGTAATCTTTTCTAGAAGGTGATTCTAGTCCTCAAATTGGCTAGTGGACCAAATCAATACATTTTAAATTTTAGCCTAAATTTAATGTTGAGATTCATATAGGGAACCATTTTCTCTGTGTACTTTTTCATAGTAAATGGGAAGGGTTGGGAAAGCATAGTTCATCCTCAATCAAGAGAAGAATTGGGACAGAAAGAAAATACCAAAATCATGAACTTCTAAAGCTCAGAACAGCATAAACTCTCAATTCCTTAAGGCCATACACTAATGTCAGAAAGGTAGATGTTAGAAAACAGTGGTTAACAGAAGCACATCCCTGAACTTTCTTGTGAGGGATTGTGAAACATTAGCTATGCTTCTCAGTGATAAAGAGAAAGAGGCAGTTCCAGTTATGAATCAAGTAAGAAGAAAACATAAGTCACACCGCTACCTCCACTTCTCCCCACCCACATGATGTCACATTCTCTCTGCACTGTAGTTAATATGTGGTTCTCCAGATTTCACTTGAGTGCCTCTATGAAGGAACATACAGGTTCTACCTGTTTCTACCTCCATCAGTACCTTCTAAGGCTTTCTTTCTAGAAGCAACAAACATGTAGCTTGAAGAGTGAAATTTGACAATTTGAGGTTCAACCTCGTTACTATTTCTGTGATGGGAAAATGTCTGAGTCATCGACAATGTTTGAGTCTATGTTTTTACAAAGAATTCCTTGTCCTTTCTATCAAAAGTCCAACTCCTTAAAGAGAAGGAAAGTTAGATTTTCAACAAAGTATGGAAATTTTATGAAATGTTTTATTAGTCTTGCATAATCAAGTGGATGCATGTACATGGGTACTTATACATATATGTTTATATAATCACATTAAGTTTTTTTGTAGCATCAGAAGATCATGGAGCAAAAGCTAAGGTTTTCTTTTCCTACCATTACAATGTCACCTATAACAGCTTTGAACCAAATAATTGCTTCATTATGAGCGAATGAAAGAGTCTCATTTACCTCCTAGTTAAGAAAATCACTTATATTCAACTATTCACTGATAAAGTAAGATATTCTATAGGAGGCACAGAATGATGAATGATAAGTGTTCATGTGCATGAAAATATCTCATGACAATTATGCAGATGCTGTACATGAGAGAGAAGGCTATGTGTATGAAGCAGAGTCAATGACCTTGTCTTAAATTCTCTCTGAAATGACTGTTCTCAGTAGAGGCTCCAAGAAAGATCATCTTTTGTCTGCCATTTCTAAAGTTCCATGGCTGCGGAACTAGATTTAAATGAATGAATCTGTTTTCACCCCTTACTAATCCTTGTGCAAGCAGTATCTGGAGCAGAAACTTTGAAAGTGCTTTATGATACACCTTTTTGTGGAATAGTATTTTAAATTTTAACTTACTTTCAAATATTATTTTCTATATGTAAATACGAATGATACAGTATAGTTGTTTTATCTTGTTTGAAACATTTCCTCCTAGGGAAAGGACTGGGGCTCATAAGAGAGATTCAGGCATCTTTAAAAAATGAAATGCTCAAAATGCTCACAAGGTCCCTTGTGATGTAAGCTGTAAATGATTTTTTGGTTTTTTTTTTGACAGATGATCATTTTGATTGACGTTTTCAAAGTGGATAGAAAACTCAACTGAGATACATATCAGTGGTAGTTTTCCATGCTACATGAGCTTTGCAGTTACGTAGAGGCCTCTGAGTCACCCACACTCTTCCAAGTAACTCCAAAAGCCTCACTGGTCAGAAAACTAGGCTTTGGTAGCCATGTTTCTTTGGTATGACCTTGCCTTATCTCAGCAGAATAGACATTTATTCGTGTCTCTTTAGAAAAAGACAACCAATAAATGCATAAAGTATCCTAGTGAGTGAAGACATTTCTATGCACAAACACTTGTACAGCAATCTGTAATGCTTCAATTTTAACTCACGATTTCCCATATACTACAGTGGGCTGTAAATCTTGCCTTCAAAATTCAAAGATTGACTCCTCACACTTTAAAAAACATAAACAGATAAATGATAGATAGATAGATAGATAGATAGATAGATAGATAGATAGATAGATAGATAACACCTCCTCCAATATAATAAATTAATGAATGTAAAGCCGAGTGCTCTTCATAGTAAAATCAGTTCCTAATTGTTGACATTTTGGTGTGGTATCTGGTCCATGGTAAATGCTGTGTGAATAGTCACAGCACTGTCTTCCTGCATAGTGATTATTAAGTTTGATCAAGGAGTCTGACTCCTCTACTTGGAGCTTTGTAAGAGTGGTTCTGATGCCAAGTTCCTCTTCCTCAATTGGTTCTTGATCCATCAATAAAGAAACTAGTAGCCAATGAGCTGGGTGGAATAAGCCGGACTTTCGGGTCCCCGAAGCCAAGCTAACAGACACAGGAAAAAGGAAAGGAGTTTTTGCTTTACTTTGGAGACAGAAAAGCCAACCAGTCATGTGAAATTTCCGGGCAGAGTGGCCATAGACCACTTCTCCAGGTAGGAGGTCGGGGTTAGAGCTGGGTCTAAAGGCAACTGAGCAACTGTAGCTAGGGCAGGTTGAGAGATGATAAACTCAGATTATTGGGAAGGGCACTCTAGCCACTAGAGATTAGTAGTGCCTAGCAATTTAGCCAGTCAGAGAGGTTGAAATTGAACAACGTGAATGTCTGTGTTTTTTTTTATTCTTGGATCCAATATTCTCTGGGTGGAGGTTGGTAGCTCCATCTACCTGGAGTTTGAGCGGGATAGCAAAACCTACACTCCACAGAGCTCCTCTCTTCTCTTTTTTCAGAAGCTTTCAAATGGTTTGACTTTTCTTGATCATAGATTTAATTTTTTTTCATTAACTTTGTATCTTCATGGCTAGCAGCATATAAGAATTCAGATTTCTCTCTTTGCTTTTCCCACACTACTGAATTATCTTTTATTTTTCTAAATATCTCCTCTACACTTTTTTTTTAAATTTTCTGCATGGAAAATTTAACTTGCTTTACAGAAGTATGTGATCGAAGTCTTAGTTTGCTTTATATTGTTATCAAAAACACCATGACCTAAAGCAACTTGGAAAAGAAAGGGTTTATAACACCTTACAAGTACACATCACAGTCAATCATTAATGAAAGTCAGGCAGGCACTTAAGCAGGCAGGAACCTGAAGGAAAGAACTGAACCAGAAAACATGGATGAATGCTGTTTATTGACTTGCTTCAGATGACTTGCTTAGTGTGCTTTTTTTTCTTATATATTCTGGACCCATCTGTCTAAGGGGAACACCACTTACAGTGGGATGGGACCTCCCACAGGCTTGCACAGAAGTTAATCTTATGGAGTTGATGTTCCCTTTACCTAGACGATCTTTGCAGTGTCCAACTGACAAAAAAATAACCAGGATGACTGAAATCACAAATCGTGGCTTTCTTCCTCGTGCTTTATTAAGTCCTACAAATATTGATCTTGCATAAGATTTACCAATCGGTGGTACCTTCGTTTGATGATGTAATGCCTTTTGGTGTACACTGTTTATTATGGATCGTTCTTGTGTGAGTTAGTGTGGTGCAAGGTGTGTGTGGGGGGTGGAGCCTGGCCTGGCCTTAGCCAAAACAAAGCAGGGAGATGGTATTGACCACTGTGGGGGCAGGAGAGCTGGTGGGCTGACCATTGCAGTTACCACCCAAGGCTTTGATTTGGCCCATCCCAGTGTCTACCCCATCAGTGAACTACTGGAGCATGTGAAGTACTGGTCCTTCAGAACCAGTACTGCAGGATCTCTATGCCGCAGGCTAGCAATATGATGTCGTTGAGGAGTCCAAGTGAGAGTACACTATTGATAATATAGCAGAAACCAGAGGCCTCGAACAAGACCAATGACTGATTGCAATGAACATTTGCAAGTAAAGCTGTGTAGGCAAAATGGTATACTGTATGATACACTGCAGCTTCCATAGAGAATTTTTATTTTATTTTTTATTTATATTTTTGTTTCCTGTAGGGGGAAATTGTAAGGACAGAGGGTGGATATGAAATGCCAGGGAGATAAGTGAGGGTAGGATGCATTATATGAAATTCACAGAGAATCAATAAGTTAGTTTAATGTCATGTGAGTCATATAGTATAAAATAAGTAACTTACATATATATGCATGTATATTTTGAGTATCATATTTTTCATATAAACAGATTATAAATAGCTATTCTAATAAATTTTTCATAGCAGGAAGTATTAATACTTAAATAGTTACAGTGAATTTTCACTATATATATATATATATATATATATATATATACTCATATTTATAAGTGTATATTGCTAAAGAGAATCTGATGTGTTAAGAAATATCTTATAGTTTATACTAGTTTTTCTCTTATTCCATATCTTTTTTTGTTGACTGTTCACTATCAATATATCTTATTTCAACATTTGTATAGAGTCTATATGTTGTGGCATTATTTTAGTGACTACACTTGAAGTCTCAATTCCCATGATTAACTTATCAAGTACCTGCATGGTTTTTCCTAGAAATATTATGATTATAATTTTGAAGGTTGATATCAAATTTACAATGCAGTCCTCATCACAGTGTTCCTTTGTGTCTATCAGGGGCTGGGTTAAATATAATTAGTAAATGGGGTAAGCTTTTAAGTTATTTAAAATAAGGATAATTAATGAAATAACTTTTCATAAAATAGAATTAAGAAAAAAAATGAAAGAAAAAGTCTCTAATTTTTATTGTGTGCTCATACACACAATGTGTGTGTTCATCTAGGTGAGCATGGATTAACATGTATTAAATTACACTAAGGAAATCAGAAAAGGAGGTATTGCTAAGAATAATTACAACGTAGTGGTAAGATTATAAGTGCTAGCATTTGTTAATCGGAACTTAATATATTTCCTGTGAGAATAAATTTTGTGGCAGAACATCAAACAATGATATTTGGAAATTGAGAACGTAAAGTAGTGATATCAGTAACTGTTTAATTAAAAGAAATGATTTCTACTTCACTTACAGTTACACACAACTATACATTGCAAATGTACATGAACAATGGCCCTGTAAAGATAAAGACTTTAGAACAATTCATTTGATATAACTGTGTGTTACAATCTTCTCCTTGGAAACAAGTGCATTTCCCTTTAAAAACTTTAGCACAAACTTCACTGGCAGATGCTGGGAAGACAACCAAGACAGTAGCACAAGAAATTGTTGAGATCCAACACAATCCCACCTCAAATATAGAGTTTCTCATCCCAGATGCCCAGTTGAGTCTGTCAGATACAAACTGTTATTGCTATCATTAGCCAACGAGTAAATCCCTGATAGATGAGCATGCCATAGGGTGCCCCTTCAGTCATCTCTGGCTCAGCCCTGCCATTAATCTCAGGAAAGCCTTTCTGTGTTCTTACAGCACGACTGAAATACTGTGACCTTGGGCTTTGGACACTGACATTGGACTAAGACCAGAGAATTGAAGATTCCTTCCCTACCTCTGACTTTTTACTGAAACAGCTGAAGTGAATTGAATCACCAGGTGCTGTGTTGCAAGTTTCTTGTTTTGAGAAGAGTAGACAAACACACACAAACACACACACACACACGAAAAAGAGAGAGAGAGAGAGAGAGAGAGAGAGAGAGAGAGAGAGGAGGCTACCACACCCAAATCCTTTTTACTTTATTATAGAAATTGAGTAGCAAGCAATGTTCTTTAATAACTGCTTTTTTTATTTACTTATATATGGCAATACAAAATTGAAAACTAGGATAAAAATCTATAGTATCTCTACTCTAAGCACAGGTGCAAGTGTTTCTTTGCTGTGAGAGGAGAATATGCAATCAGATTGTCTCTAATATTCAAATTACTGATGCTAGTGAAAAGATGTGCATACTTTGGACTCTTAGATCTCTATAGAAAACTATCATTTTAGTATCTACCAAGAGGTAATGTTGTCTAACTCTTTAATCAGTACCCCTGGTGGTATTAGAGCAATATGCAAAGATTTGCTGTCCACCAGGGGACTTTTACATTTCTGATCTGAGGAAAGCAGCTTAAAAACAAGTAAAATATATACTAAGTATCATTTTAGTAAGACTCCTAGAAAATTCCCCTGGATTTCTGTACTCTGGTGTTTAACTCTTTGTGATATTATGTTCCAATGACAAAAAGCTTTATGTACTGCTTTGCCTGTAATAGACTATCCTATCACTTAGTCAAATGTTACTATCAGTGTTGTTGAATGTATGTGAAGGATGGATGATCATCTAAAACCAGTTAGATTCTAAAGGTGAATATCTTGGACAAATAGTGTGGTGTCATCCAATTATGTGACAGTTTAGAACAGAACAACTGAGCTTTCTCAACGAAGGAATTCCACCAAAAGCCTGGAACTTCAGCTTTATTTTAGGCACTTGCTTTGTGCATTTCAGATTGGCCAACCCCTGCAATTATGCAAGTGTGTAAAACAAAATAAAATCTTTAATCTTTCTACTCTGTACAATACAGGACAAGAATGTCTTTATGGGTCTGATGCAACCTTGAGACAGAGAAAATAAGGCAGCTGTTCTGTTTAGAGATGCCCAACTCCTCAGTCCACAGGGTCTATTTTTCCTTGAAATATGAATGGATCTTGTGAACTCAAGGTTGGTGAAAAGCTCAGAAATTCTAGATGTACGCATGCATACACAAAGGTTGAGATATAAGGGTATGTGTCTGGGGAATTTGCAGTAAAATTTTTCAAGAAGAACAGGTCATTGGAAGACAATGCTATTTATCAAGCTACAAAAACAAAGGGTGCAATCTAAAGGAGATGTTAATAGAGGTTGAAGGCAGGACACAAAAGGAAAATATGTATGTAGAGGAATCTGTGCAAACAACTCTACACCAGCCTCTTTATGTTAAGACCCGTTGAAAATCTAAGTTACACAAAGCTAAGAAGGTTTTTTAAATCTCAGCTGAAGATACTGCACCGAATTTTAGCTCGTGTATAAGAATTAAACAGGTAAATGGGTGTTCTACGTTTACATTGACCATTTGCTTCTGAATGTCTGAGTTCTCATTAAGAGCAAAGCACTCACATATGTAAGGTCTAAGATATTGTTTAATATTCCATGTTCCCTTTAGTGTTATAAATCAGTAATGATAAATTAGTCTGAGTACATTTTGCTTTACTAAAATTTCACTCTGTAATAATTTAAATAGTAGCTAATACTTCTTGTTACTGAAAACTATTAAAATAGATATTCATAATCCATATATAGATAATAATGTGATATTAAACTTAAAAATGTCAGTGTAAACATATTCAAATTGCTTCTTTTATATCATATTACTCTCATGATATCAAATGAAAATAGAAAGACTATGAAATACTTTATCATATGTAACAGATTCCTTTTTACAGAGGAATATTTATATTGCACACCTTTTATATACCTCAGAGATCAGTAATATATATTCAGAAGCATAGTTAACTTACAGCAAGTTCAATCTATCCTAAAATTTGCACACCAAAACACATAGCATCAAACAAATACAAGCCAATTTATACATCTTATGCAAGAGCAATATTTCTAGGACTCAATAAAATAAGAGACAGATAGCAGGGTTTGTGATATCAGTTGTGCTGATAAGTTTCATTTATTTGTCAGCCTGACACAGCTAGTGCCATCTAGAAAGAGGGATCTTCAATAGAGAAACCACTTCCACAAGACTGGTCTCTATGCAAGCCATTGAGGACTTTTCTTGAAGAACGACTGATGTGGTAGGGCTGAGCCCACTGGGGGTGGTGTTGTCCTTGGATAGGTGGGCTCAAGGAGTATAGGAAAGCAGGCTGAACAAGCCATAAGAAGCATGTCAGTATTGTACTTCATGGTCTCTGCTTCAGTTCCTGCCTGCTTCGTTTCCTGCCAAACTTTCCTCAATGGCAGATTGAAATGTGTGCCTGTAAAGTGGAATAAACCCTTTCCTCCTCAAGTTGCTTTTTTGTCATGGTGTTTACCATAACAATAGAAAGCAAATTAGGCTATCAATCATGTGTGTTCACTGTAGACTATGGATTTCAATAAAGCAAATTAAAATTTTCCATATGCCTCTTAACACCCTCTTGACAGGTAGACATTACAGAATGTATGCATATAATTTGCAAACATCTCTGCTGTATTCAGCTGTATCCCATTAAATAAAGCTATAGATATATTTGAATAGTTCTTATAGTAAACCATACAATTGGAGTTATCTTTAGGATGCTTAAAACAGTAAATATTAAATATTTAAGTGAATATTACTTAAGGAAAGCTAATTTTCCAGATATATTATATATCAGCTGGATTCCATTTTATTCAAAGTATGTCCTTTATAAATTATACACATTGTTGGTGAAGAAAAAGTATAAGCAAATAGTATTAGAGATATTAAAAATGCAATTTCTCACAATCCAGAAAAACACCCAGAAAACAAACTACCATTAATCAAGCTTGGTAAGGCCTCATTTCAAACATGCAAACTGATGGTTCCCGGGAACCACAGGAAACAAGACACAGAGGCAAGCAGATCTCTTGAGCTTGTTGGCCACTACTTGATATGAGAGACCTTGTTTCACTAGAAAAAAAAAAGAAAGAGTACTGAGACTGTTGTCTTCTAGCTTCTACATGAATTCACATAAATGTTGCTATATGTCTGTACAGATGCATACATATAGAAATACAAAAATAACCAAACAAGACAAATTAGATCTGTTGATTGTTTTCAACAAGTTAGAATGAAATGTCAACTTCAAAAACACCATATAGATTCTATGAGTTAGGTGTCTTGGTATGCTTCTGTCATCCCTTCACTCAGGAGGCTGAGACAAGGAGCTAGAGTTCCAGGGTAGCCTGGTCTACATAGCCACATCCTATCTCAAAAAAACAGAATGAACAAGAAAAAGCTGTGATTTTGGAAGGACAACCACTATGCATGTACTACCACTCTGCTATTTTATAATAGGCATGGACACAAAAGAGTTTCATAGTTTTTCCAATTATTAAATGAAAATGTTGATAACAGTAGTTACTTGTTCTGTTGCTATGACTAACAATGAGAAGCTTAAGTGAGAGACAATTGGTGTCGACTTGGTTTGAGGACGTAGTTGATTATGGTAGGAAAGGTTAGCAGCAGAGGTATGAGATGTTGGCCATATACTACTGAGTCAAGAACCAGAGAGCAGAGGGGATATAGTTAAACTATAAAGAACTGACTCCTCAGACTCAATGACTACAAGACTCCCTCTTCTGAAATTTCCACAACGTTTCAAAATACCATCATCAGCCAGGGAATTAAATGTCATAACGCATGAGCTCATGAGAGACCTTTTAAGTTAAAACCACAATATTAATCAATTCTGAAAGACAATGAAGATGATATATGCCCTGTAGAAGTATATGCACAGCCAAGATTTACTTTTTGTGTAAATATAGAGGAAGCACATCCACTACAATAGTATTCAATAAATAATAAATAGTGAATACATATATATGTGTATATATATACATATATATATAATAATTGTTATAAAATAAATGTTCTATTTGTTATCAGAAAATGCTTTTCTTGTATGCATATTGTATATATCTACAAACCCAGAATAATATAAAACTTTCAGGTAAAAGGTGGTCATATAGCCATCTGTTTCAATGTTTTTCCACAGAGACCCAAGACTTGGTGTTAGTATACATGTATGACAGGCCTATTGCTGATTTTAGGCCTATGGCTGATTTTAGGCCTTCAGTGAATATGCAGGGCTGCCCCTGACATCTCCTGCCTTCTCGAAGTATAGAGGGGCTGTGGCGATTCTAATCTTGAGAAGGCGAGGATAGATGCCTGACCTCCAGTAATTGAATGGGACTTTGTAATGTCTCCTGTCCCCCAGTTGTTGTCCAGTGAGGCATGAGGGCCATTAAGGTCAAATGAATCATAGGCAAAGTCATAGTGACCTGTCCCCTGAACTTTCACCCAGCTGATATCCTGTTCTGAAAGATATCTGTACTTCCCCTGAACACACACGCTCCAGTGCCATCCCCTTCCCCATGTCCTGCCTTTTTGTGTTTATAACCCCTGTGTGAATAAGTAAAAATTATGATTTGATTTAAAAATAATAATAAAAAAAGATGATCATATGTCGAAAAAGTTTAAGTAGCCCTGATACAGACAACTGAGTGCTAGGTTTAATTGTCAGACACTTAGAAGACAATAAATGTTCTCTTGCTGCAGTGGTTCTTGATTTTAGAACTCTTAAATTTTCAGTGTGCTTTCATACCAATCTCATGGGAATCTTCATATAAAACATTGCAAAAGTGTTAAATAAAAAGTATTAGAAATCATTTAAAGAGACATAAAACAAAATCAAGCACCTGTTTGTGAAGAGTCTTGACAGCATATAAATCAGAATGTGTTGTATACATTAATGGAGCCCTTTTCCCCAGTAGATTATATAAATGTGCTTTTATTACAATCTTAGACATTATCGTTGTCAAAATAGTGCTAAAAGCAATAAAACAACCTTCAGTAGAGAAAATGAAGGTTTATCAACTAATGTAAAATAGAATTAAGTTCATAAATGTATGTGTTATGGACAAAATTTACAGCAAATTGTCATACTTTAAAAAAAATAGACATGTGTTATTTCTCAAAAAACACAATTTTACTCATAGAAGCCAGTTTTTAGTAAATTTCTTTGTCATAATTGTTAACTACTGAACCATGTTAGATTCTGAAATTAATATCAGGACAAAGGTCTTAGCTTCCTGTCAATATAACATGACTCAATAATTTTATGAAGATTTTCCCTATTTAGTAATTTTTATTGCTTCTTAATTCATATCCAACAGGAGACATTTGACTTTGATTCATTTGATACTTTCCTTCTTTTCTTACTCATATCAGTCATTCTTCAGGCACGGAAGAGCTTTAATTTCCTGTATGAAGTTTGAATTTGCTCTTGATGGCTCACAGTTGACATAGACTACTGCATCCAAAGCACCTAAGTACTGGCAATCTCACTAGGGAACCAAAGGAATGAACAAAGTGTAGACACAGAGATACACGTCTGGAAAAGCTGGCATCAAGAGAACTATGAGCCTTCTGATGGGGCCACACTGACTACTTCTCCAACCAGAAATCCCAGAGAACTTATGTCCAGCATGACAGGGGTCAGGTGAGAGTGATGGGGGTGTTAGCTGGTCTCCACAGGAGGTGTCTATAGGCCAAAAGTCTCAAGCTGTAAATATCCGGGGGGAGAAGGCTGTAGTTGCTGCATTTTGCATAAGCTGCCAAAATTTGTACTCAGACCAGAGAAGACTTTGCCAGTTCTGAGCCTGACCCTCATCAGAAAGCCTTTGCCAATATCCCAGTTCAAGGTTTTTGTCTTTGACATAGCTTTGTCCATTCAAGCAATACACATTCAATCAAAACTTCATGTACTCTCTGCATTCACTATGGCTACCCTCAACTCTCCCAACACCCTGACACATATACAAATATTACCTAAAACAAATAAACATATGTTTCAGCTAAAAAACCAATGTTAAGGGCCAGTGAAATGGCTCACTAGATAAAATTGTATGTCTTGCCACCTGATGACTCGCATCTGATGTCTGAAAACACCGAAAGATGGAAGGAGAGAACTGACTCTCTGAAGCTGTCATCTGACTCCTACATGCTTGCTAGGGCTTGTGTGCATGCATCTGCGATCTTCCCCGCCCCTCTCTCTTTCTCTTTGTATTTCTCTGTCTCTCTGTTTTGCTCTCTCTCTCTCCTCCCTCTCCTTCTTTGTTCTCTCTCCTTTTCTTTTCTCCCTCTCTCTCCCTATTCGACATAGACAAACACAGACATAAATATAGGCAGAAATAATAATAATAATAACAATAATAGTAATAATAACAATAGTAATAATAATAATAATAATAGTAATAATAGTTATTACATGTAGTTTTATAAGGCACACTTCACCTTCTCCGGATCATGCTCTCACAAGCCTAAGCTTCACCCAGTTATCTCTTTATCCTGGCGAGCTTTGCCAAGCCAGAGCTCCGAGATCTGCAGAGAACCACCCCGTTGTGGCCAGCTCTGTCAATGTCTGCCCCGGTCTGGCTCAGCTCTGCAAAACCACCAGTTTGCATTTTTCACACACACACACACACACACACACACACACACACACACACACATGCCCCGAGAACACCGCCCGTTCCTTCGGCTGCTCTTTCTCTTCCATCTCACTAATAATAATGTTGAAAAGTTTGTAATCGGTGTTTATATCTTCATAGCATGCAAATCACGAATATTAGAGTCTTGGTAATGTATAAAATAAAAAGAGAACACAGTAATAGTATGCTTAAATAAATAACACTCAGCTTCTGAATGAGTGTGAAGATGTTCTACAATTTAGTCGAGGCAATCCACGTGAAAGAATTACTTTCTCTCATGCAGCATTCAGCATGCAGTATTCTATTAGTATTCTGATATGACTCATTTCCTGACATACTATTACTAATCAACATAATAATTCGTTGAAAACAACAGTAAAATAGTGGTCCCCGTGTGCAGCAGAACGAAATAGGAAATCAACAAAATGGTTATTCCATTACAATAATCATTATGAGCATTTTAACAATAGATGTAGCAGATACTGGACTTGCTTGTTCAGTTGTTATTTACTTATATATTCATTATGTTTTATTATGTTCAATTGTTATTTACTTATTTGTTTTTCATTTGGGTCTTGCTACTTAGCCTGATTGGCCTGATACTCCATGTGTATCCTAAGCCATTCTCCAACATGAGTCAATACTCTTCGTCAGTCTCCTGAGTACCGCTGGGATCCTGGGTAGTTCTAATAAAAAGAAATTGCTCCTTTGCCAGGTATCTAACTTGAATTCTGAGAAGGAGTCTCAAACATAGAGAAGGTTATTAAATTATGTGCTGAACAGTATTTATTAGGTATTATATTTCTTGTACTCTGCCCACTATACTATTAAAATGAATTAGTTATGATGCTAGATTGAAACTGAGATTTTAGCATGGCTAAAAGAAAAGAAAAACAAATATAACTACTCATAATTAAGGAAATATTCATTTTTTTAAAATATATATATATAAATAGAACCCCTAAAGTGGCTGAAGATATAAAAGATAGTCAACAGACTATGGAATATCTGACAAAATATTCAAGTACTCATCAACTTTGAAATAAATAAACTGTGCCACAAGTTGTCTCAGTGTCTTAGTTTCTATTCCTGTTGCTAAAATAAACTACTCTAAATTCTGCAGAAAAATTAAAAAAACAGAAGGAATTAGAAATAAGCAAAAGGCAAGAATAGTCCTTATTTGGTAAACAAAACACATTGCAGTAATACATTATGTTAATGTAGGGTTTGAGTCAAAATTTAAGAATTTATGTTTATTCACAGACAGAAAATATTAAATAGCTCTCTTTCTGTGCCTTGTGCCTGGCTTGTTGCACTAATTATGATATTCCATGTTTCATCGGTTTTCCCTAAGTGACATAATTTATTCTTTGTGTCTTGTGAATATTCCACTGTGCTGCATGTACAAGTGACTGTGCAAATGTATGATTCTGTGTGTGCATGTGTGTGTATATCTGCTTGACAAATGTATTTTCTTATTACACTCATCTGCATGCCTCAATAGCGCAAATATGAAATTACCTTTCTGCATGTTGATCTTTTTCATTGGAAAAATATCCAGTTCATATGCCAGTTCTATCTTAGGGCTATGGGGGCATCTCCATACTGCTCTCGTATTAGTTGTATTAATTTAGATTCCTCTAAACATAGGCAAAGGCCAACTTCTACTTGCCTCTTAATCAACTTTTGTCATTATGTCATTATGATATCCATTGTGACTGGGAAGGGATAGGAGATCTGTATAGTTCCCATGTGCATTTCTCTGGTGGCTAACAGTGTTGATCTTACTTCATGAAATCAAAAGCCTTTGTATTATATTTCTTTCCTGACTGTTCTGCCCAAGCTTCAAGTGCTACATACAGCAAGAGAAGAAGAGTGTGTGCTGTCAGCTTATCAGTCATTTTAGGGAAAAATTTCCAATTTTCCTAATCCAGTATGCTGTAATTTATTTTTATGGCTTTTAACTCACTTTGCTTAAGAATTTTGTTTGTTTTATGAGACTCTCTTTTATGTGAAAACACACATTTATGTATATAAAGAAATATATAGAAAAGATTTCTCCACAGGAATGCTTTATTATTGTAAAATATGACTTATAAGTAGTTCAGTATAGTTTTATTGTCACAATATTATTTTAGATAGTAAAAATAGAAATTTGAAAATTTATCACTGTACTAGGAGGCAGTCTTGATGATATAAAAAGGTAATTCCAGCATTTGACAGGTGGGGCAGGAGATAGTTTGGGGCCATCCTCAACTTTACATGAGAGCATCTTTTAATAAAACAAAAATAAAATTAAGGAAAATTAACTAATTAACTTATTTTTAAGTTTAAGCCTATGATGAAGAACCATCCTGCCTTCATCATAGGCTTAAAACTATCTTATATTGAAGACAGACTAGTCATATTCCTGTTTATGATTAAACTTGTTTTTCAAGAATTGGACTATGCCCCACATGTAACTTTAACTACAACAGTTCTGCACAACCTGTTTCAGGAATATCAATCATGTCTTTGTTTCAGAAAGGTAAGAACCATCTTGCAATCCTATCTTTGGTTCAAAAAGATTGTTATGCCTATCTTGTCATGACTACCTGCTGTTACAACCACCTTGCAAGCCTATCTGTGATTCAGAAAGTCATTATGACTAACGTGTTATGTTTATGTTCTGCTCCTGTAATCGTGTTTATTTTGCCCACCAAATTCTCCAGTTGGAAACCCTTTACCCCTGAGTTATAAATACCTTCTCCTACACATCCAGGGCTGACTTCTCAAACCTTGCCTTAGAGAGAAGGAGCCCATATATACAAATAAAAATGCTCATATTAATTGTTTGCTTTAATCAATTTGTCATGATGATTTGTATCAGTGATCTTTATTCTCTTATCTTTTATAGTAATAAAAGAAGAGAAAAACAATTATGTTTCTGATATATAATACTAGTCAAGCATATTGCTAAGATATATTCTCTAAGAAATATTGTGAAGAGGAGGAGGGGAAGAAGAAGAAGAGGAAGAAAAGGGTTAAAATGGAACAGAATTGACTGATCTTTGAAAATTGGAAATTATTCATGAGTGTGATGATGCATGCCTCTTTTGGGAAATTATAAAAATCATTTCTGAGATCTAAATCCGTAGTCCTCAGCCTTGTCTTTGTATCTTAGAGTCTAACGCAAACTTTTTTGTTTTGTTTTTGATTGTGCTTACTGGATTTGACTTTTATTTTGTAATGCTTTCATTTTAGATTTTTTTCTATTGGATGTTAATTTATTAATTCAAAAATGCTAACTCATAATCTCTGATTATAATACTAAGTAATTAATATGTTTACATTTTAACATTCTGATAAGATACACAGAAACACCAAAATATGTGAGATTATGAAGCAAAAAGAAATCTGAAGCACAGCCTGCTCCATGTGTTCTCAGATCACATGACATAAGACAACAGGTGATTGAGATAAGGAGACAATGGTCTACCAATAGGACATAGAGGGGAGAAATGACATGAAATGAAACAAGAGAGTAACCATATTTAAATTTATATTTCTAAAAATAAATTGATTCATTCAAGAGCATTTTATGCTCTTGAAGATAACAACCATCTAACAGACCCCTTGAGGATGCAAGCCAGCACACCAAAGCCCTGAGAGGGAGCTCCCCATACAATGTGACATGGCAGAGAGGAAGTGAGGTGTGTCTTCCTCCCACCACTGTACCTTGGCAAGCATCCTGCCACTCTCACTTTCATGATTTCAGCTGTAACATATAATAAAGAGATCTCAGATGCCTGGCTATTCATACAACAAATATTCTCTAGGCAAATCTGCCTGGAAATACTAGACTATGAAATGGGTAACAATGTAAGTTCAGTACTCAAACATAAAAATGTCAGAAAAAAATTTAAAATTATTAAACTTATTTATTTATTCACTTTACAACTCAATTTCAGCCTTTCCTCTCCTCCCAGTGTCCCCTCACACAAATTTTGTCCCCATTTACTTTTCTCTTTCTCTTTTGAGAAGAGAAGACCCCTCTGGATGTCAACACCCCCTCCCCCACAAACAAACACATCTAGTCACTGGGGGACTAAGCTCATTCTCAGTGAGGCCAGGCAAGTCTGTCCGTTTATGAGTACAGGTTCTGCAGGCAGGCAGGCAGGCAGGCAGGCAGGCAGGCAGGCAGGCAGGCA
>NW_021604643.1:549828-555579 GCF_004785775.1 Grammomys surdaster | reverse complement strand
GCAGGCAGGCAGGCAGGCAGGCAGGCAGGCAGGCAGGCAGGCAGGCAGGCAGGCAGGCAGGCAACAGGCTCAAGTTGGCCCCTGCTCAAGTTTTTTGGGGGACCTGCATGAAGTCCAAGCTGTTCATCTGCTAGACATGTGCAGTGGTCATAGATCTAGCCAATGTCCTCTCTGGTTGGTGGTTCAGTCTCTGGCAAGCCCCTAAGAGTTCGGGTAAGTTGACTCTTTTGGTTTTCTTGTAGCATCCTTGTCCCCTTTGGGTTCCTCAATCATTCTCTCAACTCTTCCATAAGACTCCCTGATATCAATCTAATGTTTGGGTCTTAAGTCACCGCATCTCTTTCCATGGGCTGCCGGGTGGAGCCTCTGAGAGGACAGTTATGCTCGGCCCCTGTCAGCAACCTAGCAAGTATCATTAGTAGAGCCATAGGTTGATTCTTGCCCATGGGATGGGTCTCAATTTGGGGCAGTCATTGGTAGGCCATTCCCTAAGTCTCTGCTCTATCTTTGTCCCTGCACATCTTGTATACAGGACACACTTTGGGTCAAAGTCTTTGTGAGTGGGCTGCTGTTATTATTCTTCTACTGGGAGTCCTGCCTGGCTACAGTAAGTGGCCACCTCGAGATTCATACGCCCTGCTGCTAGGCATCTCAGTTAGAGTCACCCCCTTAGACACACGGGGGCTTCAGGTCTCTGGCGCAGTCCTAGAGATTGCCACCCCAGCTGGTCTCCCGACTCTCTCCTCTGCTTTCTCTATATATGGTCTCCCCATCCTCTCTTCCATCCAGCTTTTTCCTTCCATTGACCTCCAATAACTATTTTGTTTCCCTCTCTGAGAAAGAATCAACCATCCTCCCTTGTACCCACCCTCCTTGTTATTTGGCTTCTTTGGGTCTATTGATTATAGCATGGTTAGAAATTAAAAGTGAAGCTCTCTATAAATGAAGCCTTAATCAAACATGATAACTAGCTTGACAAGGCACTCAGAAATGCAAATATTTCCATAGAATTAAATATTAATGAATTGAATTCTAAAATAAAATATAAAATATTCCACTAACTGTATATTGTTTTCTTTCTGACACCTTATAGTAAAAATAAAAAAAGAATTATTTAAAAGTTATCATTTAAGTTGTTAGATTAATGGGATTTTTGCTGTAAGAGCAGCTAGAACTCAGACTAACAGTTGATGCAAGTATGTCTTGAAATAAAGAAAAGTAAGGGATTTTTAAATATATATATTACAGAATATCCCTTGTTCACTTTGGACTTCTTTTACTAGTTCAGAATTGGATGTTTCAGTGGTGTGATAAAAATAATTTTCTGAAAAATCGTCTTAAAAATTAGGAATTGGTGCTTTTGACTCCTTGTGTGGAGATAGAAATGCTAGTTGAACTTCACAACTGAACATCTGCTAGTCTCTCCTCCCATAGATCATGAGATATACTGAAAAGTTAACCTTTGTATCAGCAGACAAATTCAGATTCATTATATTTTAATTCCCAAAGCCAAAAACAGATTTTCTGAAACAATAAAGCAAATATATTGAAATACGCTTTGGTTTATCTACAATTTAACATTTAAAAAAATAACAAATTTCACCTTCCTATAAAATTAAGCACAAAAAAGAAAAGAAAAATATTAATTCAGTAATAAAACTATATTTGGTTTCTTGAAATTTATACACTTAATATTCTATACATATGTACATATATAGAGAGATACAGAGAGAAATTTATATTTGTATATAAATACATGTAAAGTTGGAATTATTATCCTAAAACCATGAAAAGAATTTTTTTACTAAGTCACAGATTCTCATGTGTGAAGTACAAACAGGGAATTATCTTTATAAAAAAAAAAGGAGAAAATTGCTACTGCTTTTCAAATGTACCCTTGACATTTTCAGAAGTGCAGTAATGGATCTATCCCCATGGTGACAAATATTTTACCCCTCATTTCTGCAGCCAAAATTCAGCACATTATACCAATATCTGATCCTTTCTGTATCATCTTTCTCAAGGGTTTATATCATAGAAAGATGTGTCCAAGTTAGTAGCAAAGAGTCTAAGTGAATAATTGCATTCTCTACCACTCTGTTTGATGATGTTCGTTTGTTTAGTCTTGAGTTTTTCATGACCCAAAAATCTATTTATTTAATGAAATGTAAGGTTTCTGAAAAAAGAAAAATATGTGTGGTACCTGTATTTAATCACAATCCCTGGGAGTAACAACTATTTTCTACATCTCTCTCTCTTATGACATAAAGATCGCTCAGGAATCGCCATAGTTTATTTGCATCTTACACTTGAAGAAATGTATAATTCATGCTCATATTATTTGTCAATAAGACCCTCTGTTTTATTCTTCTTATAGCAGTAACTGAGGTAATTTAAGCAAATTATTTTTAGCCCAAAGACTAGAACAAATTAGTTGTCCAAATATATGTTAATTTGACTTACTGGTTCCTCATTCTCTTGTTCCTTGTATACTTGAAAAATGTATTAATGAAAATAGTTATTAGAGGTACATGTAAGAAAAGAAAAGTCATAAAGAACTAAACAGAAGGTTTTGACTTACAGTATTGCTTCTGATAAGATAGGCCCATTTGATTGAAATTTTTTGACAGAAAGAATTGTGTCTAGTTCTGTACTAAGTGTTTTTTAATTTAATTCAGTAACTTGACAATATCCTATATGTTACAAAAGCAAACAGTACTTTTCATGTCTCAAAATGAATGCTCTCATCTAAGCCTGAGGTGACAGGAGGAAAGTTTCTAACTGTACAACACTTGGTTCTCGTCCGGAAAGCTGCAGAATTTTTAGCATTAAATATTTACACTCTAGTTTTAGCTCTCAGCTAATCCAATGAGTAAATGTGAAGTAGTGTTTACTTTATATTTAGTTTTGTTCATTTATAGTCTCTCTTCAAAACAATAGAATTTACCACACTCCAACAAGCTATAACAGGTTTATATTCAAGATACATTTTATTGAAGATGACACGTACATAAATAGGGTTGCATATTATGTGTAAAATACCACAATTTCAAGATGGCTAAGTGAATGACAAATTGGAAAATATGAAGTACACATATATAACTCTATACATACATATAAACTAGTTGCAATAAAAGTATATGTGTGTGAATATATATAAATAAGAATAAATTTTTAGGAGGAAAAAATTTTGTCACAAATAAAACAGTTATAAGTTCAACGAAAGAATTTTTGAAGTAATAAAAACAGAGCATCACAATTCATGCTGTTAGATGACTAAGAATAGAACCAAGGTAGGACAGCAGTTAACACGAGTCATAAATAAAAATGAAACTTCTGTGTGGAGGTGCAGCTTAATTCAAACTTCGCAAGCATGGGGTACCATAAAATTTCATTGGCTTCTGCAAGCAGTTCTACCATAGCTTTCCTTACAATCAGAATATGGTCTCTATCTGATTGCTGTTATCATCAGAAAGGAGGTTAATACAATTGAAGTTCAGTCACGGCAATTCTTAGTGCTGCATCTCATGTGAACCTAATGTGCCACTCTTATTAATAATATATGGGGACTAATTATTGCCTTACCTTTTAAATAGTATGCTTACCACACACTCAAGAGTTTTGAGTAGGTTCCAGTTTGTCCTAGATTTCTTCTTTTTCCCCTTCAAATGTGTGAAGAAGTAAAACATTTACGTGTTTCAAAATTCACACTGATATAAAAAGGCATGTGCACAATAGCAAGTTCTCAACTTTTCTTGAGCCCATTGGCTTGTTGAAGTTACGGGGCAGCCATCTGGTCCAAGATCTAAGAAAAGACTAGAGCCTACGGGAAAATACTACATGTGAACAGGGTCTCACCCAGGAAGGATGCAATTGGATGAAACAGAGGGTTCAGCTGGGGTTTCTTGGAAAATTGGTAAAGGCTGTACTTACAAGAGAAAATAAGGTTCGAGGAAGAAGTTTGGTGAGCACTGGTCCTGTCAACAGAAGATTTTGGCACATTCCAGAGTATCTTGTCTAGTGGTGGAAAGCCTCCAGTTCCTTTTTTATTTCCTAAGAAGAGTTGCCATGAGGGTCACAAAGCTCATATGAGTCTTTTTTGGTTTCCATACCTTGTTAAAATGTATACAAGTAAGAGGAAACACAGGCAATCCGGGTTTCTTCACTCACTGGAGCTAGGACTAAATGTCTGCAAAGGAATTGGAATTTCAGGGGAGATCTTGAAAAGCCCTGGATTCAGAGTTGAGTAAGACTGATGCAAACAAGCGCCACAGCATCTAAGATGCACAGAAAACAAAGGAAAGTTACCCCTCATTCGCTGGACTAAGATGACTTTCTTACTCTTTCTTGCTTTTGGTCTCTAGCTCTCGTTCAGGAAAAAAACAATACAATGTAGTAAGGAGGTGGTTGTTACTTGAAGGAGCAGTGGGAAATGTTTTCCACTGAACAATGTAAGACATAGGATGATCAGAAACCACCTGCTAAGGATCACTGACCAAGTGAGTAATACAAGTGGTTGAAACTATGCATGTCCTAGGTGGGTAGGAAATTTCTGAGAGTGGCTGACAGATTTCCATAAGCTTTCTTTACTTGTAGGAAGACCAGTGAATTTTTCCTGGAGGATCCGAGAAAGCTCCCTAGTAGCCCAAGCAAAAGAGTAGAAAGAATTATGAAAAATCTTCTTGATTTGCAATTTGAACAAACACCAAACATCAAGAATGAAAGTTTTCATTAGATGTTGACCTACTTTTCTGGAAGAAAGGTTTTTCTGTGTTATATAAAGGGGTTGAGGAATTATGGGAAGAGAGCATCAAGGAAAAAGACCAAGACCAGTGGAACTGGAGAAGGGACCAGAAGACAATGAATACAGACAATACCTACAAGTAGCAAAGCGTCAGAGTTGCTCCCAGGCACAGGTCTTTAGAATAGACTACATATTCTGAATAAAATAGTTCAGAAAAACTGAACTCACGTTCCATTATTTCACATGCCACAGCAGTGACAACTTCCACAGTAGTACCTGGATTGTGGTTCAACAATCATCAAGACATAGGCTCTCTAATGAGATCCTCAAAGGAAAAGGAGAGCCAAGAAGGAATGGGACAAAACTCACCATGGTATTCTGATGCTTCCCATAGTTAAACATTAAAAGGTCCTGAACTTCATCTTAGATTAATATTAATTTTCATAGAGAACTTTTATTTCATTAGTAGTTGCTATATAATAGAGGCAAACATGAATCCAGTTTTACCACTTGCAAGGTAAGTCAAAAGACAAGAGTACAGATGATCTAAAGAAGCAGAATAACCATCAGAATCAGACAGAGCTATAAAAAAAGATAGATATTGAAATCATCTTTAAAAAAATTTAAAATAACTCTGTTTACTATGGCAAAGGCTGTCATAGAAAATATAGCCAACATGTAAGACCAGATGGAATGTCAACAGAGAGATGGAAACTGTTAGAAAGAATAAAAAAAGGAAGGCTAGAAATGAAAGACAAAGTGTCAAAAATAAAGTCTACTTTTGATGAGTTCATCAGCAGCTTTAAGTTTAACAAGCTTGGGGAGTCAATGAGCAAACAGAAACTTCTCAAAATAAAATTCAAAAAGAAAAAAATGAGCAACATAGGATAGCATAGGGTGTGGTAGGCCTGACTAGACTAGGCTAGGCCAGACTAGGTTAGAATACAATAAGACAGGACAGGACAGGACAGGACAGGACAGGACAGGACAGGACAGGACAGGACAGG